>NW_016107320.1:15222523-15310896 GCF_001604975.1 Cebus imitator
GGGTTTTACCACATGGGCCTGGCTGGTCTTGAACTCCTGACCTCAAGTGATATGCCTGCCTTGGCCTCCCAAAGTGCTAGGATTACAGGTGTGAGCCACCGTGCCTGACCTCACCTGCCCATTCAAATTGGTGAAATACGCTTTGCCCTCTGTCCAACATTTGGATATTTACTACTTGATTCAGGTTTGAATTTTCCTTCCCTCCTGTCTTCTTCACTGCTCACATCTGCTCCCTACTTCTTATCTGCTTCTGTATTAAATGCAAGTCTTATCAGTCATCTTGGATTTCCTCAGCTAGCCTGTTTCATGGACTTAATGACACCACCAGAGGACAGTAAGTCACTTGCCCTGAAAGTGCCAGGCCAGGCATATGCCCTGAGTTTCCAGCTCCTTCCACAGCTTCTGAACTTGAGGGAGACGCTGCACTGGAGGGCGTGGAATCAGCATCCAAACCAGCCTCCAAAGGCTTGGACGACCCAAGCTGGAAGCGTGGGAGAGTTGGCTTTCCATGGGACCAATTTTGCCCCAAAGACAATCAAAGATGAGATAAGCCTGAACAAAGGAATGCCCCCTATTCCTCCCTCCTGTGGGCTGCTTTAAAGCACGTGTCCTTGATATGGACAGTCCAGAAGTGTCCCACGAACTGAGTGACAGCCCTGCTGGGTCACCTTCTGTGTCATCTTGCGGCTCATCATGAAGCTGTAGCCAGCACAGCCATGAATCACTTTTCATTGCTTCATGTCTTTCTCTGAACCCCCTCTGTTTTTTCCTCACTTTTGCTACCCTGGGTTTGCACCTTGCAAAGAAGCGTCAGCATTTTAATCTTCGCCTCAAGCTCTCTTTTCTAGGGAGCCCAGGACTAAGAACAATTCTAAAAAGGATTGAATGTGCCTTTAAATAAAAGCCTCTTTACAATAACATAAAACCTATGGCTCATTTGTCTTTTTCTGGTTCAAGTACTAAGGGGAAAAAAATGAAGAGTTATTAATTTAAAAGCTTGTTTGAGCAGAACTACGGTCATTTTGAAAAACTTGGTTTTAGGTTTTTTAATAGCTAGAGTGAAGAAGGACACATAGTCAATCTCACTCATGAAGAAATAATTGGAAGTAAATTTATCAAGGAAAAAATATCTCAGCTGTGACTAGACCCCGAGCTTTGGGAAGAATTTATCATGATGTCACAATGTGATATCATGACATGATGTGATGATGATATTTACACGAGGGTCTTAAAGCAAAGGATCATATTCTTTATATTATATATAGCTAACAAAAAGTTTAAAAATAAACAGAGTACTCCCCGTGTAGCTTTTATCTAGAATTTTCCCTAGAATTTAGGGAAAGGCAATGGCAAGATGTTAGAACATTGGTTGTAACTTTGATGTACATAAGAAGTTTCTTAAAAGTACACATTTCAGGGCCCCTCCAGACCTCCCACCAGAGCCCCAAGGCTAGGGCCTATGCAGGTGTATTTTAGACAAGAAGAGCCTAATGCACACCGAAGTCTGAACACTGGCAATTTCCAACAGTTCTACCTAAACGTTATACAGAAAATTGTTGAAATTTTAGTAGCAGAGGCAGCTTCTAAGAGAGCATTCTAAACGTTATCATAGAATGCTGAAATGCTACGCAAGCAGACACAATTGTTTGGATTTCAGGAAGTATAAAATGCATATAAAACTAAAATGAGATGGAAAATTCTGGATCAGTTGAATATTCCTTGAGGAAATATCTGTAAATGCCCTCTATGGTTAGCAATGTGTTAGTTGAATAAACAGTATAGAGTATGGAATGCAGGCTGCTTAAAAGTTGAAGCAGGATCCCCGCATCAAAGCTTACAGGAGAATCCAGAAGAAGAGCCACACAACAAAAGATGATAGCATTTCACCAAGGGCAAGATGATATAGGATAAACTGTGCCCACAGAAAGAAAGTGTTTACTGAATACACTGTTTGCTGAGGAAGCCCAAGACACATGCAATGTTTTGCTTTTTCAAAATGGAAATTTTCCTCCCACAGATAGCTTTGCTACGCACAATTGGTGTGAGATTGGAAATAAAATATATAAGGCACACAGCACAGATCAGACCACTGGAATCTTCTCTCAAATTCTACCACACTCTCTACCTTTAGAAGGGGTGATGGAAACTAGCTGGATGTTTAAGTTGGACTCATCATTGCTTTGCATACATTAATCTGTAGGCATGAGGTTTCCACCATTGGTGTGCACGTTTTAACAAGCTAACCAACCCTAAAAACAGCACTATCTTAATACAACTTTTCAGACTCAATATTTAGAGGTACTTTAGAATATCAGTCTGCTTATACCAAAGCGAAAACAAATTCTTTGTCCTGGCGTGGCCAGGACAAAGGCAGCATGAGGCAGCCTATTCTTCTGTAATGGGGTGTCTCAGGGGACCCATTGGTATTTATCTTCCGCATCCCTGCTCTACCGAACTAAACGCTCACAAACAATTCGGTCAGAGGGTCTGGGGAAACAGTGAGTATAAATAATAGTCCTTGACACCAGATATATTTCATGGTGTCCAAGTGATGCTGCAGATTTAAAAAATAGAACCATGGTTTAAATATCTTTTAAAAGGACACAGTTTGTATGGACAGAAAATCGGGTACTACTTAGCGCAAGGTTTTTAATCATCTTTTGATATCTTTCAATCCAAGCTACCAACTCATTTGTTTAATGTAAAAATGGAAACTATGTAATCATTTCTATACAGCATACTGCACTTTTTCTACCACTAGAAAAAGATTTAAAAAATTACTGGTTTCCCAGGTCAGATCCACACAGAAGATCAAAAGTGGAAAGAGCAAGGATGTGGCTCCCTCAGGCCAGCCATGCAGGTACCCAAAAAGCACAGTTTCCTGCCCAACGCCTGTCCTTGATCCTGCTCAAGTGGCATCTTGGTTTGGGTTTCCCCAGAAGTGATGGATTCGAGGAATCTAGTGAGGAAAGTTTCTTTTTAAAAAAATTATTATTATTATTATTATTATTGTATCTTTTTTAAAATTTATTATTTTTTTAAATTGCATTTTAGGTTTTGGGGTACATGTGAAGAACATGCAAGATTGTTGCATAGGTACATACATGGCAGCGTGATTTGCTGCCTTCCTCCCCTTCACCTATATCTGGCATTTCTCCCCATGCTATCTCTCCCCAATTCCCCAGCCCCCACTGTACCTCCCCTATTTCCCCCCAACAGACCCCACTGTGTGATGCTCCCCTCCCTGTGTCCATGTGTTCTCATTGTTCAAGTGTTTTTTGAGACAAAGTCTCACTCTGTTGCCCAGGCTAGAGTGCAATGGCATGATCTTGGCTCACCGCAACCCAGGAACTGCCTCCCAGGTTCAAGCAATTCTTCTGCCTCAGCCTCCTGAGTAACTGGGACTGCAGGTGTCCCCCACCACACCTGGCTAATTTTTGTATTTTTAGTAGAGATAGGGTTTCACCATGTTGGCCAGGCTGGTCTCGATCTCTTGACCTCATGATCCTCCTGCCTCAGCCTCCCAAAGTGCTGGAATTACAGGCATGAGCCATCATGCCTGGCCAAAAGTTTCTTTTAGAGGCAATTCCAGGAAACACTAATGGTGAGTGGGGAAATTAGACAGCTAAGTTTAAGTGTCTAGAGAAGGATTTGCAGTCCATGAATAAAGATAAATCATACTGGGGACTCTGGGAGCGAGTGTAAAGGAGTTAGTATTTTGGAGCAATCGCACCTGAGAGGTGAGGGGGTAGGTCGGTAACCAGTTCCTGGCCCATCATTGGTGATTTGTTGTTAGGAGAAAGGGCAGGACTATTAATTCTCCGATGCTTTCAGCTGGCCACAGGGACATCAAAGTGGGCTCTAGTGGCCAGAGAAAGCCCTCAGACAAAGAAACGCTGGTGGCCTCAATGCTGAGTTGAGTCCATGTGCACTAAAGGACTGTGGACAGAAAATATGGGTGGGGATCCAACAGGATCCGCCACTTTAATGCCCATTCCAACTCTGCAATCTGTCCAGCTCAGAAAGATGACTTGGGGATTTTTTAAAATGTTTAAAAATAATAATAAAAGCACAGATTCTTTGGATCTCTATACATGAGTAGAGCATACTTGGCTCCTTCATCAGGTGTGCCACACAGGGGTGGGATTCACGCTGGAATCAGTGATTGTCTTTAAGGCGGACACTAATGGGGAAGCTGTTGAGTCCGGATAGGGAATGCAAGAAAGAGCTCTGTTCTGCACTATTGGCAAGCAGGCAGAGAGCAGTGGCAGAACCTGATTCTCTGACACGGTAGGGGGAGATAGGACAGCCACTAGGGGCCAGGCCCAGGCAGGCAGGCACCAGAGAGCACCAGAGAGGGCAGCAGCATTTAGGGAAGAGCTTATGCCAGTCAGCAATCATATTTCATCATTTCTTAGCATCAGCTGTGCACGATGACATTTGAATCAGAAGCTCTGAAGGGGATTCAGGCATTTCAACACTCCCCTGGGTAAGGAAGTGTGACCTGGGAAGAGTGTATGAAGGGACCCGTGTACACCAGCCCCACTGTAAACAGGCAAAATGCATGCCCTTTCACTGTGATCAATATGTCTTTTTCGACTGAAAGCACAGCCCATTATCAGTGGCCCAAGACACTTCAATTTAGTTTCTTTGAGTGAATCACTTACAACAAGGAAAATGCATGATAGAAACATTCGGCTCCATAAATGCTAGGATCCCAGCCAAACAAAATCTTAGCGTTTGCAGAGTGCTTGATGTGAAATATAAATCTAGATTTTTCTCACTCGCTGTATAGGATTCTGGGAGATCCCGAGAGAGGAGAGTATCTCAGCTCACTTAGGAATGCAGCAGGTTACTGCTATGGGGCATGTGTACTGACCACCTTGAAATAATTTTACCTCTGCCACTAACTATAACATGAAAAATAAAAGCCTGCGCATTTAGAACGACAGAGAGTTGATGCTGGAGCAAAGGCTGATGTGGGAAACATATCAGAGGACACCGTCTTCCATCTTTCCCCAAAGTGTGGCAGGGCTAGTGACCTCAGGGCACAGGAGGAGGACACAGTGAGATCATTTTTCCCCAGAGCTAGAGATCTGTTAACCCGATTAATATTACTTTTATTCCTCTGTAAAAGAACACATGCATATCAGGATCATTCCTGAGGAATCCCATTTAATAGCAGACCAAAGATTTTGTTCAAAGGGAAGACAGACCAGTGTCAGATTTTGAGATGCTCTCAATGTGAAATTCATCATACATTATTATGACACAAATTATCCAATTAACAATTCTTCACTCACATCACTTGTTTTACAAATGTTATCATTAAGCTCTTGATCAGGTCACTTGGTTTCCTATTGCTGCTACTTGAGAAATTCCATAACAAATGGCCCTGGTAGGTTATAATTCTGCAATTATAGTGCTTAATGCAACCTCTCTGAGACCTGGCTCAAAAATGTTGAGGAAGATTCGCTTATATTTTCGTGGCATTCTCAGGCAAGCCTTTTGTGGCTCAGGCTCCTTTCAAGTCTGTGCTGTACATTTATTTTTCAGCAGAAGTATTTGATTATATATCCCCTGCTGCTTATTCATTTCCAATGCATCTTAGAAAACTAGTAAAGTCTTGATGGACTTATTTATATTCTAATATCAGCAACATTCTGTTCCACAAAATTGAGGCCTGAGTTGCTTTATTAGAGAATTGGTATCCACTTCTTGTGGCATCCACTTCTTCTGGTCTCCATCATTCTAGCCTAACAAGAGTGAGTGCCACAAAGAGCATAGGCTGGGTGGGGGCAGAACACTGTCCTTAAAGTCTCAGCACTACCAGCGAGGGGCTGGGTCACATCGGGAAAGGTATTTAGTGCCAGACACAGGGCTCATGCTAGGGAAACAGGCCAGCACACAACAGGGTCACCTGTGCGGGAAAACCCACCAGGTAGGCAGATGGGAAGGTGTTGAAATACTTAGGTGAGACCAGAACTTAGACCACTGATGAATGAATACAGATGCAAGAGACTGAAGATAGTCCCAAACTAGTACTCAACTCTGCAGGGAAATGACTGGGAGTAGGTTACGGTTCCACCAGCTGGTGCTATTGAGTCCAAAATGATCAAGTCTGAGCAGCTAATAATCTGCAAAGATCCAGGCGTTCTGAAATTGGAACAGATAATAAGGACAGGCCAAAGCTGAGAGATGGTAGGAATGTGGAACCAGGCAGGGCTGGGAATTTTGAGCGCAAGATTAAAGTTGAAGGAACAAGTAACAAAAGTGACATGATTTGAATCATTAAGCTAATAGCACTGACTCCTGAGACCCTGCCTTGGGCATGCTCAGTATCACAGTCTTTGGCTTTGAAGGTCACTGGGAAATGGAGTGGAGAATCAGGAAAATATTACACATTTCCTCTTTGGATTTTTCTCTTTGTGAAATGAATTACTTGGTCCAGATCTCTAAGAGCCACTCAGAGTCTAAGATTTAATATTCTAATGATTATTTGATACCATCTATGAATTGTTCAAGGCAGGTTAAATCATGTTTTGAAAAAGCTTACCCACCTACGGCTTTCCCATTTCAGTTGTGGTAGAACTAACAGCAGTTACGGGATAATGGAATTTATTAAAAAGGCACTATCAATATTGAGTCTTTCACTTAGTTTTAGTAAAAATAGAAACTCTACTTCCGTTCACCAGAAGAACATTTATTATATGCTTAATAGTAATAGTTAATTCCAAGTGTTTTACATGTTTATGTCACAAATTCGCAGTACATGAAAGCACAACAGAAAGTTCGAGGGTATTTTTAATTGAAAAATGACCTGGTAATTCTTTTCACTAACCAATTACTATGGCTTATGTTTCCTATGTTTGAATTATAGGAGAAACAAAATAGCTTACTCCAGATATTTGGGGCTTATACTTTACTTGCATTTGCCCAAAGAAAACAGTAGAGAGCCTGAATATGTGTGGATAGCTTGTGACTTAAGGACACAGGAAAAGACCCTTGCCCCAAAGGCCTGTCTTCTCCCACACTTAAGGGGAGGCCCCTCTGAGGCCAAGGTTTTGTATTTCCAAGAACATGGTATGGGTAATCTAGGATTATGTAAAAGAAAGAACACTGGCTCAAGAATCAGCTCTGCTCTGCTCTAAACCACGTTACCAACTGGGTGAAGTTGCCCAAATCTCCTCCGTTTTCTGGGTTTTATGCTTAATTTGCTAAAGAGGGGATAATCTTAGTTTGTTTGCAACTGCTGTCAAGAAATACTGAGGCTAGGTAGTTTATAAAGAAAATAGGTTTATTTGGCTCAAGAACTTAGACCAGAGGTTTATTTGTCTCAAGAATGGAGCCTTTCTTGGAAGACTGTGCAAGAATCATGGCATCAGCATCTGCTCCTGGTGAGGCCTCAAGAAGCTTCTACTCATGGAAGAAGGGGAAGGGGAACTGGTGTGTTACATGGTGAGAGCAAGATACCAGGCTTTTTTTAAGAATCAAGTCTCACCAGAACTAACAGAGCCAGACTTTACTCATTACCATGAAGACAGTACATGCCATTCATGAGGGACCCACCTTCATGACCCAAACACCTCCCACCAGGTCCAGCATCCAACACTGGGGATCAAATTTTAACATGATATTTGGAGGGACAAATAACCAAAGTATATCAGGGATTTAAGGCTAACTCAAGTGTCGTGAGCTCAAAAGATTAGACAGTAGTAACACTTCATGTGGCAAACCTTCATGACCTCCCTCTTCCATGTCTGAGTCTGTGTTAAGTACTGGGAACACCAAGACAAGTAAAAGCATCCAAGGCTTCAAGGAGGCTTCTGTCTAGTTGGGGAAATAATAAGGACAGTGCTAAGCACTGAGAAAAATGAGGATGGAAAAATGGCAGCATGGATGCTATGAGGACAGAGGGAAAGTCACTAGATGTAACAAAAGAAGCCCAGCTGGTGATTAGCGTGATCATCTGAGTGCCTGGCTTCATGGCAGGCATTAGGAGGATGTGGTGTAGAATATGGCATAGAATGCAGACCCGGGAGCCTACTCTAGGCAAACACTGTAGGCATTCTTCTTTGATTCTGGAAAACAAGAATAATATTATTTTCTTTGAAGGGTAAGTATAAGGATTGAAATGAGAGAATGCATGAGAAAATAATAGCAAATGTCCAGCATAACTATGGGCGCTACATTCAGTTTTACTGATATCCAGCTTGCTCACAAGAGAAGCCAAGAAGCAAGAAGACACATTTTGCAATTTTACCTTAGTTGGGCCTGCTTAGACTTGCTAAAAGAATTGGTGATCTTTAGCCTGTGAACCTCCAAGACTGTCTTGCCTATGACTATCAGAAATGACCATGCATACAAGAAACTGAATCAAATATTCTAGCAACAACCAGAGGGTGAGAGTTCTTTTGGTTGTTGGAAATCTGTCATACAAGGGCATGAGAGGCAGAATTATCCTAGAAACCACGGGGACCTGGAAAGACTACACAGGCCTATGATGAAATAAAGGATTCCCTTTTCCTCCACAGAAATACCAGAGTGTCCACCACCCCCATTTAAGCCACTACAGTGCTGAATTGCCTTATTCTAGCAGAAGACATTTACTGTGACTGGTGGCCCTTCGCCGATGGATCCTACAGGCCTTTGAAGCTTATGAGAAACATCAATTTTCTGGGCCCACATCACTGATCTATACCTATTAAGGAGTGCCTGGGCCTACTAATCCCTGGTCATACTGTTTTTCTTGTCTATGTTTCTAGCATCCTGCAATTTCCTCTGCTGGTGACTTGCAAGGGTATGTGTCTGCTGTGGACTGGATTACATGCCTCCAAAATTCATATGTTGAAGCCCTAAACCCCAATGCTAATGCAACTATATTTGGAGATAGGGTCTTTACCAGGTAATTAAGGTCAAGTGAGATCACAAGGGTAGAGCCATAATCTGATAGAATTGGTGGCCCTATAAAATGATGAAAAGAGATTTCACTCTCACTCTCTCTGTGCGCACGCGCACACACCGCCCCCCACCCGCCAAAATACACACACACTGAGGAAAGGCCGTGTGAGGTTCAGCAAGAAGGCAGTGATCTGCAACTGCAATGAGAATTCTCACCAGAACCAGACCCTGACGGCACCCTGATCTTTGGATTCCAGTCTCCAGGACTGTCAAAAAATAAAGATCAGTGGTTTAAGCTACCCAGTCTATGGTGTATTGCTACAGCAGCCCAAGCTAAGATAACACCCACCTTCATTTTCAAACTATTAGCTCCTTAAGATGGAAATCATGATTTGTTTGCTTTGTTGCCCCAGCCTACAGTGTCTGACATATCTTTTATTCTTAAGAAATATTTGTTAAATAAAGGAATACCTGATTGCATGCTTAGTTCTGACTGTATTTCAAAGTGTTTCTAAATTCTTCTCAGATCTTAGTACATATTCTCTTCCTGCCTAGGACTCAAGGATTCCTTTTAACTGGAAAACTTCAATTTTCTACACAGTTGCTGAAGAGGTAACGTAAAAAGAGCTGGTCGAGCCCAGTATGCAGTCAGTCAACAAATACGTACTCTGTACCTCCCACAGCCAGCCACTGACCCAGCCACTGAGGACGCAGCCTTGAAGACAATGGACAGAGTTTATGCCCCAGGGAGTGTGTGATGGATGATGCCAAATATAAAACATGTCAAAAAATCGGATAATCTCAAATAGTGCTAAGGACTATGAAGAAGTGGAATTAAGGTGATGTGGTAAAGGTTGAGGGGAGGCTCCTTATCTAGAGTGTTGAGAAGGCTTTCTTGGAAAAGGCGACATTCAAGTTGCAACCTGAAAAATGAACAGGTGGTGGTCACATGAAGACCTGGGGAAGAGAATGTCAAGCGGTGAGACCAGCAAATCCCAAGTTTCTGAGACAGAACAGCTTGATGCAGCCAGAGGACAGCAAGAAAATCAGCAGCTGGAACTTAGAAAATAAGGGGAGAAGGAGAGAGAAGGCAGTGAGGGACACGGAGGCAGGAAGGAGCCAGAGCATGTGAGTCTTACGCACCCTAAGAACTGGTTCGAATTCTATTCCAGTTATAATGGGAAGCCACCGGAGATATTTTAGCAGAGGCATGTGATCATCTAATTTATGCTTTAGAAATATGAATCTGTCAGGCAGGAGTGGAGGCATATTTAGGAGGCTGTGGCCATGGACAGGGAGAAGGTTGAAGGGGTTTGGGGTAGTTGCAATAGAAGTGGTGAAAAATAGCCAGATTGTGGGTATATTTGGGAGCAGAGAAAACTGGGTTTATGGATTACATGTGGGATTAGAGGAAAACAAATGAATTGATCATGACTTATCACAGCTTTTGGCAAAAGTAATTGTGGGGATATGGTACCATTTACAGCAACAAGGTGGGAGGCAGATCTGGGAGAGATGGGGAGGAGATCACTGACTCTTGAGAAAAGTTAAGGCTGAGATATTTAGTAGACACCCAGCACAGATGTCGAACAAGCAGGTGGGTACATCAGTCAAGGGAGAGGTCAGAGCTAGGCATTTAAGGGAGAGGTCAGAGCTAGGTACGTTAGTCTGTTAGTCATCTGCATACAGACTGGATTGGAAGTCTCAGGGCTGAATAAGAGCATGAGATACAAACAAAGAAAAGAGCAGATGACTAAGGAGAAATCCCTGAGGCACTTCCTTCTCTAGAATCGAGTATGAAAGAGAAGCCTGACAAGGTGCCCTGGAAGTGCAGGAGAAAACCAGGTAAGTGTGGCATCTCAGAAACCAACAGGAAATGAAAGCGTCTATAGCTTAGTAAGAAGAGGGTTCTGACAATGTAAGAATTCATGAAGCCACCTTCTAGAAACAGAAGCACTAGAAGAGATTTTAGACCTCATCCTCAAAGGAAGAAACCAAAAAAAGAAAAATTTCTAAACATATAAAACTGTTCTGTGTTAGGACAGAGAGTAGACTCTATGCTTAAACTGCCAACTCCAGGTTCTGGGTCTGTCTCACCTGCCCGCATGCCATGGTCAGAAACATGCAGGATGCTTGGGAACTTGGCAAAGCTGCTTGGTTAGGAATCTTTTTGTGATATTCTCCTATAGACAGAACATTGAGAAACAGACTAGATCTTTATCCTGCTGGTGTGGTGTCAGGCCTCTGTGACCAAATAAAAATGCCCATGGATCTTTAGAGAGAAGAAAGAGCAAAACTGGGATTGCTAATGTGAGCTGTTGGATGGACAGGCACCAGATATGATGGAACGGGGGAGATAGGCCGGAGGTGACCATTGAGAGCGACAGTTCACCCCACAGAGAAGCTACAATTTCCTGAGTTTGGAGTCTGGGTAAAAGGAGGAGAGAATGAGGAGCTATGGGATTATACAGTTGATTAACTAAATATCCAAACTCAAATTTAGGACATATGTCTCTGCAGCTTCTCCTAATGACCCTGCTCTGAACGATCTGCTGCCTCTACGGGTCTCCCTGATAATTCTGTTTGTAAAACTGCATGGTCATCATCTACCTTTGCTCATTCCCTCGCTGAGCCGTGCCTGGCCAACCAGATACTCAGCAAATGATTATTGAACCAATCAATATTCAGTCAACTAGTAGGTTGGGATATTTGAAGTTGGTTTGTCCTTGAAAATCTGAGATTTGTATTCATGCTAAGAATGTTGCTGTGGAATATTCTATTAGAGAGGCTGAGATTGTCAAGGGCATTAAGCACACGAAGAATGTATCATCACATTATATAACCAGAGCATTTCAGAACCAAATATATCTGTAGCATAGCCAGGCATGAGAATCTAATGCTTCAAAAAAAGACAAATAACTACACACACATATACACAAGCATGTGTATACACATATATGTGTGCATGAGTGTGTATATAAATATACACACACAGAGAGAAAATACTTATTTTACTGTCTTTGTAGATGAAGAAAATATAGGCACTCCTAAAATAAATACTCAATAACATTTATTAAAAATATTATAACTCAACCTATGATTTCAATGATATTTTTTCTATCATTTAAAATTTTTCAAGCAGGGAATATAATTAAAACATCTTATGCCTGTGAGATTTAAATACTTTCTAGATGGTTTTTCATATTTGAGTTATTTCAACTTGCTTATTCAGATTTTAAATCCATTGAGGGAAGTGTCTTTTTTTCTTACATAGCAATGAGCATTTCCTGTGTTCAACAAATAGGTATATTAATAAGGCTTTGCAACTGATATAGCCTATTTCTTAGAGAATCCTTTGAGAGGATGGGGAGGGAGGGAAAGATAAGTCCATAGCTGTGAAGGCAGGAGCCTGAGGGATTTACCGCTTGAAGGTCACGATTTTGTCTCTGTAGTGCGAGGGAAGGCCACCTGCTGGGAGGGAATGTGGTGGAGTTAGAAAGAAACTTCAAACAAGCTTTGAAATGTCTGCTCATAGAGAAGAGGAAAAAAGGTCCTATATGAATACATAGAAGAGCTAGAGTCTAATTTAGGAGCTAAGGATTTTGTTAATTTATCGAGATTTTCTCCACTGGAATCTCAGTATCTTGATCATAGCATGCCTCCCAGCTACAGTCTGCCTGAGGGGGTGTAAACTCAAGAAGGCAGGAGATCGAAGGATACAAAGAAGAGATTTCCTGAAGATAGAGAGACATATTGATGTCTAGGCTAAATAAGAAAAGAGATGAAGACAGGAAAGGGTTGATAAAACATTAGTATATAGATCAAAGGACTAAAAAGGTTGTTAACATTGAATAATAGTTTGGAAGACTTACTGTGCACAAGCACTAGGTGTTAAGCATTTACTATACATTCTCACATTTTGTCTTTGTAATAATCTTATGAAATGTGTTATGATGATTGCTACTGTAGGCTCAGAGTGGTTAAATAAATTATCCAAGGTCATACTGCTAATAACACCGTGGAAATAGGAAGCCTCAGCCCTCCCATCCATTTTATTATAAGACCACATGAAGAATGGCTATTATGAAATTAAGCAATTTGTAAATGTAGAAAGCTGTGGTCTAGGCATGAAATTTTGTATAGAAAGGAGGAAAAGAGGAATTGGTGGAGCGGTAGACAAGATGGTGGAAAGGTTGGTAGCTGGAAGGTTTCTTCTTCAAAGGACATGATTACTAACTTGGAGCAGAGAGGGGGAAATTCTGAAATGGCATAAAGTAGAAGGATTTTTACTTTCAACATTACTTCTGGGTCCTTTTAAGCTTAGAGAGGATTAAAATAAGGAGTAGCCACTAGAGAACAATGCCAACATAAATCTCTACTATACAGAATCACTTCTATTAGAATCTAACTACATGGACGTAAGGATATGACATGCAATGGAAATGAAGACTGTGTTTCTATGAAACATCACATGTAGATATATTTAATGTTTGCTTGGGAAAATCTCACCCTCCACTTCCTTTTTGACTTTAATTCTATTTCCCCTCAGAAAACTTATATTCAACTCCTATTTAGTACCTATTTAGTAATTTCCTGCTTCACAAGGGAGGATCTATATTACTCATGTTGGTTCCTCTACCTGGAATGTGTAATCTTCAACGGTCTTCAAATTCTCTCTTGTTTGGACTAAATTTCATCTTCTGCCAAGTTTTCCTTCCTTCTTTAAACAGAAGTATTTGTTACCTGGTATAAGAAATCCACAGTACTTTTATTTGTGTCCTTCAAATGTCTCTCCTGCCTGTTGATGAGTCCACAGTTAGAAAACAGTAACTCACCTTCATTGAAAACATATTTTCTATAAGGCTTAGATTTGATGCTTTTAGTGGATTGTCTTCTCTAGACCTCGTATATATCCTATGTGGAAGATAACTGCTATCAGTTCCACTTCAAAGACAAAGAGACTGAGGGTCAAAGAGGTTGCTTTACCTTCCTAGACTCACACAACCAAACTGTGGGGAACTCAGAATTTAAGCATGGATGTCATCGTGCTGACGATTAGTCTTACGTTCAACCCTAGGAAGTGGAAAACATTTGGCAGTGGTAGAGTGGTGGGAAAATGGGAATACATGTGGTGTATGTATCATATATACACTAACGAAAAGACATGTAAGCTGGAGCACACTACAACAGCATTGCAAAAACCCCAGTCATGGGTAATGCACACATGTTGTGCACAAATTTGTGCACATGTGACACATGACCACTATGTGTAACTCTAAACATTTAGACTTTAGTTCCTAAACTATATTGCATAGCTATTATAGAGTGGTACTAGACAATAGAGCCACATGTGTCATTCTAAATTTTCTAGAAGCCACAGTAAAAATTAAGGAATTAAGAAACTTGTGTTTTTTAAAATAGGTAAAATTAATTTTAGTAGTATGTTTTATCTAATATATTCAAGATACTATCACTTCAACATGTAATCAGTATAAAAATATTAATGAGAAATGCATATTATTTTTTTCATGGCAAGTGTTGAAAATCTGGTGTGTCCTTTACACTTAAAGTTTCTTTTCATCTGGACTAGCCACATTTCAAGTTCTCAGTAGCGAGCTGTTGCTCTTGGCTATCATATTAGACCATGCTGTAATGGAATATGAGAGGTGGGAGATGGGAAGGCTTATAGGAATTATCTATTTTGTTTTATTATTATTATTATTATTGTTATTTAGAGACAGTCTTGCTCTGTCACCCAGGTTGGAGTGCAGTGGCACGATTTCGGCTCACTGCAATCTCTGCCTCCTGGCTTCAGGCAATTCTCCTGCTTTAGCCTCCCGAGTAGTTGGGTCTACAAGCGCATGTCACCACATCCAGCTAATTTTTATTTTTAGTAGAGATTGGGTTTCACCATGTTGGCCAGGCTGGTCTCAAACTCCTGACCTCAAGTGATCTGCCTGCCTCAGCCTCCCAAAGTGCTGGGGTTACAGGCATGAGCCACCTCACCCAGCCAGAATTATCTACTTTGATGCCATTATTTTACAGATTAGACACTGAGGCTCAGAAAGGCTGGGCAACTTGTTAAATTCCACCCAGTTCTACTGCAAGACATATGCCATTCCCTGGTCTGGCCTGTTTCTGTATATTGCTCCATGTTTTAACAGAGATAACAGGAGACAGGGTGGGATAGAAGTTAAATCACGTTCTTAAACACTTTTTGACATAGAAGCAACATAATGGTACCATGTGATACCCACTCTTATTTTGCAAAAGAGGAAATTGAGAAAGAGAAATGGAGCTAGGCATTTAGAGAGGGTTTTACACTCTAGGCTATTGGATGGGAAACCTGATTTCTGGTAGGAGAGCTACACTGTAGAAGGTGTCTGAACACAAGACTAAGCTGAAATCTGACCTTGTGATCATGGCGATCCATTTTTCAGTTCAAGATGAATCCTCCCACTTGAAATACTCAGACAAAACCTCTCAAGTCAATATTGCCCTGCAGACATCTTGCACCTATGCATAAGAGCTAAGTGATTCTTTCTTTGGAACTAGGTTTCTGCTCAAATCCAGTTTTTTCCAAGTGAGACAACCACAGGGAGCCTTTCCTGCCTGGTCCAGCTGGGGAAGCAGAGCCAAACATTTCTCTGGTTCTATTTATAGGGCTGTCTAGTGGTTGAACAGACTGGGCTGAGAATTCCTGGGGTGAAGTATTTGGTGCCTGATGTCTGGAATACTGGTTTTATATAGCTTGTTTTTAGATGCAAGGATTTCCATAAAAAAACAAGGCCAGACACACAGAACTTTTTCAGGAGTGAAAGGCAAGAAAACGTTTTTTAAAAAGGGAATCATCCTAGCAAAATAGTTGTATAGATTTTGTTTGGGAATGCCATGTCACTTTCTCCCCTCCTTGTTACCAGTTGATAATGTGCAAAACAATGCTATCTCAAAAATAAGAAAATAATAAAAGAGAACATACGTCCCTGTTGTGGGTTAAACAGGGACTCCCAAAGGATATGTCCGTTCAGGACCTCAGATGTTAAGGTAGGGATCTTGACGTGAGATCATCCTGGAGGACGTGGGCCCTAAACCCAAAGATAGACGTGCTTAGGAAAGACAGACACAGAGAAGGCTCTGTAAAGCTGAACACAGATTGGAGTTTTGTAGCCGTGAGCCGAGGAAAGCCAGGAGCCTCCAGAAGCCAGGAGAAGCAAGGAAGGATGAGTCCTTAGAGCCCGCAGAGGGAGCACAGCCCTGCCGTCATCTGGATTCTGAAGTCTGTCTTCTAAACTGTGAGAGAATCAACTTCTTTTGTTTTAAGCCAAGCAGCTGTAGCAGTTTGTTATGGCAACTCTAGCAAAATAATGCAACTATGTACAACCTCACCACCATAACTCATCAAAACTGATTCTCTTTTCTGTATTCCTCACATGTACACAAATTTGACATAGTGGTGTTGTGGCATAGATTTCATTTTAATTTCAGTTAAAGGGAAAGAAGATTACTACTGACTGAGCTGGTTCAATGTCCCAGACCCAGCAAGGACTCACTATCATGGACTTTTCCTCTTTTGCCTTTCTGTGGATAGTTTTCATCCTCCTTGTCCCAAGAATCTTCCAGGGCTGGGAGAGCAGGTTTGAATGAGGACAAGATTACAATTCATAGCAAAATAAATGCAAAGAAAAAAATTAACATTAATCTTTTGACTTTCAAGACCTAATTATACAGAAATGCAATGGCCATAGGAGCTTGGCTGTTGTCTAGAATGTACATTTTTCAAAATCCCTTTGTTTTTCCATTATTAACCCCACATTCATCCCTCAAATCTATACTTTTGAGTTGACCAAAAACCAAGCATGGGCAATTCAACTCAAAGAGTTCTCCCAGGGCAGAAGCACCCCTACTGTCCCTGATAGTGTGGACTTTGTTAGTGACAGATGTGACATGATGGCAAAGAGATGATATGATGGAGGAAAAATAGGTATTTAACCACTGGACCCTTGGGAGTGCGAGGCCATGAGGGAAAAGGGTGACCAGAACATAGATATCTGGGCAGAAGTACAGTTAGTGAGGGTAACATGAGGCATCCTCGATCCGTGGCCTTTTCAGAGCTAGCCTGCACCAACTTGGAAAGTAGCAACATCAAGATAATGTGAGGCTAGTGTGAGAAAGCCATGAGGTTGAGCTTTCTCACGTTTCCCTAATAGTATAGAGAAGACCCAGAAGGATGTTTGAGTCTGACCAGGAGCTTCTCAAAGGGGACTGGTTAAGTGAGGGTGAGACAATTCTATAGGAATAGCCTCAGGACAGCTCACCAGGCAAGGATAAATAGCTGTCACAGGCAGAGCCCCAAGGTGTACACAGCATCTGCAGGAGTGGACGTGAGTCCACATCTGCCAGGAGCACCATGAAGCTCTGCCCATTTCCAGAAAGCAGCTCCGCTATGAGTTACCTGAGCAACAACTGCAAATGCCACTGGGAAACAGCAACCAGGCAGCTGAGTGACATCTCCTGGGAAGTCAGAACTGATGAAGGACACACTGAGCCCAAGGACCTCCCCTGGACCCTGAGGTCACAGGAACCACTGCTGTCCACATGCACACACATGCATTTTTGAAGCGGTCATTGGGAAGGTAGAAATGAATGAAAAGTAAAGGGACAAAAATATTATCTTAAAAAAAAAGTTATGGAGAGGAGCAAAGCAAAAGATATACACAAATATCAGAGAGATGGAGAATTCTCGAAAAGGATTGTTTAAATGTCAGATACAATGAAACTTGAAACACCATTGGACTGAATGAAGTTAATTTCTTTCTGGTCCACAAGCAGGCAGAGGTTCATGAAAAAGACCCTGTTAGTCTAGACAAAGAACCTCATTCCTTTGTGTATCTAAGCACAATGTGAATGAATTTGAGACTTTTATTACCCCAGTTTGTCCCCTTAAAGTAGCTAGAGAGAAACATTTTCTATTTGCACTTACCTCTAAAAAATCATTTTTTTTTTACAGCCCAGAACACTCCTATAGCACCAATCCCACAGAAAGATGATTTCCACATCCTTTATTTCACCCAGAAATTTAAATGTTAGCCAAGGCAATAATGTTATGCATCAAGCAGTTATCCTACATGTAATTAAGAGGCTCAGGAGGTTTTAATTCTATATGCTGGGCAGGGAATGCATGCTGTTTGCTGGTAGAGGTTTTCTTCCTGAGAAATCACTTACCATGGTGATCTTAAGACCAATTACCTTGTTTGCACTGATGATACCTTCTTATCACTTCACAAAAAAGCAAGCAAACGCCAGTAATCTCACACAATTCACTTGTGCATAAAAGCGTCTAAGGAATGAAGCCATCCATACAGTTACAGAAAAGATACTGATGCATGATTTATTTGGCAATCTAGCTTCCTGCAGACTCTGATGAGACCATTACACTCATGCCTTCAGCACCTTGCACTTCATTTGCAGTAGATTAATTTGTACATATTTATAGGGGTTTTGTAGCAATAGTTCTGGAATTCAATCATATGTCTCCGTTCTGTCTCCCCGTTTAGATGATGAGGGATCTTTTCAAAGGCAAGGACAGCAATTTCCTGGGGGTCTATGAATACGCTGTTCAATTACAATACAGATAACTGAATTCCCAAAAATCTGGTGAACAACAGTGTTCCAGGTTTTCTCTCCCAAACCTGTACAAAGCACTTTCATTTATGTGATTTCTGAGAGGCTCACTTAGCCAAGTCATCGAAATATAAAAGATGGCTTAGGGAATGGCTTTCAATGAGTCTTAGTCATTGCTTCCGTTAGGGGTCTGAAGGCGAGTGGGGAGGATAAGGAGGGGAAATTATACCCTTGTTTCCTTTTATCTGCCTCTCTGCCTCTCATTCTCTCCCTAACAATGCCCTGTTGCCTCTGAAGAACACTCCACCACACACAGACATACACTCACACCTCAAAGTGCTGTCACTTTGCAAAATGCTTCTTTGCAGAGGACACCAAACCCCACCATACACAGATACATTCTCACACACATTGCGGTCCCAAGCTCAGCCACACTTCTGTTCCAAGATGCCCATCCTCTGATGCAAGTAATCAAAACCTCCATTCTCTGATATTAGAGATCCAATAAATATGTATTTTAAGTATTTCCCAGTGAGAGCATGGTGGCAAAGTCTCAGACAGGGTATCAGACTGAAACATGGAAGTCCTAGGTTTGAATTGTTGTTTTTTAATTTATTAATTCTGTGGCTCTGAAAAAGCACTCTGCATCTGCAATGACCTTGTCTTTAACTTTGGTGTCACAGCCATGAAAAGGCTTCTAAAATATACTTGCTATTGTATAATAAATGACTAACAGACATGGTCTTTGTGGATATGATCTGATAGGCAACATTTTAAAAGGACAGCTTTTAAAAGTCATACTATAACGTAATTAGTAAAAGTTGGAGAGGAAGAAAGATTTCTGAGTTCTGGAACTGTTGGGGGGCCTCTATTACCATTTTCCAGAAAAAGTAGCAGTGGCTCAGATTCATCTCTAAAGCTTACGGATGTTTGAATAAGTTTCATATCTGACGGTTGTAAGGTGTGTTGTGCAGAACTATGAGCAAATCCAGCAATCAAAATTCAGGATATTCCCCAAAGAGCCTGCAATGATTCAAACATGCAGCTCAATATTCAATTGCTTTTTAATTGGGCATTAGAAACATCTTAGAAATGTGAGATTGTGTAAGCACGCATACATACATACACACATACAGATGATGCACAGCCCTTTTCATCTGGAGAAGTTTGCTTGCACTCACAAAATGGGCTGCAACTGAAAAACTGACTCCGCCGAGCAGTAGTGGTTGAAGTATGGTGCACAAAAGCTTTCAGATTGGAAAAATCCGTATCTCTGACATCGAGCCGAAGAGTGGTCTCGAGTCCTGTACATATCCATCACGATTTTCAGCCAGTGCTCAATTCATTCTGACAAACCCAATCAACATAGCCTCTACAGTGGGGTTTTCTGGTGTTCAGAAGGTCAGCTTCAAATTCTCCACATTTCTACAGCTGCTTCCATTATTCTTTCAGGAAAATAAATAACAAATTAGAAAAGGAAGATAATTTGCTGTGCTGCTAAAGCCTCAGGGACTATCAAAGGAAAGAAATGGGGACAATCACCAGTGACAGAGCCTAGAGGAGCTTGTAATTCAACAGTGGAGCTTCGAGTACCAAGGAGAAACCGCTGACAATGGAGCCTCTGGAGGGAAGAGTTTGTCTCAGATGATCAAGTAGCAGCCTAATAGGAAAAATTTGGATCACTGAGGAATCTTTTACCAGGGACTGGGGCCCCAGGATCAATTTTAATTCTACCGATTTCATGAGACACACTTGCCAACTTTTAAAATGAAAACTTTTCATCTTTTTAACAAACACCTCCCTCCAGAGGGAGTCACAGTACCTATTTCTGATCTGAGAGCTGCCGAATGCAAAACTAGGTGTCTTTAAAAAGCAATTGCTTCTTTAGCTGAGACTTAAATGTGTAGTTCCTGGAAAAAAAAAATCACCTTCAAAAGTTCCAGAAAGAGGAAAAGAGTCTGAGTCCTAAATATAAAAAATAATGAAATAGATAAAAAAATAACTCTGCAATTCCCATTCCCATGTGAGCACACGGAACTCCTGAAACGTCTTCTCTGTCTTGAAACCACATTTTGGCCAAATTACAAATGTTAGAGAAGGGGTTGGAGGGAATGCCACAGTAATACGACCAAAATAAAATAACATAAAATTATTTTCAAATCATTCTCAGAATGGAAGCAATTTTAGAGATACAATAAAAGTCAACAGTTAACATGGGAATTGCTGAGCACCAAATCAGAATTATTGACAGTGAGGCTGACTCAAACTTGAAGAGGCTGACATCCCAGCAAATGCGAGATTTCTAAAGTCAACTCTCTGAGTCAATCAAAGTCTGGACAAAGTGACCTCAGCCAAGGCGTTAATATGTAATTCCTTCAAGTTGTGTACCTACCACTCCTTGTCTCCCCAGAGAGAGAGGGGGAAGGGTGGGGGGAGGGAGAGAGAGAGAGACAGAGAGGGAATTCAATAGAGAATAATTAAAATTCATTTTAGAAACAGAAATCCCCCAATGCCATATTAAAATAGTTATTAGGTGGGTCATTTGCTGCAATAGAAGCTACAGAATAGAAAGGGGCACTAAGACAATTTGGACCACGATGACAATTTGGACCAGGATGACAACTGCATTTAAGAAGGGAAAACCACACACGTGGCCCAGGTGGAACAGTCCTTCCTGGACCCACCTTGCTACTAAGCACTGATCCCTGGGAGACCCGTGAGTATAGTAGTATATACCACATGCTATACTTTAAGAGGTATTGGGAAGATTTTTATGCCAACCTACAAAATGAAATAGTATTTAGTCTTTCAAAAGAAAGAAAAATTGTCATTTTTAATACCATGAGTGAATCTAGAGAACATTATGTGATATGAATTAGGCCAGGCACAGGGAGACAGATGCCACATGATGTCACTCAAATGTGGAATCTCAAATAGTTGAATTCATAGCAGCAGAGAGTAGGATGGTGGTAATGAGAGGCTGAAGCAAGGTGAGTAAATGGATAATGAGGAGACATTGGTCAAAGGGTACACAGTTTCAGTTAGACAGGAGGCATAGGTGATCTATTGCACAATATAGTGACTACAGTTAACAGTCCTGTATTGTGTATTTCAAAATGGCCAAAGAGTAGACTTTGAATGGTCCCACCAGAAAGAAATGATAAATACGTGAGGTAATGTATTGTTAATTGGCCTGATTTGATCATTCCACAATGGATGCATGTATCAAAACATCACATCGTACTCCAAAATAGATGCAATTATGATCTGCCAATTAAAGATACAATTAAAACAACATATCTTACATTTGTCTTTAATTAATACTCATTCAATAAGACAAGAGTCTTCCATTCTACAGTTCACGTAAGGGTTAAAAGCCACCTCTGCTAGGAGAGGACATCCAGCAAGTATCTTCTACAATAAAGCACCCACTTATCAGACTCTGAGACTATCTATGTTTGTGATAAGGAACAGTGTGCAGAGACTCAACAGGAACAAAGAAGACAAGTAGCAGAAGAGCAACTTTGAGGCTAGAAAAGGCTTCAGAGGAAACAAGTGCAGGCATTAAAGTCAAATTTCACCCACTTCTCAATTTTGCATCTGTCAGGCTGTGCCTGCAGGTGAAGGTCTCAGAAAAAGCTTCTGATTCTATGGAGAAAATGGAACATAAACAAGAGGCTCTGTAATGATTATATCCACTGTTTGGATTTTTTTAAATAGAGAACCTGGAGTAAATGTACAAGGTAATATGTGCGGGGAATAAGAAAGGATAATGAAGAGAATGCACATTATAAATATTAAGTCAATAGAGAAGTTTATTATAGTTGCAGTCAGTCTATTACATAACTGTTAAGTGATTACATCATCATGAATAAGTGCTCTTAGTCACAGTAACCTCACTGCACTCCCACGCTACACTCTGTGCTGGTGGACTGAAGGAACCCCCTCCAGTCACCTTTCAGCCAGGTGCATGGTCAGCTCTCTGACTCTGCTGTTTCTTGGGCTGACCTGGCAATGTGAAGGACTCATGCTACAAACAGGAGCCTGGAGAAACATGGGCCGGCCACTCTTTAGAAGGAATTCTTGCATTCAGCTTTGCTGTTGTTTTAGCTTTTTAAATTTCTTGTCTATCACTGCTTTGCACATTCTTAAATCCAGTTGTGAACATTGGGAATATAAAGGTTGTGCTCCCGTAAAGTTTCCCAGGGGTTTTTGAATGAGAATGGAGATGGTCTGTGAGGCGGCAAGGCCCAGCTGGGGCTGATGTGCCCAGGTAGCCTTCGAGACCCTTAGCTGACATTGGAATCTCAAGCTACCTAGCGCTCCAGCTTAGTGGCGAGTCTTGCAATTGGAAGTACTACAACTCCTGTCCATGAAGGATGTTTTCCTAACAATCCTTCAGAAAGGTACAATGAAGAGACAAACTCTCATTTTTCTTGGGATCAGCCAAAGTAAAGTTGGATTTTTCCCCAAATAACTTTTCTGCAAAAAATAATGGGGGCACAAGGGAAAGTGGGTGACAGAAGGCAAGAACACACACACACACACACACACACACACACACACACACACACACACTCTCAAGAACACATACAATGAAGTTACAGAGAACCTGTATTTGAGTTCCTGACTGCTGGCTCTAATGCTTGTATCTTTGAGCGTGGATACATGTCTCAAGCTAACAAATTAAGTCCTTTTGTTACACATACACACACACACACACGCATTCTTGGTATATATTCTATTGCACGTTATTATACAATAGAAAGGTCTAGGAGAGAACATCGAGCATTAAGCTAACTTTTTAAAAGGAGTAAAATAACTAACCTAATAACTCCCTTCTCTGATCCTCTCTCATTCTGTTATATCCATCTTTCTTTTTCTTTTTTATAATGTTATGTATATATGTATGTATTTTTTAGAGGCATGGGTCTCACTCACTCTGTCACCCAGTGCAGTGGCAAGATCATAGTTCACTGCAGCCTTGAACTCCTGGGTTCAAACAATCCTCCGATCTCAGCCTCCTGGGTAGATTAGACTGCAGGTTATACACCACCAAGCCCGACTAAGTTTTCTTTTTTTTTTTTTTTTTTTTTGTAGAGATGAAGTCTCTCTAAGCTGCCCAAGCTGATCTTGAACTCTGGGGCCCAAGAAATCTTCCTGCCTCAGCCTCCTAGTGTTGGGAATCACAGCACAAGCCCTTTACATCTGTCTTAATGTTGTGGATGACTTTGCAGAGGATATGAAGCCTAGAAGGGCAGCTTAGTAGAATCTAATAAAGGTCCATTTATTTAGTGATACTTGAAAAGACACAGTTGCCAGTGGCTCCACCTTGATTGCGTAGAGGCAGTCTCATGATTCCACAGGTGGCCTCTCTCTGTGGTTCTCATCACAAATGCAGCATAAGCAGTGTCTGCTAATGAACAAACTAACAAAAAACATTTTTTGGTGTCTAGGTTTGGTTTGCCAAGTAATTTCAAAGATATATCAGAAAGTTGCCTTGATAGTTCTGGGAAGTTCTGGGAAGTTCTTGGGATAGTTCCAGGAATTTTTTTTTTTAAAGAATAGAACATACAGTAGCAGCAACTACAACAGAACAGAGTTCACAAGACTTGCATGAAAATTTATCAACTTTACAAACCAAACTTCCTAAACAGGCAATAATAATAATAATAATAACAATGCTAGCTTAATTGCAATAAGAATTATTTTGTAAATATGTGTTAAATATTTCCAATATCTCTAGAGATCTGTGTCAAGGCAGCAGATAAAATAATCTATCTGTGGAGAAAAGTATAGCAAAGGTGCTAACTGGGCACATTGCTAAATGGGAAAAATTACCACTAAGAGCCTTTTAAAAGAAAACAGAAGATGGCTGAGGCTTTGATGTCACAATATAATGGAAAAAAAGTCCAACTTGATGTGGAAAAAACATTTACATGTATTTCGGTTAGGTGGCTTTCCAAATCTTCTTAGACAAATAGGAATGAGATAAGGGCTCAGAATTTTTTTGTAACTAAACAGCTCAAGAATGTATACAGAAAAGAATTATTTATAAAAACAGTGTTTTAGTGATTTTATTCTTTTTTATTTTGTAAGCCACTTTACTGAAGTAGGATTGGCATACAAAAAGCTGTAAATATTTAACGTACACAACTTGATAGATTTGGAGATAAATTTACACCTGTGAGACCATCACCACAATCTGCGCTCTTACTCATTCATCACCTCTGCGCTTCCTCCACCCTCTTTATTTATTCTTATTATTTTGATTGTGATAAAAGCACTTAACATAATAGCTGCCTCCTTAGCAAATTTTTAAGTATACAATACAGTATTTTTAAGTATAGGCATTCTGCCTATTAGATCTCTAGGATTTATTAACCAAAGAATATAAGGTTTCAGATTTTTTTTTTTAAATGACTTTACAAATTGGGGATTATGAACAGGCAAAGCTAACATTATAAAAATAAAGTGAACCCATTTTCTCTTTATAAAATGGCCTTATACTTTTTGATTGAAATTTAAATTTTTAAAGATACATTAAACCTGAAAAAGTAGGCAGGGCATTATGGTTGTCAAATTATGAAATAAAAATATAGGATGCTCAATTAAATTTGAAATTTGGATAAGCAACAAATGGATTTTTAGTATAAGTATGTCACAAATATCTGCACACTTATTGTATATGTAGGTTAAAAGAGTTGTTATCTAAAATTCAAATTCAATTAGTCATCTTTAGATAAACTTAGAGGCCATAAAAAAATTCATATGTGCACCAAATGGCTCACTGTTCTAGTGGGTGAACATTCAATAATATAGGGTATCCAACTAACTTTTGTTGCTAGGCTATCAAGGGCAAAGAGTAGGACAAATAATTAAATATTTAGTCATCCTAATTATTGCGGATGAGAGGGACATCACGTATACACAGTCAGTGTGACCACCAGGAGGCTAGAGAAGCCAAATATTTCAGACCATTTGGCTGTCCCCATTTTCTCATTTGGTCAAACAGCGTCATCCCTTTAAGACAATATATCATTAAAAGATTGTTCTCAAATCTAATTACAAGCATGTTCTTTCTTCTTAAGAAAAAACTGGCAACGTGTGGCAAATTTTACCTAGACAAGCTATCTGCTACAGGAGGGCTATTAATATTCTCTCCATTTTTCAACCTCGGGATATGTGAGCTAAGTCAAGAGGATTGGAGGGAATGTCTACAATATCCTACCGGATTTAGAGGAGAAGCACTGCTGTGCATATGTTCAGAAGGAGCAGAGATCATTTCCATTCTAGCAGCTCTGGAAACCTCACATATAAGCCATATTTCATGAGACCAAAATGACTGTCCCAGTTTCCCTAGGGAAGATATTTAAAAGATACCAAAGTTTTCTCTGAGTAAAAAAAGGGTATGAGTAGGCAAAGTCAAAGCGTATCTACTTGTTCTTGTGTTAGATTCTTTATGAGTTTATAACTCTTGGGATGAAAGCGGAGAAGTTTTGGAAGTTGTTTGAAGATACCTTGGAGGTCATGTTCTATTCTGAGCTACAAGGTGCAGGTGTACATTCCTTTGCTGCTTTAGAATTCCTGTACATTTCTCCATGGCTGGCTTCCCAGTCTGTTTAACCAAGCACATGTGCATGCCCACACTCTAGATAAGAACTGATCCCAAGCAGTCTAGAAGCTATCATCTGCCTTCTGTTTCTACCGTGGCAATGAAGAACAAAGAAATCCAGGAACTCTGCCTAACTATGAGTAACCAGATAATTTTCAGTAACTGTTCTCATCTTTCCATTGTGGGGGAGATGTCTCACATACTGAAGGATGCTTTGCTTACAAAAATTAATACATATTTAACACTTGGAAAACCATATTTCTTTAGACATGTCAGTGACCACTACATCCTGAGGCTAGCATGGTGGGGAATACTCCATGGGTCATTTATTGATTCACTAAATAAACCCCTTTTTAGTGCATACCAAGTGACAGATATTGTGATGAATGTTAATCATACAATGATGAAACAAAGGTACAAGGTCTCTGCCATCACAAACTCAGTCCAGAGGGAAGAGACAGTGAAAAGGTAATTACTGCCCATTGCAGTGAGTGCTGCAATTGTACAGAGCCCTGTGGAGACAGGAAGCGAGCCCAGCCTGGAAGCATTTTAGTGAAAGGTCCTCAGAAGATGCTCATTTAAGGAGAAATTTGGAAATTTAGTAGAAATCTACAAAATGAAGTAAGAGTGTACGTGCGTGCATGTGTGTGTGTGTGTGTGTGTGTGTGTGTGTGTGGGCAAAAAAAAAAAAAGAGTAAGGGAAGTGTTCCAAAAAAAAAAAAAAAAAAACTACGCAAAGGCTCATAAGAAACAAAAATAATTTTAGTAAGGATTCAGTGTAAACCAAGGTTGAGAGTTTTTATGGGGTGAAATTGGAGGGGAAAATAGAAACCAGAAACCAGGCACCAAAAACATTTCCAACAACATTAAGTTTAAACTTTCTCCTGAGGACAATACCGAGCTTATGAAGGTTTTTAAACCAGGGTAATGGCATAATGAGATAAAAATCTCTACAGTCGCCAAGTAGAAAATAGGTTGAAGAAAGAGACCATTTAGGAGACTCTAAGCTTATAGTAGCAGAATGATAAGCTTCAGGGTATAGATACAATTAAAAAAAAATATTTGAAGGGAAAGAATTTGATTAAATGGAATAAAAAGGAGAAATCATTTAAATTAAGCAAGGAAACTAGCACCCAAATCTTGGTTTCTAATTTCATTCTCCAGGAAAAAAGGACTGGAACTCTTTTCAGAAATGGCTATTTCTAGGACCGAGGCAGGAAATTTGCAAAATCAGCCTTGAGCATCTTGTTGTGCTGAAAAATAAGGAAGTACAGAAAAAAACCACACACACCCACACACACAATGATTTGAGTATATCAAAGGCGCATGGAAGCCAACAAAAAGAGTTCCCAATAGCAAAATCTAGAGTAACTTGAGCAATAAAATAATCACAGTAGAATTAGATTATAATCTAAAGTGTAAAGTAAATATATCCATGAGCTTAGTCAAATATGAATGATTGAATAAACAAAGAAGATAGACAAGCCTCACATGCAGAATTATTTTGAATAATTTATGTAGATACTCCACCCTGAACGAGGTGAAATACAACTCCTCACTCCTTAAGGCTGGGCTGTGCATAATGAATTCCTTCCAAAGAGTACAGGATGACCAAGAGTGACCAAGATGGTCAAGAGCCAGGTGACTAAAGTCAACATCAGCAGCAATAAGTCATGGTAATAGTATGCACACTTGGTATGAAGTGATGAAAATGGCACTTAGCCTGTCATCTTTCTCTCAAAAACCCACATCCCAGTCTAATCCTGAGAGAAACACCAGGAAAATTTCAGTTGAGGAGCATCCTCCAAAATATCTGACCAGTACTCTAAAAACTATTAAAACATTGAAAACAAGAAGATTCTATGAAACTGCTACAGCCAAGAGGAAGAATCTAAAAACATGGGATGAATAAATTTAATACAGTGTTCTATATGGGATTCTGAAACAGGAAAAGGACACTAAGTAAAAATTAAGGAAATATTGGCTCATTAACTGTGACAAATGTGAGATGTTAATCACAGGAGAAGCTGGGTATGGCATATATAAAAACTATGCTATCTTCACAATGTTTTAGTAAATCTAAAGCTATCCTAAAATAAAATGTTTATTTGGAAGATAAGTAAGACACGGATAGGAATGAAAATTGTACGTTATTGAAATAAGAAAGAACCTAACTTTACTAAGCAAGCAATATTTGAGGGCAGACTTATAGAGAGAGCCATGATACAATCAATATTGTGTTTAAGGAAGTTTTGTTTGATAGATTAGAGAGAAGAATATATAAAACTAAATAAAACACACAGAAAATGTAGGTCCATTGCAGTAATGGTCTTTATTTGAATAAATATTTGTAAAAATGGAGAAGAAAATATCTATAGAAGAGAAACTTTATGCCCATCCACATTGTTGCCTGGGGAAAAGAATTCTCCTTAGCCCAATGACTGGAGCACTTTGGGATAAAAGTATTCAAGGAAATGTCTGATTGAGATATAATTAAAATGCTTCACGTTTGGATGTAACATTCCCAACACTGGCTGAGATTCACGAAGAGAGGTGAGCTAAATGCAATTGAGCGACAATTCATGACAGGTGCAGTTTCATATGAGATAAAAACGCATTATAACCAAAATTATCTTTGAATAAACTTAAATAATCCATAAACTATAGTATTCACAGTTGTATGTATACAGCCCTATACAGCAATATGTATACATAATGTATATATCAAGGTAACAATAATACAACAGGCTGATACACAGATAACACACTTCTTTTCCCACTAGAATCATAATCTCCTTATTGTGAGTTATTCACCATAATAGGTAAGTGTCGCCTCTATAGGATGTTCACACAAAGAAGTGTCTCCATTATAAACCACTAATATATGGATCCTAATATATATTATAAACCACTAATATATAAAAACACCATAATAGATAAGCATTGCCTTTGTAATAAGTTCACACAAAGTGTCTCCGTTATAAGATACTAATATATATATATATATATATATATATATATATCCTAATACATATTATAAACAATTAATATAAAGAAGCCAGTGAGGACTGGTTTTGTTGTATTTTGAATTTTATATTCTGAAAATGTTTGTCTCTTAAGTGTTTAATTCACTTATAATTAATGTAACTACTAAGATGATTAATTTAGAATTGCCATTTTCACTACTTGTTTTCTGTTCATCTCATCTATTTTTTGCTTCTCTCTTCCTCCCTTCATGCTTCTTTTCATTTAATTGAATGTTTTAGATTGTTATTTTTATTTGTCAGTTATCTTTTTGGCTATATTTCTTTGTATTTCACTGTGGTTTCTCTAAGAATTATTGTAAACATACTTTAACTTTTTATTCTACTTAGAATTAATATTGTATCACTTTCCATGAAGTATAAGAACCTTACTTAATTTATTTTATTTTTTTTGAGACGGAGTCTCACTCTGTGGTCCAGGCTGGAGTGCAGTGGCATGATCTTGGCTCACTGCAACCTCCACCTCCCAGGTTCAAGCAATTCTCTTGCTTCAGCCTCCTGTGAAGCTGAGACTATAGGTGTGCACCACCATGCCCAGCTAAGTTTTGTATTTTTAGTAGAGACGGGATTTCACCATATTGGCCAGGCTGATCTCAAACTCCAGACCTTGTGATCCACCTGCCTCAGCCTCCCAAAATGCTGATATTACAGGCATGGTATTACCTGGTATTACCTGGCCAAGAAGCTTACATTCTTATTCTTTATGTGATAGTTGTCAATTTTATTAATATTTAATTAACTACATCTATAGTTGATTATATAGTTAACAATGTAATTTATATTAATCAATTTAAAATAATAAGTATCCATTTAATAAATTTTATTTATTGTTGTCAATTTAATTTGTCTAGAGGCAAAGAAGGACATTTCATGATGATAACATGGTCAATTTATCAGTTATAAACATGTATGTACCTAAGAGCAGAGCCCCAAAAGTACATAAAGCAAAAGCTGATAGAATTTAAAGGAGAAATAGATAATTTAACTTTAATGGTTAGAGACTTCACTATTCCACTTTCAATATGGGTAGAACTATTAGCAAAAGGTCAACAAGAAATAAAAGATTTGAACAACATTATAAACCAAGTAAACCTTAGAGACGTCTACAGAACACTTCACTCATCAACAACAGAACACATATCCTTCTCAAGTGCACATGAGTCATTCTCTAGGATGAATTATATATGTTTGGTCATAAAACATGTCTTAACAAATTGAAAAGGGTTAAAATTAGTTAAGTATATTTGTTAACCATAGTGGAACAAAATTAGAAATCAGTAACCAAAAGAAATTTGAGAAATCCAAAAATAAATGGAAATTAAACCACACACTTTTAAATAACCAATAGATCAAATTACAAATAAAAATGGACTGCAAAAATATACTGAGATAAATGAAAATGAAAATAATATATCCAAACTTACAAGATGCAGCAAAAGCAGTACTTGAAGGGAAATTTATAGGTACAAATATATACATTTAAAAACATAAGAAAGATCTCAATACAAGAACTAAACTTTTATCTTAAAAACTAGAAATAGAGCAAAATACTCAATGGAAAAACTCAGTGAAAGCAGAAGGAAGGAAATAATACATTAGAATAGAAGAAGATGAAATAGGTTATAGAAAAATAATAATGAAAGTCAACAAAACCGAAAGTTGGTTATTTGAAAAAATCAACAAAATTGATAAATATTTAGATAAATTGACAAAAAGAGATAACTCACAAATTACTAAACTAAAAAATGAAACAGAAGACATCACTAATGATCTTACTAATGTTACAGAAATAGAAAGGATTGCTAGTAACACTAGGGACACTTGCATGTCAATAAATAAGACAGCCTGCTTTAAAACAGATAAATTGGTACAAGGAAGAAACTATCAAAGCTGACTCAAGAAAAAATAGAATGTGTGAGTAGACTTATAACAAGTAAAGACACTGACTTAGAAATCAAAAATATTTCATACAAAAAAAGAGTCAGACTGGATGTCTTCATTGGTGAATTCTACTATTTTAAGAAAAGTTAACACCAATCTTTCATGAAGTCTTTCTAAAAACAAAAGAGGAAATGCTTCCCAACTCACTCTATAAGGCAGTGTTACATAAATGAGCCAAAGATGGCCCCCATATGCTGGCGCTTGGTTGTTTCCTCCTTCATAGCAGGCTGAGACCTGTTAGTACAAAACCCACCAGAATCAAACTCAAATTTTTTATGCATTCAATTGAGTTAAATAGAGCCAGGTAAGCAGATTTTTGTCACATAGAGCCTGCATGTTTTGCATACCCTGTGAAACTACACTCAACATCTGCTAGCCACAGGCAAAAATAAATCTTGTAGCTATAAAAGATGCAAAGTCACCAGTGCCTCCATGGCTCTCTAGCCCAGAGACTCCCTGCCATGCTGCTGAGCAACATTACCTATCCATTCAAGTCCTCTCTCTGATTATCTTCTCATTTAGAAGTTTCCTAGACCTCCTCCTGTTCTGAGTAGTGGTCCTCACACTGTAGCCTGTGAAATGTATGCAGTGAGGCACTTCCCTTGCATACAAGCCTATCAAAGCATCACATATGTAAACCTCATGTGTGCTACTGAGACCTGTGGTCATATATTTCTCATTGTTTAACCCTGAAATTCCACAAACTCACTATAGGTCTGTATTACCCTGATACCAAAGCCACACAAAGTCATCACAAAAAAATAAGAAAACTACAGACCAACATCTCTAATAAAAATAGACATCAAAAGTCTCAACAAAATGCTAGCAAACTAAATCTAGGAACCTAAAAATGATAATACACTATAAGCAAGTGGAAGTTATCAGGACTGCAAGGTTGGTTTAACATATGAACATCAATAAAGGTAATTCATGGAATAAATTAAATAAAAGATAAAAATCACCTGATCATCTCAATGGATAGAGAAAAGGCATTTGACACAGCACAACACCCTTTAATGCTAAAAATACTCAATGAACTTTAAAGAAAAAATTCCTCAACTTGATGAAGGGTATTGGGGAAAATATCCAGAACATCATATTTCATAGTAAATAATGAAGAGCTTCCTCCCTAAGATCAGAAATAAGACAAGTATGTCCACTCCTGCCACTTCTATTCAAGATTTTACTGGAGGTTCTAGGCAGTACCTTTAGGAAAGAAAATTAAATAAAAGGCATCCATAATGGAAAAGAAGTAGTAAAACTCTCTATTAGGAGATTACATGATCTTGTATTCTGAAAATGCTAAGGAATACATACACACACACACACACACACACACACAACACAACACATAAAACTAAGTTCTGTAAAGTTGCAGTATACAAGATTTATATTAAAAAATATTATATTTCTATATATTTACAATGAACAATCCAAAAATAAAATAGATAACAGTAGCACTTACAATTGTATAAAAACAGTTAGGAATGAGTTTATCAAAACACATGCAAAACTTATACACTGAAACCTACAACATATTGTTGAGAGAAATTAAATAAAATCTAAATAAATGAAAAGTCATTTTGTGTTCATAATTTGGAAGGCTTAATATTGCTAAAATGGTAATACTCCTCAAAATGATCTACAGAGCCAACACAATCCCTACCAAAATCCTAGCTGCCTTTTTGGAGAAATTGAAAAGGTGGCTCTAAAATTTCTGTGAAAATTAAAAGACCCAAAATCACCAAAAAAGTCTGGAAAAAAGAAGAACAAAATTGGAGAATTGACACTTTTCAAATTCAAAACTTACTACAATGCTACAGTAATCACAATTGTGCTGTGTTGCAGGAAAAAAAAGATGTATGGATTAATGGAATAGAATTGATAGGCCAGAAATAGATTCATACATTTATGGTCCGTTGATTTTCAGCAAAGGTGCCTCAACAATTCAATAAGAGAAGTCTTTTCAACAAATGGTACTATTACAACTGAATATCACATGGAGAAGAATAAAGTTCGGTTCTTACTTCAAATTACATACAACAATTAAGTCAAAATGGATCAAGGACCTAAATGTTAAGAAGTAAAACTATGAAACTCTTAGAATAAAATTTCGATGTAAATATTTGTGACAATTAGATTAGCCAATATTTCCTTCAATGTGATACAAAAATGCAAACAGCAAAAGAAAAAATATGTAAATTGAGCTTAATTAAAATTTAAAAGGTCTGTGCTTCAAATGATAGTGAGAAATTGAAAGCCCACAGAATGAAAGACAAAATTGAATATCATATATCTGATAAGAGTCCAGTATTCAGACTACTTAAAGATCACTTACAACCCAACAATAAAAGGCAAATAACTCAATTAAAAACTAACTAAAGAATATGAATAGGTATTTCTCCAAGAAGATATATAAATGTTCAATAAACACATGAAAAGACACTGAATCTCATTAACCATCAGGAAGAAGTAAATCAAAGCCACAGTGACATACTACGTCATATTCTAGGATAGTTATAATGAAGACGGTAGATAATAATAAGTGCTGACAAGGATGTGTGCAAATTAGAACACTTATACATTGCTGGTGGGAATGTAAAATAGTGCAATCACTTTCACAAACACTTCTGCATTTCCTTAACAAGTTAAATATAGAGTCTTCATATGGCCCAACAATTCTACTCCTAGGCATATATTCAAGAGAACTGATAACATACGTCCACACAAAAATGTTTCCAGGAATGTACCAAGCAGTATATTCATAATAGTCAAAATATAGAAACAATCTAAATGTCCATCAACTGATGAATAAACAAAAAGCATATCCATACAATTAAAATATCATTAAATAATAAAAATGATGTACTTATACATGCTACAAAATAAATGATCATTAAACACATTATGCTAAATATCTGAAGTGAAGAATTTCTAGACTACCTTGATTTGATCATTACAGGTGGTATGCATGTATCCAAAAACACATCTACCTCATAAATATGTACAACTATTATGTATCAATAAAAAAGGGACACAAAAGGCACATACTGTACAGTTCCATTTATATAAAATGTCCAGAGTAGGTAGGTCCCCAGAGATAAAACCTAGACTAGTGGTTGCTTGGGGCTGTGGTGAGAGAATTACGGGAAATGGTGAAATACCCTAAAATTGATTGTGTTCACAGTTGTACAACCTCATGAATATACTAAAAAACACTGAAATGTATATTTCAAAATGGTAAATTTTATGGTGTGTGAATTATGTCTCAGTAGGTATTTATTTATTTGGAGACAGGTTCTGGCTCTGTTCCTCAAGCTGGAGTGCAATGGCACGATCTCGGCTCACGGCAACTTCCACCGCCCAGGCTCAAACCATCTTCCCACCTCAGCCTCCCAAGTACCTGGGTATGTCTCAGTTTCTTAAAGGAGGCATAAAAATTGTATGTATTTTAAAGAAATTAAGAACAAAGAAAGCATGTTATGCTAATACATGAATTTGTCATTCCTGGTCATTTTCCATCTTTCTTGAACATCTAATTTTTTATCTGGTATTTCAGTATAGCCTAAACAACTTCTTTCAGCATTTCCAGTCATACAAATGTACTGGCAACAAATTCTTTAGTTTTTATTTATTTTAAAATGTTATTATTACACCTTTATTCTTGAAGAATATTTTCACTGATTAACAGACTTCTTTTCCTTGCAGTAAAGAGTTTCACTCAATTCTGGATTTGGTTTTTTGTTTTAATGAGAAATCAGTTATAATTCATATTGTCATTGACATCCATATAATATGTCATGACATCTATATAATTATTTGGTAAATAATTCTTCTCTGGCTGCTTTCAAGATTTCCTTTTTCTCTTTGGTCTTCAGCAATTTGACAATTATGTACAGTAAGTTCTCACTTAATGTTGTCAATATATTCTTAGAAATTGTGACTTCAATGAAACAATGTATAAGAAAACCATTTTTTTTCTCATCAGCAAAACAAAGTTGAACAAAATAATCTTCTTCAAGGACTCGCTGTAGGCCTTTTACTTAAAGTCTCAGTTGTCAATAACTTGTTAAAGATATTCAGTGAGGAATTACTGTATGTAATAATTTCAGGCGTGATTTTCTTTATATTTATCTTACTTAGGATTCATGAGCTTCTTAAACATGCAAATAAATGTATTTCTTTCACATATGAAAGACTTTTGACATTGTCTCACACACTGTGTATTAATTAAAAAAAAGTATTTTCTCTGCATTCTTGAGATTAGATAGTACCTATTTAATTTCAAGTCCATTCTCTTTAAATCCAATTCATGTTACAAACTCATCCAGTGAATTTTTCACTTTGGATATTTTATTTTTCAGATCCTCTTGGCTCTTTTTGTTTCTATTTCTGATTAATGTTCTATTTGCTAACTCACTGTGATATATTTTCCTTTATATCCTTGAGCATAGCTATAATAGCTACTTTTAAAATCCTTGCATTCTATTAGCTGGCTTATCTCAGCATTAGTCTTTACTGATTGCTTGTCCTCTTGAGCTTGAGTCACATTTCCTAGTTTCTCCTATGCACATTAATTTAGGACTGCATCTGAACACTATGAATGATACATTGTATAAACTCTGGATTCTGTTATATTCCTCCAGAACATTGATTTTGAAAGCAGGCAGCAAACTTGGCTGAATTCAAACTCCATATTCTGTTCCCCTGTGATGTATGTGGTAGAGGTGAGGTGGGAGTTGGGATGGGGTGCAGGGAGTTTGGAGGTATGTATGAAACAGCTGAAATTTCTTCTCAGTACTTTCAGCGTGAGCTGGGATGTCTAGAATTGGCTCCGTGGGTACATTGTTTAGTTATCAAGGACAGGGTTAGGCAACGTGCATAGACACACAAACACACACAACTGTTGTTTTCCCTTTTCTGGAATTTTTTGCTTTGCTCTCCAGTGCTACGGTTTCCCAGAGCTCTCTCCTCTGGTCTTCAAGCCAGGAAGACTACTGGTTTTTACCTGCATTCCAGCCAGCCAGCTTGCTGCTAAGATCAGCCCTGAAGAAAACAGCCACAAAAACTGGTAAACTCACTCAGTGTTCTTTCCTATTCCAAACGCTCACCTCCCTCCAGTTTCTGCCCGGTTTTGATTGCTCCCTGTTGTCTTCAAGTAGATGATTTTAATATTTTGTCCAGAGTTTACAGATATTATTAGTAGGAGGGTTGGTCTGATGACTCTAGCATTAGTAGAAACAGACACCCCAGGCTTGGTTGCAGCAATAGTGATTTCCATTCACATGGTAACCACACTTGGAAAACATGAGAGACAATCAGAAACAAGATACATGATGAGGAGTCATGTTTGGGCACGTGTGTGTACGCGTGCTGCAGAGGCCAAGACCACTACCAACTCCACTACAGAACCTTTATGTCTGAAAGCTGAAAATATAGAACTCACAAATGTGCACTTTAAGGTGAAGGAAGGTTATGAAATGGAAATGAGATGAGGAAAGTAGTTGATAAAGTTAGTAGACATTGTCCCTTGAGGGTAGAGAGCAAGGTTTAGGTATGAGGGAGTGTGTTGAAACAAAGTTTCTTACATGTTGGTTTGCTTAGGGCTACAAGTCAAGATAGAGTTTGTCCAGAGTCAAGCCAAATCGTAATAAAAAGCTTTCTGCTAGAACACATAGCTGCCTTGGGTCCTTGCTTTGCCCCTGGATGCAGAAGTCCAGAGGTGGTCAAACAAAATAGAGAGGGAACAAAATAACCCCTTTTTATTTAGTGGTCCCGAGGTAGGGTCAGTGCATCATTAAACATAAGCTTGAACAATCTGATATTTTACATATTCTGGAAGTGCAATTATTCACAACCCAAGTTCACAGACTCAGAATAAATTGTTCCCCTGTGGTACAGACTGACCTCGATGGAAACTGGATGGACAACAAAGCTAGAAGAGATCACCTCTCCCAATACCTTTGTTTCTGAGAGAAAACAAGCCCAAAAAGATGAAGCAACTCACCAAGGTCTCACAGCTACTTGGTAGGAAAGACAGGAATCAAATCCTGGGCTTATGACCCTGAGTCAACTACACTGAACCTTACGGATTCACTAGGACTTTGTCAAACTGTAGTTCCTGTATTAGGGTTTATATTGAGTGATAGATGCCTTTCTTTTACATGTAACTACAAAAGAAATCAAGACTCTCATTTTCAAAACGGCAATGCTTGATAACTCGCTGCAAATCACTTAACAGTTTGCCAGCTGGTGTCTGAAAAGCTGTGTGACCACGCCACTGGTCCATTAGCTATTTCAGTAAACATATCCTTATTTCTCATATTTTGTAAAAATAGGTTCCAAATTCAAGTTATTGCATATTTTTGTTCATTATTCAGGTCTAGGAACCTATTTATCTAATGTAGACATCATACTCACCTTCTAAATAAAAGACTGTTTTGGTAAATAACATTTCTACTGGCAGCAGCCCACAAGCCTCCATATTTGTAAAGAAATCTTTAGTTGTCTATTTTTAAGTTGAAGTGGCTTTTTCAAGATGTTAAAGGAAGTTTTCCTATTTCGTACAGTAAAGATATGCAAATCATTTGAGGATCTAAAAAGCATCCTTCAAATAACGTTAGATTGCTTGCCTTACCTACTGAGCTTAGAAGTTTCCTGAAGGAAAGAGCCATGCCTTTTTCATTATTACATCTTCAGCACTGAGTATAGCGCCTGTTACATAATAACCACCTAATAGGCATTTGTTGAGTGACTCATAGATGGACAAATGAAAAGCTCTTTCTTTCAGGTGACTCCATTGTAGCAAAGCTCCTGTAGAACTGAATTTCTCCATTTTCAGGTAGCAGTTTTGGCCCTGGGTATAAAGTCATACAAAGGTTTCCGACACAATTTATCAGGACACCTGCTATTTCCTCCTTTACCTCACCCTCAACTATAAAATCTCCATTTTCTTGGGGAAACATTCACATAAGATGATAATGGCCAGTAGCAGAGTCTATTTGAAAAGTAGACTGTAGAGTACTGAATGAGCTAAGCTTTTGTTCATTTCTTTCTTTACCGTATGTCTATGCTTTTATAGGCACGAAACATATCAGAGATCTTCAGGTAAAAAGCTCTTCACAGTATTTCATTTGCCTCGGAAATCACAATGATGTGGACTTTTTGAAAAGAGGGAGAATGTCTTTCTTTACACATCAGGACAATGGCATCTTGGTATTCCAAGGTTCACAATAGTCATCACAATGCCTATTAAACACCAGGTGCTTATTAAATATTAGTCAAAATGAAATGGTAAACAAATATATCAATAAGTATGTTCTACTTTGAGTACATCTGACTTTTTTTTTTTTTTTTTTTTNTTTTTGAGATGGAGTCTTGCTCTATCACCCAGGCTGGAGCGCATTGGCACAATCATGGCTCACTGCAATCTCCGCCTCCCAGGTTCAAGTAATTCTCCTGTCTCAGCCTCCTGACTATCTGGAAACATAGACATGCACCACCACACCCAGCTAATTTTCGTAGTTTTAATAGAGATGGGGTTTCACCATGTTGGCCAGGCTGGTCTTGAATGCCTGACCTCAGGCAGTCTGCCTGCCTCGGCCTCCCAAAGTGCTGGGATTACAGGCATCAGCCATCATCCCCAGCCGGTGCTTATTAAACATTAATCAAATGAGACAGTAAACAAATACATCAATAGGTATGTTCTACTTGGAGTAAACCTGACATTTGTTTCTTATACCATAAGTTTACGATCAGTTAGAGAAGCCCATCTACTGCAGAAAATTAGGTCCATCTGCAGCAGCTTTAAAATAAAAGACTCTTAAGGCTATTTTGCATGGCGATAAAGTTATAATTTTGGAAACAAACAAAATAGTTTCCCATTTGTTAGAGGACAGGTTTCTCCGATTTTGCATCTTTTCACGAGCATCTCTTGTTTTGTCAAATGAATGTGGGCCACAAAAAAAGCCCACAGCTTTTTAGAGGCAGCATAATGGATACATCTTCCTGGAACCTTATGAAAACACTATGTTGAGCTCCTGCAAAATACTACACTGGTTCTTGAGCTTAAACTAAATAGAGATCTTCAGTCAACACTCAGGAAGAGAAGGCCTTAGAGCACTGAGAAGAAAAATGAATTAGTTGGCAGTTTCACATGATATTGTCAGCTTCTTCAATGTAGCCAACATCGGTAACTAAAGAATAGGTTAAGTACTTTTTTTTTTTCGAGACAGGATCTCACTCTGTCACCCAGGCTGGAATGCAGTGGTGCAATCATGACTCACTGTAATCTCTGCATCACAGGCTCAAGTGATTCTCCCAGCTCAACCTCCTCTGTAGCTGGGACTACAGGTGTACACCACCATGCCTGGCTAATTTTTTTATTTTTTATAGAGATAGGATCTCACTATGTTGCCCAGGTTGATCTTGAATTCCCATGCTCAAGCAATCCTCCCATCTTTGCCTCCCAAAATTGCTAGGATTCTAAGCATAAGCCACCACACTCAGCCCAGGTAAGTACTTTGGATATGGGTAGGGGTGTTTTGCTTTTGCCCTTTTCTTAGTCAACATCTAATAACAGAGAACATTCTTTCCATATAGTAAATGTAGGGCTGTTTCCAATGTAGTAGCTGACTCTGAAATTAAAAATTCGGATAGGTTTCTAACTTCCTGCTTAAGTTTGCCCACAGTGCATAAATGAACACAGTAATACAAAAATGATTCAGTTTTAGCAGCCAATCTCATCTCTTTTGGATCCTAGTCAGTGATGATGGAAGAGTTAACCAAGCTTCTTTAGCGAGTGTTCCATTTATTAGTTCATTAATAAAAATAACAGGCAAAAACCTAGCCCAACAGAAGGAAGAATGGCCCTACAGGATGTAAATACACTACTGAGAATGTTCATCAACTACATTTCTGGTGGATTTGAGATGGAATAGAAACCTAAATTATTACTCATATTACTCATTACATTTCTATTTTTCCTACTGGGGTTCCCAAACAGAAATGTTGGCTTTGCCAAGATGTCTTTGAGAATTCTAATGTACAGGCTCATTTTCATTTTGCAAAGGGGGAGAACACTCTGAATAGTGCACCAACCAATATATCTTTCACTTCTTCCACTTCTCCACCTCGTCCCTTATTCTTTGGCCTCTGTCTCAGTCTCCCCCAGGCCCTCACCAGGCTTCAGCATGAATTCAATTTGGTTTTCTGGCTTTCGGAATCTCCTCACTCCAATGATCACATGCTCTACTGCCAAGTATTCATCTCTCTGCTCAAAAACACATCAGTGGCCACCAAAAACAGTTCAGCTTTGCCTGACATGCAAGGCCATTTACAATTCGGTTCTAATCTGTCTTCTCAGCCTTCTCTTACCTTCATCTTACCTGAGGTCCTCTCTGACCTGAGTGCTAGTTATGACCCCCCTTCCCCATAATTCTGTGCCTGTGGTCATGCTCATCTCTCTGCTCCAGGGAAACTAGCCACTAACTTCTACATGTTTCAATGCTGACTCCAAGTTGAAAGTCATTTTTTTCTGTATTCTCCATTCCCAAAGCATTGTAGTTGGAGGGCTCTGAAGCTCCTTTTTTGCATATTTTCTGTTATGTTTATTTCAGTAACGATATTATCTTCTCCTCCATCCCTTTCCCAGACTTCAAACCCTTTGAGATTAGAGGATGAGTCACTTTCCCTTATAAGTTTAAACACAGGGCCTCTCACATAACAGGTACTTAGCGTGTTTGAATAAGTGAATGAATGAATGACAAAATGAGTGAATGAAAATTATCTCTTCTATATCACACTATTTTCCCACTTCACTCCTACCCCCATAATATGACAGGAACATGAGCCATTTAAGCAGTTTAATCATCTCATCCAAAATGTGGGATCTGAAGATCAGAGCGAGTCTACATAGAACAGCTGAGGTGTCAAAACACATTAAAAATAATAATGCAAAAATAACCAGGTGTAATCTAAGCTGAGTATTTTCTCTGGCACCTCTTCCACTAACATTTAATTTAGAATTGTGTTCTATAATTATCGTATCTGTTTAAAGGTCCTATTTTCTACAGATTCTTAACTAGGTACAATACATATGGCTTTCAGAGACTGAAAATATTAGCATTAAGAGAGAACAAATGCTTTTATTTTAATTGATTAAATATATTAAAAGTACCTATTAATCGACACTAATTTTTCTCAAGTATTCAGCACTGGGAAATGTTCAAGCATCGGTTTGAGACCCATAATTCTGACTGTATCACACAGAGTGGAAAATGTGGAGGGTAGTTTTTCCATTGGGTGACAGGGGGAGACCTACCCTCCAGGACTTCTATTACCAACACCTTGTTTTGGATACTGTGGGTGATACGAAGAAGTTCTAACACATAGCATGTGTGGAGGTGGTGCTCAGAGACCTTCAGGTATCATAGAAAGGAGAGCTTCCTCCAGATGCTGCCTTGCATCACTCACTCTGTGGGAAGCCAGCGACCACAGCACCAGTGCTTCCAAAACCCCAGGGAGAGGCCTACAAGGAGAAAACCAAAGGCCTCTCACCAACAAGCCAGGTGTGTGACTGAGCTGCGTTTTTTCTCTTTTTTTACTTAGCTTTTTAAATTTACACGCGTGCATAGCCATTCAAATTTTGACAAAACCATATAGACAGATTGCCATCACTATGACCAAACTATAATTTCCATTATGCTTCCAACACCCCATTATCATCAACCTCTCCTGCCCTCCCCAGTGTCTGGCAACCACTAATCTGTTACCCAGAATGGAATGAACCACCTTTAAGAGTAGACCTCCCAGCCTCGTTCAAGCTTTCAGATGACAGCAGCCCTGGTGGATGTCTCTGCTACAATATTATGAAGAACCTCAAGGCAGAATCACTGAGCCAAGCCACTCCCAAATCCCCTCACTGAAACTGTGAGAGACAAGGAGTGTCACTTGTTGTTGTAAGCCACTAAGTTTGGACGGAATTATTGTACAGCCATAGTTGCATTGGTTACCCTATAAAACTGTTTTTTAAATTATTACTACTATTGATATTTACCTAGAGTGCCTTTCCTTTCACTGGTCTTAGCAGATCCACAGCCTGAGTGCCGGGGCACAGGTAACTTGGGTCCCTGAAGGTAAAACAGTGTCACCGCATTGACATGACTAAGCTGTCCACTGCCTGGGATGTGAACAGAGGCCATGCCAAGGTTAAGTGGAAGAAAATATGAGGCAGTTAATCCTCTATCACTTGAAAGCTCATAGCAGAAACAATTCAAAACGCAAAGCCCTAGCCAGGCGTGGTGGTGCGCACCTGTCATCCCAGCTACTCAGGAGGCTGAGGCAGGAGAATCACTTGAACCTGAGAGGCAGAGGTCGCAGTGAGCCGAAATCACACCACTGCACTCCAGCCTGGGTGACAAAGCAAGACTGCATCTCAAAAAACAAAACAACACAACACAAAACAAAAAACGCAAAGCACTCTCACTACCAGGTCCTGCTTATCTTGAAGCAAATTTACTCCTTTGTTTCACATGCTACTTTCAAATCATGAAAGTAGCATGTGAAACAAAGGAGCTGCCTGCATCCTCTTGCAATTCATCCCCATCCCCACACACAGAGGCAGCAGCTGCATTACAGGGGGAGCTGCTGTACATTCTAGGGCCCTCTCCAGTGGTGTGTCTTCTCTTTCTAGAACTTGGCATCTCTCATCCAGGCCCCCACGAATAGTGACTTCAGTGTCTCGCATGGCGATATTCACTCCAGCTGTGATGGAGTCATGAATGTGGGGGGCAGTCCTTTGTTAAAGGTACACACTGCACGTTGCAAATAATCCATTCCCAGAAAACTGAGCATTGGCTATGCTTATTCTACACTTCAGTTCAAAGCAAGCTTTCTGCACTAAAAATATTTAAGTCTCCCAGACTCAACTGTTTTAAACAAAAGAGTTAATTTCTCAGGATTCTGGGTGGTCAATGATAAATCACCAGAAACAGTGTCACTCTCAGTGAGGAGACCTGGGTCTAGCCCTGACTTGGAAGGGAATAGTCACTTTACGTCTCTGGGCCTCAGAATCATTCTCTGTAAAAAGAAGGGATATAATTCAATGACATTGACTGTCTTTTCCAGCACAACTCAGCTTATGGTTCTTGGAAACATTATTAAATTTTTAAATGAATTCTTTTGTTCTGTGTCTTCAGATGAGAATTACAATAGAATAGTCTCATTTCCTCTGCAACAATAAAATAACTGCATTTTTCCATCTTAAAGTATTCAAAAGAATAAATGATAATGGTCTGCAAAATGAATATTCTATCTTCACCTAGTCATAATTTTATAATTTACATTGCCACTATTTCTAAGTAAGAAACTGCCTTCTATCTGTGTTTTATGCTGGCAACAAGAATTTAATCTATAAAGAAAACCTCCGAAGGACTTTCTGACCATTGAACTTTATAATTCCATAACTCAATGATTTCCTTTGTTTTCTACATTAGATTACATATTAAGGAAGATAAGACTTTTTTTCCTTATTCATTTTAAACTTGGAAGTAGAAACAGGTATCATCTGGCCTCTGGAACAAACAACACTAAAGTTGAGTCAGTAACCAAGTTATACATATTCACAACTATCTAGGCCAACCTCATTTACAATTCTTTGTTAATTTATAAAACTAATTTTATTTTCAAAAATTCGATTTGCTACTTGAAGCAAAGGAAGGCAAGAATAACACAATTTCATAAAGTTCCCAATGATTAATGAGAAAATTAGCAAAATACAAAAGGAAGAAATTATTTGCACCATTAAATTATATACTAATAACGAGTAGAAAGTTGTGTAAGTCACAGGAATCAAGGTCAATGAACAAAATTCGATTTCCTTTTCTACACATCAGCAACACATAAAAATAAAACAAATGAAATAAAATTTCAAAAACTTCAATAAAATACTGGCAAACCAATTGCAACAGCACATCAATAAGCTTATCCATCATGATCAAGTAGGCTTCATCCCGGGGATGCAAGGCTGGTTCAACATACGCAAGTCTATAAACGTAATCCACTACATAAACAGAACCAAAGAAAAAAACACATGATTATCTCAATTGATGGAGAGAAGGCCTTTGACAAACTTCAACAGCCCTTTATGCTAAAAACTCTCAATAAACTAGGTATTGATGGAACGTCTCTCAAAATAATAAAAGCTATTTATGACAAACCCACAGCCAATATCATACTGAATGGGCAAAAACTGGAAGCATTCCCTTTGAAATCTGGCTCTAGACAAGGATGCACTCACTCACCACTCCTATTCAATATAGTATTGGAAGTTTTACCCAGAGCAATCTGGCAAGAAAAAGAAATAAAGGGTATTCAATTATGAAAGGAGGAAGTCAAATTGTCTCTATTTGCAGATGAAATGATTGTATATTTGGAAGACCCCATCGTCTCAGCTCAAAATCTCCTGAAACTGATAATCAACTTCAGCAAAGTCTCAGGATACAAAATCAACGTGCAAAAATCACAAGCATTCCTATACATCAATAACAGACTAACAGAGAGCCAAATCAAGAACGAACTGCCATTCACAATTGCTACAAAGAGAATAAAATACCTAGAAATACAACTAATGAAGAACGTAAAGGACCTCTTCAAGGAGAACTACAAACCACTGCTCAAGGAAATAAGGGAGGACACAAACAGATGGAGAAACATTCCATGCTCATGATTAGGAAGAATCAATATCATGAAAATGGCCACACTGCCCAAGTAATTTACAGATTCAATGCTATCCCCAACAAGCTACCAATGACCTTCTTCACAGAACTGGAAAAACCACCTTAAACTTCATATGGAACCAAAAGAGAGCCCGCATTGCCAAGTCAATTCTAAGCAAAAAGAACAGAGCTGGAAGCATCACACTACCTGACTTCAAACTATACTACAAGGCCAAAACAGCATGGTACTGGTACCAAAACAGAGATATAGACCAATGGAACAGAACAGAGGCCTCGGAGGCAACACCACACATCTACAACTATCTGATCTTTGACAAACCTGACAAAAACAAGCAACAGGGAAAGGACTCCCTGTTTAATAAACAGTGTTTGGAAAACTGGCTAGCCATGTGCAGAAAGCAGAAACTGGACCCCTTCCTGACACCTTACACTAAAATTAACTCCAGATGGATCAAAGACTTAAACATAAGACCTAACACCATAAAAATCCTAGAAGAAAATCTAGGCAAAACCATTCAGGACATAGGCGTAGGCAAGGACTTCATGACTGAAACACCAAAAGCATTGGCAACGAAAGCCAAAATAGACAAATGGGACCTAATCAAACTCCACAGCTTCTGCACAGCAAAAGAAACAGTCATTAGAGTAAATCGGCAGCCAACAGAATGGGAAAAAATTTTTGCAGTCTACCCATCTGACAAAGGGCTGATATCCAGAATCTACAAAGAACTAAAACAGATTTACAAGAAAAAAACAAGCCCATTCAAAAGTGGGCGAAAGATATGAACAGACACTTTACAAAAGAAGACATACATGAGGCCAACAAACATACGAAAAAATGCTCATAATCACTGGTCATTAGAGAAATGCAATTCAAAACTAATTGAGATATCATCTCACATCAGTTAAAATGGCGATCATTAAAAAATCTGGAGACAACAGATGCTGGAGAGGATGTGGAGAAATAGGAACACTTTTACACTGTTGGTAGGAGTGTCAATTAGTTCAACCATTGTGGAAGACAGTGTGGCGATTCCTCAAGGAACTAGAAACAGAAATTACATTTGACCCAGCAATCCCATTACTGGGTATATATCTAAAGGATTATAAATCAATCTATTATAAGGACACATGCACATGAATGTTCACTGCAGCACTGTTTACAATAGCAAAGATTTGGAACCAACCCAAATGCCCATTGATGATGGACTGGACAGGGAAATGTGGCACATATACACCATGGAATACTATGCAGCCATAAAAAATGATGAGTTTGTATCCTTTGTAGGGACATGGATGAACTTGGAAACCATCATTCGCAACAAACTGACCCAAGAACAGAAAATGAAACACCACATGTTCTCACTCATAGGCAGGTGCTGAACAATAAGAACACATGGACACAGGGAGGGGAGCATCACACACTGAAGCCTGTTGGGGGGAGCGAGGGGAGGGACAGTGGGTGGTGGGGAGCTGGGGAGGGATAATAGGGGGTAAAATGCCAGATGTAGGTGATGGGGAGTAACGCAGCAGCAAACCACATTGCCATGTGTGTACCTATGCAACAATCTTGCATGTTCTTCACAAGTACCCCCAAACCTAAAATGCAATAAAATATATATTAAAAAATTTTTTTCAAAAATGCAATACAATGTATACTAGGATTAAACACCACAAAATTTAGTTGACCTTCAAACAACACAAGTTTAAACTGCATGGGTCTGTTTATACAGACATTTTCTTTAATTAATATATTGGAAAAATATTTGGAGATTTGCCACAGTTTGAGAAAACAGATGAACCACAAAGCCTAAAAATATTTTTAAAAATTATAAAAAGTTACATATGTCATGAATGCATAAAATATATATAGCTACTAGTCTATTTTATCATTTACAATCATAAAATATACACAAATCTATTATTAAAAGTTGAAAGTTACCAAAACTTTCACACATATACACAGACCACGCACATGGCACCATTTGTAGTCAAAAGAAATGTAAAGAAATATAAAGAGGCAGTATTAAATCATAGCTGCATAAAGCTAACGTAAGTAGACACTGTCCTACTGTAATAATTTCATAACCGTCTTTTGTTGCTGTTGCAATGAGGGCAAGTAGTGTGAGAATTCACTGACAATGTCATGTGGCGCTAATCATCTCCATGTGAGCAGCTTGTCTCCCCAGTAAATTGTGTATTGCAGTAAAAAGTGATCTCTGGAGGTTCTCATGTATTTTTCATCATGTTTAGTGAAATGCTGGAAACCTTGAATAACACCGTGCAACTCATGATGCTGGAAGTGCTCTTAAGAAGCATGGGAAAGTCAGGACTACAAGAACAAGTTGAATTGTTTCATATGTGCTATGGATGGAAATCTTCAGATTGGTTGCCTGCCACTTCAAGATAAATGAATCCAGCATAAGGCCCATTGTTTAAAACAAAACAAAACAAGAAAAAGAAATTTGTGCGATTGTTGCTATAGCTACACCAGCAGACATGAAAACCTTGTGCTTTTTGAGAAATATTTTGGCCTTATATAAGAAATTCAGCTTTTATGTGGTACAAGATTGCTAAAAGAAAAGCATACCTAATATGATTCAAGAATAAGTGAACTCATTATAGGACAACTTAAAGCAAAAGTAAGGTGAAGGATCTAAAGCTGGAGAAGTTAATGCCAGCAAAGGAAGGTCTGATAACAGGAGCAGCAACTTCTGCCAACCAAGAAGCAGCAGAAGAGGTCCCAGACATTATTAAGAAAATTATTAAAGAATGGCTAGGCACAGTAGCTCATGTCTACAATCCCAGCACTTTGGGAGGCTGAGGCAGGCGAATCACTTGAGGTCAGGAGTTGGAGGCCAGCCTGGCCAACATTGAAAAACCCTGTCTCTGCTAAAATTACAAAAATCAGCCGGGTGTGGTGGCATGCACTTGTAGTCCCAGCTACTCCAGAGGCTGAAGCAGGAGAATTGCTTGAACCCAGGAGGTGGAGGTTGCAGTGAGCTGAGATCCCACCACTGCACTCCAGTCTGGGCAACAGAGCAAGACTTTAGGGGTGGGGAAAAAGAAAGAAAAGAAAAGAAAAGAAAAGAAAAGAAAAGAAAGAAAATCAACTTTCTGAATGGTTTTTTAATGCAGAAAAAAGCCCCTATTCTGGGGAAAAAATGCCACTAGGATACTTATTTGTAAGGAAGAGAAGCAAGTACCAGGGTTTAAGGCAGGAAGGGATAGAACTCAACTATTTTGTGCAAATGCAGTCAGGTTTATGATAGGGACTGCCCTTATCTATAAATCTGCTACCCACATTTCCCAGTAGGCTTGAAGGAAAAATATAAATACCAGCTGGTAGTCTTTTGGTTGACAAGAAGTCCTGGACAACAACAACTGTTTTTCTGGATTAGCTCCATGGATGCTTTGTCCTTGAAATTAGGAAGTACCTTGCCAGTAAGGAACTGCCTTTTAAAGTTTTTTTGATATTGGACAATGCCCCTGACTACCCAGAACCCCGTGAATTCAACATCGAAGGCATCAACGTGGTTTACCCCTCACTAAACACAATGTACCTAATTCAGCCCCTAGGTTAGGGGGTGCTTAGGAACTTTAAGGCTTGTTACTCACAGTACTCTATGGACAGGACTGTTGACACTATGGAAGAGAATTCTGATAGAGAAAACATTATGAAAGTTTGGAATCCAAGAGCTAACAGACACTATACCAGAGGAATTAACAGAAGACAGCATGGTGGAAGGGAGTACTTCTGAGACAGTGCCTCAGATGACGAGGAAGATGACGTAGAAGAAGCAGAGCCAGAAAACAAGTTGATGTTAGACAATCTGGCAGAGGGGCCCAATGATTCAAGACTGCTTTTTGGCTTCTTTTATGACACGGACCCTTCTATGATACAGATACTGATATAAAAGCAAGCAATGGAAGGATTGGTACTGTGGAGAAATATTTATAGAGAAATGAAAATGCAAAAAAGTCAGAAACAATGATGTATTTCATAAAATTACACTGAGAGTGCCAGACTCTCTGCCTCCCCTTCCACCTTCTCCACCTCTTTGGCCTCTGCCAACCCTGAGAAGCAGAACCGACCCCTCTTCTTCCTCCTCCTTCACCTACTCAAGATGAAGATGACGAGGATTTCCACTTAACAAATAGTCAATATATTTTCTCTTCCTGATGATTTCCTTAATAATATTTTCTTTATGTTACTTCATTATAAAATTACAGCATGAAACATGTTTAACACACAAACTATGTGTTAACCAACTATGTTATTGGTAAGGCTGCCAGTCAACACCAGGCTATTAGCAGTTAAGTTTTTGAAGAGTCAAAAGTTATTTGCTGATTTTCAACCGTGGAGGGGGTTGCTGTCCTTGATCCCTGTGTTATTCAAAAGTCAACTGTACTTGGAGATAAGTTTAACAAATCATGTGCAAAACGTTAACACTGAAAACTACAAAACATTACCGATATAACTTAAACATAAATGAATAGAGAGATAGAGGATGTTCATGGATTGGAAGACTCAACATTTTGAAGAATTTAAATAAATTATTCCCAAATTGGTCTATAGATTGAATTCAATCCCATTCAACATTCCAACAAAGCCTCTATGCAAGATTGATTCTAAAATGTAGGCTGACATGTAAAGGATTTAAAACAGCCAAATAATCTTGAGAAAGAAGAAAGTTGAAGAACTGGCGCTACCTCACTTTGAGACTTCTATAATCCTGAAAAATCAGTACACTGTGGTGCTGGTATAAAGACAAAGACACCCATGGAACAGAATAAATTGTCCAGATATAGACTCACACAATCAATAGAGGTTCAATAAAGGTCATTGAAGGCAATTCAATGAGGAAAAGAAAATATTTACTGCAGCTTTCTGTAGCAACTGTGTAAATATGTAAAAATGAAATAAAGCTTAACCTTTACTTTATATTGTACATAAAAATTAATTTCAGATACATCATAATTCTACATGTAAAAGTTAAAACTACGAAATTTGCAGAAGAAAACAAACAAGAATATCTTGGTCATAGGTACAGGCAAAGATTTTTTTTAGATAAGACACAAAAAGCAATGATTATGAAAGAATAAAAAAGATAAATTAGCCTTCCAAAATTTAAAAATACCTGCTCATCAGAAGGCTTAAGAAAATTAATAGTTAAGCCACAAACTAGGAAAAAATATTCACAATGCATATGTCCAAGAAAGAATGTGAATCCATTATATGTGAAAACCTTATACTTTGTCTTATTAATGAAAAGGCAAAAAACCAAATTTTTAAAAATAGACACAGACACTTCACAAAGGAAGATATACAAACGACCAAAAAGCACATTTAAAAAGTACTTGACATCATTAGTCAATATGGAAATACGAATTAAAGGCATCCTGAAACACCCACCTATACTCACTAAAATGGCTAAAATTTAAAAGACTCAAAGAACAATGTTCATGAGGCTATGGAATTCTTATATGTTAGCTTTTTGAAGTGCACAATAATGCAACTATTTTAGATTTTGGCAGTTTCTTAAATAGTCAAAAATACACACAACTTATGACCCAGCAATCCTACACATAGCTATTTACCAATAGAAGTAAAACATGCATTGACAAAAAAAAAAAAAAAAAAAAAAAAAAAAAGTCTTGTGCAGTAATGTTCATGAAAGCTTTATCTAAAATAGTACCAAAATAATCCAAAGGTCATCAGTGAATGGAATAGATAGACAAGTTGTGGTATTTTTGTCTGTAGAATACTGCTCAGCAATAAAAAGGTACTACTTTGCTTTATATGCTATAAATAAATAAATTTCATAAAACAATATGCTATCCAAAATAAGCCAGACACACAAGAAATACATATTTTATGATTCCACTTATATGGAGTTTTAGAACAAGGAAAACTAATCTATCATGAAAAAATGAGAAAAGTGGTTATCTGGAATGGAAGGTTGGAATTGGCTGGGAAAGGGTACATGGAAATTTTCCCATGATGGAAAAGTTATGTATCTTAATAGGGCTGTGGTTTATACAGGTGTTTGCATTGTCGAAACTCATAGAACTGTAACACGTAATATGTCTGTGTTTCACTACACATAAAATATGCATCATTTCAAAAAAGTAAAACAGAATTAGAAATAATTTCTTATAAAAATATTAAATCAGGATCCTTCTAGAAATGAAAATTATTGCCATGTTAATTTCAGGTAATTTTGTTTTAGGACATTCTCTGCTCATTCATTCATTCAGCCAACTATTGAGTAACTATTATGTGTCCCACTATTCTAGATGTTTTGAACATATAAATGAGTAAACCAGACATAGATACTAATAATCTACAAGTGACTGAGAGAAAGAAAATACAAAAAAAAAAGTAAGTAAACAATGGAGTGTTTAAAAATGTGAGAAATGCTATGAGAGAAAAGAGAAAAAGCCTACCATCCTGTAACATTGCTATATCATGCTTCAGCTGCCTGATACCATTTTATTAAAGTCGTGGATATGCCTATATTTATGGATTAGCATTTTTTGCCTCTATTAATTGATTGATCATACATTAGAAGCATTACAAGAATAGAGGATGGTGTGTGTGGTGTGTGTTTCAAAGTGCTGGGTTACCATAGTTGCTTTATTTCTTAAGCTTTTGCAATATTTAATAATTGAATAAATACCTATGAGGGTATCACCTGGTGCATGTGGAAAGGTTGCTTTCAAGGGCATTGTATTCAATGCTAATCACATTCCATGGGCTACTGAGTCACAGTCACATTGAGTGATTGAGTCGAAGAGCAGCCTTTTTGTCTTCCATATGAAAGACAAGCTGCTCAAATGTTACAGAATTCAGACGCCCAAGTCATTAAGATGTAGTTGTACATAAAAGATGCCGCGTTGATAATTCAAAATAGACAGGAAGAATGTGCTCCAGGAATAATTTTTCTTCAAGTTATAATATCTGGCACCAAAACATAAATAAAGCCCTATTTTTCTCCTTCAATGCCCTGCCGGGAAGGAGTCACTGAGACAACTTGTTACCTGCCAGTAACACAGGCGTTGCAGGTAGGCCTTCAGCTATGGAGAAACCCTGCTTATTTTCTTCAACAAGACATAGACTGAAAACCTAAGAATCGTCCATCAAAAAGCAGTAGTACCATTGACTCAAAAGCTTCTGCAATGAGATTATCCAACATGTTGAAATATAAAGCTTCATGTTGTTTTTCTGTAGCTAAAAAACATACATGAAAATAAAGTGTTTTTAATATTTGCTCTTTTTTGTTCTTTTTAAGCTGGTATTTTGGGACAAATATCAATCTCTAATCAAGCTCTACAGATGTAATCATGTACCTCCAACCTTAAATCTATGCTGCAGTACAAGATGTTTCCACGATGACTTCTTAGCTGTCTCTAGCCTGTTCCTGACCTTTGCTCATGCATATGTGATACTGCTCACACGGAATGCCTTCTCACCTTCTAACATGCCTCCTACTTTTCTAGTTTTAAATCAAGTATGTTTCTTTGGTGAGTTCTTCTGCAACCAACATATTGAGAAGTGACCTGTCCTTCCTCTCAGTTCGTTATTACTTATTTTGTCTAGAATTGTTCCAACTCATTTTCTGTTACAATTATATCCCTTAGAGGTTCACAGCCAGGTTAGGGTAATTAGAATTGTAGGCTGTGTATGCAGAACCCTGTTTAAACCCAGGTTGCCCTCTCCAAATTAATTTGTAAATTTTGTTATCTATAGCTTACAGCCTTTATGAATGATAGTCCCCTGACCTGCCCACAAAAGCTTATCAAACTTACACCAAAACTGAAGTGTAGTATCAATAGCACCCCTTACAGAATTATTTTTCTGAGAAAAATGCAGTTTCTCAGAAAATACAGTATGCAATTTTACTGTACTGCTATGCTGCTAATATCAAGCTGATCAAAAGGATGTTGGTGATCAAAAATGCTTGAATGGTTGCTGGTGATAAAATATTCTATTTAGTCCCACAAATTGGTTGATGGCTTCCTAAGGAATCCACAGAACTAATCCTCATGCTATGATTTCCAAATTCAGCAGCTCCCTTAAAACCTCACATGAACTTCAATGATACATGATTTCTAGCAGTCAAGAAAAACCTGTCCAGGACAGGGGCAGTGTGGGAAGGAGAAAGGGGTTGACTACGAAGTGCCGCACAGCACCGTCTTATCTCGATTTCTCAGAGATTTTATTAAAGGGGCTTGGGCTTGCTTTCACTCATTACAGTGAGTCAATTTGTTGCTTTGTTTGGGCTAAATTTTAAAAAGCACAAGAGTTTAAGATAAGATAATACTATTTAGCCTTTTAGCATCTTTTCTTTTTCATTTTTCTTTTTTCTTTTTCTTTTTTTTTTTTTAGACAAGTCTCACTCTGTCACCCAGGCTGGAGTGCAATGGAGCGATCTCGGCTAACGGCAACTTCTGCCTCCTGGGTAAAGCGGTTCCCTTGCCTCAGCATCCTGAGCAGCTGGCATTACAGGCATGCGCCACCACAGCTGGCTAATTTTTGTATTTTAATAGAGGTGGGTTTTCACCATGTTGGCCAGGCTGGTCTTGAACTCCTGACCTCAAGCAATCCACTCGCCTCAGCCTCCCATTTAGCACCTTTTCTAACACTGCTACTCTACGAAAGCATTCAGTAAAGAAGGCGGTTAAAGATAAAGCAGAAGGAAAACAATCCGGTTTATGAATAGATGCCTTTGGTTTGAAAAGCGGTCAATACAAATATGAAAATAAACACTTTGAAACAAAGGAGTTTATAAAAAATTAAACTAAAGCGAGTCATCTGCTCATTTCCTTTCTTGTCCATTTCTTTTGGATGAGCCTCACTTTTTCGTTAATAATTAAAGAAAGAAGAAAAATCATCCCGATTTGTGAAAGCCCCATCTTTTCTCTGAAAGCCCAATTTTGTGGCAGAAGTGAGAAGAGCTGCCCTTACCTCTCAGTTCCCCCATATCCAGGGTTGTCCCCAGTTGTTCTAATAAAGCAACTCTTGCCGCATTCTTTTTGTGTTTCTTGCCATCATAATGTTGCTGGGCCATCAGAGGGTTATTAAACCAGGCTGCACAGAGCCCACAGTATCTGTCTGAATCTCTTCTTTGATAGGGAGATGCGACCACCGGAGCAGTGTCCATCCGTGGCGGCTTAAGTGGGCTCAGGGGTGTCGCTGTGAAAGGAAACAACCAGAGAACCACAGCCACGTTAGTCCAACACTGAGTCCACTATTCCTCAGTCCCTGAAGACCAAAAGTCTCCTGTTCACTACACAGTTTAAACATCCCCAAGAGTTCACTGACAGCCGGAAAATTAGCCCTGCCAGCTTTCATTTTTGACTTGGGACACAAATAAATATTCTTAATATATTGAGATCAAAGTTTGCATATTGTTATGCCAAAATCTGATCATTCAAGAGACCATCGCTTAGGGGAAAAATAAGTTTTTAAAAATAAGTTCTCAGTTATTTCCGCTGTGGCTCTCGGAAGCTATGGGTGATAGCTCTAAGTATTTGGCTGCCTAGAGTAGCTTTGTAAACACGGTTATTGAAGGCCTTTTCCACTCACTTTTAAAATGCATTCTGCTCTAACATGGGCATTTAGAAAAAAGAAAAAGTGGTAAAATACAGGGGACAAGTTCAATGAACCAGGTAAAATTTGAGCAATAATTTTTCTAGCATCACTAATAATGCAATAAGCCTATTGTAATTGCTTTCAATTAGTGTGTGTCTCCGTGTGTGTGTGTGTGTGTGTGTGTGTGTGATGCTAAAAATAAATATTGGATAAAATGCAATTAAATAAATAAATTCATAGAGCTAAGGGAGTCATCTATCTGTCAAAAGAAAGCTAATGCTTGAAGTAACATTGGACAATCATGACTTAGAAAGATTCTGAATGAATGAATTGGACATTGTGTGTTATAAATATAAATAAATACAATAATGGCTAGGTGGTAGAAACTGATCTTTTGGCGACATGGGTTGTATTAATTGGGAAGTCATGCTAATTTTATTGTCAGCTGTTTGTTTATTGTAATAGGCTATATTCAACCTGCACCTGCTAACGTTGATGCTGAAAGAACATTTTTCTAAAAACCAAAAGAAAAATATCGTAGATCAGGTGTACTCATCTAAACAGAATAGACAAGTATCACTATTTTGAGATTGCATTGTCCCACCTATTAAATTAACACATTTCATTGTGATTATTTCTGGTCCAGAAAATAAAACAGAAAAGAGAGTCTGACTTGAAGGAGCTTACTAATGGAAAGTAAAAATAACTTCTGTATGCATTACAACTACAAGTTGCTTCCATCCTCACAAGGACTATGACTTGGCTTTTTATCCCATTTTTCAGATGTTAGACTTCAGAAATGCTAGTGATTTACTGACAGTGAGGTATCTACTGATGGGAAAAACAGGACTAAAACAAAATCTGGAATTCCCAAAACCAATGTTCCCTTCAATACCCCCCAAGGCTCCTGTTCATACTTCTTAATAAGCAAAGGGATATTTTTTCTAGATCCATCATCTTTGTATTTCATATAGGATTTCATTAAATTCTAGAAAAATATTCTGGTCCAAATATTTTGGAGAAGAAATCAATATATAAATTCTCACATGCGCCATCAGTCCTAATGCAGTCTACAGCAGCATGTTGCGTGTGTTGTTTCTGAGATGGAGGATGGAGCTGACAAAACCAAGAGCATTAGGGTTGCTGTTCCAAGGAAAAGCTGAGACCTCAATAACAAGTGAAGGAACCAATTCACCAAATCCCCAAGGTTTCAAGTAACTTTTATGTGGATTTTTATTTTTTCTATTAAAAACCTTATATAGAAACAAGTATTTGCTAAATGACATTTTAATTCAAGTAATGCCTGTATCATTACAGCATTCCTAAGAAGTTCTTTCCCCTTTATTTAGAGATTTCATCAGAGTGAGACGTTTTAGCTAGCTTAAACTTAATGGTGTTATTTCTATAGAGACTCACAAACAGCATGCCCCTTAAAAGCCTCATTGCAGGATTTGGTCACATATGACCATGCAGAAATAAAGCTCAAACGTGGGCCATTCCAGCAGCCACCCAGTATCATTATTCTATGACTTAGAAATAAAAGCTACAAATATGCAGTTGACTTGGATGTGAGAAGATCTGTATCTACTTTTCTGAAAGTAATTGAATCTTGCTTCCAAAGTTTCCTGAATCCTTATCAATTTCTGAGGATATATAGCCGCCCATTGTTTTTGATGGCAATGGAAAACATATCAAATGTTTACCATCTGAATAAATGTTGACTCTTGAAGGATAATTTATTTTTCTTTAAAGTAGGCCCTATAAAACATTTCAGTCAATTTTATCAATTGATACCTTCTATACTACATTCTGGTAGGAGCGAGGCACAATAGAATATCCATCAAATAAGATAATCTTATCTTGCACATAAGAAAATAATTTGATGTTACATTGGTATTGTAACTTCTCCTCCTGAATAATCCTACTATCTTGCGTATAGCCTGAAAGTTTAAGGGATTTTTTTCTTTTTTTTTTTGCTTCTGTTTTTAACTGTCTTCATCCATTTAAACCCAGCTTATATTCCCTTAGTGCCTATACAAGCAGGCAAACGCGGTAGCATAAAAACAGCCTTGAATCAAAGTCAGACCTCTGGTTGGGTGGGGCTCCACCGTCAGCGAGTTGTGTGACCTTTGGTAAATTTCTAAGGTCCCTGGTTTCCTCAAGGTTAAAATTCAGGCTAACCATCTCTTTTAAAATTAACGTACTTTGCAGCTAACCCATAGGCTGTAGATGGAACAAATTGTAGAAGCTCTCTCCCTTTTACGGCTTTGATTCAATGCCAAATATAGATATTACGTGGGAGGAGAGCAGTTTCCAGGTTTTAATGATAAACCTGTGTGTGTACATGAACCATAACACTGACATTCTTTAGCAGAGTGTATTCTTTCAATAAAATGAATAAAGAGGGGGGCAAAGATCTTTTGGTTTAAAAACATACTTTAAAAAACTGTAGTTGACATGTAGTTAATTTTGATTTTGTTTATGTTTTTGTTCTAATTGCGAAAAAAATTTAACTAAATACTTACTTTACCCATCCTTTAAATAGATTTGACCAAAAGTCGATTAATTGAAACCAGTGGTTTTTAACATTAAACTCACCAGGCTTTAAAAATTTCTGTGTCCAGACTCTGCCCAGATCAATTCTATCTTAAACTCCAGGAGTGGGAAGCAAGCTTCAGGATGATTTTAAAACCTCCCTCCCCCCAGAGCCTGATCCACGTTTCCAAATCACGGCCAATGTTGAGAACAAATGATCTAAATATTGCACATTTTCTTTGAAAATAACTATAAAATAAAGCTTTCTTAGATCTTCACATAAAAGAAAGCAGCATAATACATCCAACAGCAATGGAGCTAGTTTTGCTGTAGGCAATAGCCAAAATGTCACATCATCCATGAGACAGAAAGAAATAATTACTCGCCTTTTTAAAACTCCAATTAATTTTCCCATTTTACCATAACATAAAAGAATCACTAAAATAGGAGCTAACATTGCAAATTCATATTGGTAAAGTTAGACGGCAATTCCAACTCCTTTCCCCATGAAGCAAGCGCTGTTGTCCCACCCACCTCTGTTCAAGGCCGTGACCAGCCTGGTGTGCTGCCCTGTACAAGGCACTCCGCATAGCCGTGCGCCTCTCCCACAAGATGCTCCTGAATCCCATATGCTTTGTGGGGCCTTAACAACCTCAGCAAGAAGTAGGTCTTCCTCCTCTAAGCTTATACAGTATTTACTCACTGCACAATTCATTTGGCATTTCTTAAATACCACCTTGTAACCTCAGCTGTGTGAATGTGCATCTGTGTGTATATGTAAGGGAAACTGGAACAGAAGCTCCCATCAGACACTTTTGTGTGGTTCTCTTCTAGTACATGTTCACAACTCCTGTTTCAATTCATAAAAATGAAAAAAAAAAAAAAAACTTGAAAGTCAAGTTTTTTCGGATCAATTTATTACCCAAAACTGACATGAAGTCACATGAGACAAATTACAGTCTTTACATTTGACTTAAACATACATACATATTGCAATAGAACTAGTAATACCTTTGGTCAGGGACTGCTGTCCTATATCCATATAAACACAGTGTATGGTATCTGTGGCTTATTATATATCCCAAATCCTACAATTTCTGATTTGCAAAATACAATCACCCCCAAATATTTTGAACAAAAGATCATGGATCTATAGTTGATTCAGAGTCATTAAAATCAATGTGAGCTCCTCTAACGCTTGAGCTAAGTGAAGCAAGTCAGTTTTCAACACTTGAATTCTAAGAATCACCTCAACGTAGAATGAATTTCAACATCACTCTTAGTACCTGGTGCAAAGTTTGTCAAGGAGTCTGTTATCAGCAGCTATCTGTCACCTGTGGGATATGTTGTCTTGAGTAATAATCTAAAATAATATATATATATATATATATATATATATATTCATCTTATATTTGTTTCTTCCGGGCATAATAACCACAGTTGATTTAAGGGTAAAAGTATTTCCACAGCTCCTGTGTGTGTCTCTATATTAGTCTGTTCTCACCCCAAGAATAAAGACATAGCTGAGACTGGGTAATTAATAAGGTAAAGAGGTTTCATTAACTCACAGTTCCACAGAGCAATAGGCCTCAGGAAACTTACAAGCGTTGCAAAAGGGGAAGCAAACACATTCTTCCTCACATGGCAACAGGAAGGAGAAATGACCGCAAAAGAGGGGAAAGCCCCTTATAAAGCCATCAGATCTTCTGAGAACTCATTCACTTTCACAAAAGCAGCAGTGTGGGGGGTAACCACCCTCTTGATTCAATTATCTCCCACTGGGTCCCTCTCACAACAAGTGAGAATTACAGGAACTAAAATTTAAGATGAGATTTGGGTGGGGACACAGCCAAACCATATCAGTCTCTACCAGAAAATTTCCTCATTCTGTAACTGCCTACATTGTCTAATTACCTAACGTATTCTACAACCTGACTCTTCATGGCGCCAGCACTTTGCATGCAACAGACACATAGTGTAAATTCCACGCCTTTTGATGAATGAATGAATGAATAAATAAATAAAATATTTTTCACATTATGAGTAAAGAAATATGGTAACCAAGAGTTTTCTTGTTTCTTCTAGATTGTGTCATTTACAGCTTAGGTAGCTAGGTCCTGCACCAGCCAATATAAATATAAGTCAGTACATGACAAGATCCTGATGGCTGAACTGCGGAAGGGTAACATCTCAAAGTGCACATACATGTCGCAGTCTCGCTCCTTCTTTTGGAATCAACTAAATATATTAAAAGCAATTATTCTCCCAAAATTCTATTTTCTGGAGTGGCTTGTTTCTGTAAGTTGCAGAGAGTGCACATCCTCTTGGAAAATTTACTTTCAAACAGGAAACCATTGACTCTGACTTGCTGATCCAAACCCTCACTCTAGCTTTTGGTATGGCCCCAACCATCCTAGCTTTCCTGGGACTGAGATGGTCTCCCAGGACCTGTGGTTTTTGGGGCTTCAACAGGGAGAGTCCTAGGCAAACTGAAATTGGTCACTCCAGCTTCTGAGGACAGACTGGATTTAACGTCCTACAGGGAAATTAGTAAAGACTTTGGGAACAACTGTTCCAGAGATAAGAGCACGTGTTTCGTCCAACAGGACAAGATTCACGGACAGATTCAAAGCTCTAGCAGACCACCAGGTGGGCATCTTTAGCTGGAAAGGAGGGCGACACCACCAGCAGTGAGATAGATTCCTACCTGCCCGTCCCTGTCTGCCTTCTAGCCCCTTGTAGTTTGTCAAGGAGTCACAGGGTTCTCTGCCATTCAAGTTGACAACCCTACACTCCTCTCTCTCTCTCCCCCACCACCCGCCAACCTGTCTAACACACACATACAAACACACACATACACCACTTTCTCTCTCACTAAGTCCCCCGCCACGCTCCCTCCCTAGACCCTGGCTCTTTATTTTCTTCCTTTCTCCTTTTCTCGCCTTTTCTCTCCCTTTTCACTCATGCTTAATGTTTTCTAGCCTTTAGGATAGTGACGTTTAATTCATTGTCACAAGGGATGTGGGGGGGTTTGGTATAGAGAAATAGAGCCAGAATTTATTCATTTTAAAGCACGTAGTTTTTTTCACCTAAGGCATTCTCATCCACAACAATAATTCTTTCCAGTTTGTGATATCATGCAATTTATTATGTCTGTTCTGTGTGTTTTCTCAAGTTACTCAGAGATCTTGTCTGATCAATAAGGCAGCTTGAAGCCCAGGGAGCTGAACCCACTAGTGTAGAGTCCCTTGATTAATACGCAGCAGAGGAAGCGGCAAAGACCACAACTCTGGACTCTAAGACCAGCCCCATATTTCAATGTCAACTCATTTCCAATAATGCCTGCAGAGCAATAGGCCAAATAAACAAACAGATTCATTCTAGAGTCAAAACACATTTCCTAGGCTTCCACATCTGCTCTCAGTGGGGATTATTTGAAAATGTTCATTTTTTTTCCTAAAAAACACTTTTTCTGATTTCCGATCCCTATAACTGCCTTTCTTTTTTTCCTACCCTAAATCAAATCGATGATAGTAGTATTTCTTCAGCAAGTATCCCTGTTTTCTGCAAATGCTATCAATGGTAATGTTAGATTAGATCATTCCGTGAGTGGCTTAAGAGGCAGCTGTCGGTGTAGTTCTATAGCTCTGTCTCCAAAGGGTCCAGCCTCCTCTGCGGGGAAGCACCTCACCTCCATGCCCACCACAAAGTCAGGCCTCATATTTAGATTTCTTCTGCATCTCTGGCAGAGGCTTGGGCCTCTTGTGTAGATAGCAGATGCTCAATGAATGTGTGATGAATACAGGAAAAGTGCTAGTGACTTTTAACATCAACTTGGGGGAATTTTCATGTTTTGATAAATGTGATAGCTAAATATTAAATCTTTGATAGTTTCATTAACCTTATTTTATAGGGTCAAAAAACAAGATAGATACTCCTAATAGGTGATAGATTAAATAAATCATAGTCACCTAAACTCTGAAAAACATGCAGCAATGAAAAAAAAAAAGATATGTTTTAGAAAAGTATTTTGGGACCTGGGGAAATGTTCAGAATAGGAGGTAAACTAAAAGATGTGGTTTATATGTATCATATAAACAAAATCACTTATACACACATGGCTGCAAAACTTTATATAACTATAACTCCTACTATTACTATATATATATGTGTGTGTGTGTGTGTGTGTGTGTGTGTGTGTGTGTGTGTGTGTAAAGCTTTGTAGACTAGAAGGCTATAGATAAAAATCTTAGCAATAGTTGTTTCTGAGTTGTGGAATATGGGTGATCTGCTTTGTACTCATGGATATATATATACTCCCTGATGCAGATGGAAAACATTTTTATTTTACCATTTATATATAGGCCACATATTATGCTAACTTGTTTTAGTACAGAGTCTAAAAAACACTGCTTAGGGAACTTGTGATGCTACAACACAGTCTTAAATCTCATAAGATTTTATTTTCAGCGCTTTATTATTAATTTATTGTAGACTTGAAGGAAAACGGGTTGGAAGAAGGCTGGCCCAGTCAGAATATAACGTAAAAATACCAGCTTCCCCTATTTCTGTAAAAGAGAAAAGCAGTTTTCCCACTGTTATCACAAATTCAAATATGGCTCTAATTATTTAGATAAAATGAAAGATACGTCTGGGTGTGAATTCTGCTACCTACCACCAGGAGATAGAAAAATCCACATGCTATTTATTTTATACCACGAAGGAAATGAAAAAGCACTATAATACATCCAATGTTTCAAAATACAAGCCATTCCACATTTCCTGAGAATAAACAAAGATGAGGATGACTTAAGGGGACCGTCCAATTCAATTATGTATCAACATTCTAAGTATAATCAGCCTATTAACAAAAGTTACTTCTTTACTCACAATGCATTCATATATCATCAATCTTCATTAAGAGAGTATTAATAGATCATTGATTTTCATTAATATAGAATAATTCCCTCTAGTTTCAGTCACTCGATTAGGTTCTAAATATCTTAAGTATGCCTGTTTTCTGCAGAATTTTCACCTTTGAAAATAAGTCATCAAATAGAACTTTAGAGGCAAAGAAAGTCCTTTTATGACTTCCTTGTGTTGCTTGGCAAAAGACCCCAAAGGCTGTAATAGTCCACGTTCTTTGCCTTGAAATGAAGAGGCCATAATCTAAGGTCCAGGAGGGTAAGGATTTTTATCCTTTGTTTACTGACAGATTCCAGGTACTCAGAACTGTGCTTGGCACATAACAGGTGTTAAATAAACCCTTCTTGAATGAGGGGAGCAGCTTATTCTCCATAGAGTCATTTACATAAGAGGAGGAATCACTTCTCTTACATAAACTGCATTACTTCAGGACATCCTGCAAGTATAATGATGAATGCTGCAATCAGTGATAGCATCCACTCTGTCCAGACACATCCGAAAAGCAGTTGTTGCCCTGTAGTACATTCATGGTATTAAGCCTTCAAACCCTACTCAGTTAAGGTGATACACTCCCTGAGTTCAGTATCAAAGTCTCCAGTTACGGCCATAGTCCTCAAACTCTGTGCAGAGGTGTCCTACAATGCACAATGAACAAACTCATAGGAAATCTGTAAGATATTTTGACATTTTGGGGAAAGTCTAGTAACATCTGTTGGTCACCACAGGAACCATTAACTCAAGGTAGCTCACAGTTTCAACCTAGATGCTACATTCCTTGTAATGATTTCCCTTCCTGTGAAGCTGGGTTTTTGAATATTGCGGTGTATGACCAGTTAATCAAATCATTCAGTGAGGAACAAGAAACAAAGGTGGCAAGGTGCAGCTTGGTTTTAAAGTTACGCGGTACCTACCAGGCAAACACATTCATTAGTGTAGTTATTCAAGAAGGAAGTGAAAATATTAGATTTTTTTTCAATTTATGTGTATAATTATTTTAGACCAGGCACAGTGGCTCACGCCTGTAATTCCAGAGATGGGTGGATAACTTGAGCCCAGGAGTTCAAGACCAACCTGTGTAACACGGCAAAACCCAATCTCTACAAAAAATATGAAAATCAGCCAGGCGTGGTGGCACATATCTATAGTCCCAGCTACACAGGGCGGGGCTGAGATGGGAGGATTGCTTGAGCCCACGAGGTCAAGGCTGCAGTGAGCCATATGTGTGCCACTGCACTCCAGCCTAGGCACCAGAGGAGACCTTGTCTCAAAAACAAAAAAAATTCAGATAGCTACTAAATTATTAGGACATAAGTGTTTAAGTTGTTTGGACCTAGCTATTTAATAAACTTACCTATTAGGCATTTCTTTGGACCTAAGAGAACAGCAAAAAAAAAAAAAAAAAAAAAAAAAAAAGTACAGAGACATTAAGACTGTGGTAAACTTTTAGAAACACTAAGAATTATGACTTCACCCTTCTCCCTTCTTTGCACATTGCTTGGGAAGAATCCACAATCTGCTAATTGGGCACTACTAGAAGTGATGATTGCCTTTCCTCAAAAACTTCAAACCCCACATTTAACACACGGTTCCAGATGGACAACGTGGGCTTCCCTGGCAGGAACTGTTTGACCCACCTGCACTCTCAATGCCCACTGAAGCTGCTGCTCCTGGAGGCATCACCTGGATCACAGGCATTATCCTACAGGGGCTGGCAGCCTGGTCCGCTGACCCCTGGGAACTGAAACAAGCTTTGGTTCTTTTAATTCTTCCAGCCTTCCCCAGTCACCTAATCCATACCCCATGCTCAGGGGCGGGGAATAATTTACTTATCCGGCAGCATTAGCTATTCAACTAGAGAGCCAGCTTCCTGGATCATTTCTTATATCCTATGAATATTTATAGAGAATTCAAAGACGAGAAAAGTGATCAGTGCCAGAGGCACAGCAGAGAGAAAGTGCAGGCTAAGTTTAGAGGAAGAGAGACAAAGAGGGTGGCCTTTTGCCCTGGGCTAGAAGAAAGCTGCAATTTTAGAATGAATTTAGGGAAGTTGGTGCTGTTCCATTCTGTGAGTGGAATGCCTTTGTCTACACCCACTCTTCAGCTACCATCCCTCACTTCCGAGAAAAAGACCTCGTGGTTTCTCTATTGAACCTCCATTTTGATTTGCCTTAAGCATATATCCCTAAAAATAACATTGGTCTTAATAACCCACGGTTTGCAAGCTATGAAAATTGGCTCTATTTTGTATTTAAAGGATGAATATTAGCTATGCCTATATTTTGCATGTATCACTTTGAATTTAATCTAGAAATAAAGCACTTGATCTCAACTAGCATTTGGGGACTGCTTTTCTGAGTCAGTCTGTGAAATCTCAAAGCAACTCTAGAATTCTTGAGATCAGATGTGAGGTAGATGGGGCTATTCTGCTCCGTCATGTCAGGTCCCTGCCATCACCAAGATCGAGAGAATTTAGAGTATTACATGTGAAAGCAAGAAAGTGCACTGGTCCTGAGGGCTTGAAGACCATGCCCCTACACCACTGCTTCTCAAACGGAGCAATGAGTGTGATGGGCAAAGAAGTGCTGCGAGGGAGGAAGTTGATTTTAGGGCTGGTAAAGACTTTGCAGACTAATGTTGGAAAATCCCTAGGCTAATTTAGTCCCTGGGGGAGCAGAAGCCTATCTGGAGCCTGAACTATTCAGGTGTGTCACCCACACTCATTAATTTAACTATGGCTTGGCCATACATTGCACACTTCATTATTGCCACAGCCAGAAGGGCGGGCATGAGAAAGAATACGAAGGATTTATTTTGAGGGATTTTTAGGACAAGTGTGTCATTAACAGCCAGTGAGGACGTGTGCACCACCCACCAAGACCATCCACAGCACCAGGCAGCTAATTATAAAAAGCCTGTCTCAGGCCCCATCCTGGACCACTGGATAAGAATGTGCATTTTACAAGAGCCTCAGGTAACTCATATGCAAATTACATTAGGAAAGCATGGATTCAGTTCCTGTCAGAATCGCCCTGGGGATGTGTAGACATTTAGGAACTCCAGACGCTCTTAGGTCACTTACCTCAGAATGCCCTGGGGTGGGGCCCAGCCATTAGAGACGTTAAAGCTTTGCAGCCACCTCCAATGTGCAGACAGGACTGGGAACCCGCAGACTGGAGCAACAGCGTAGGGCATGGACTTCACTTGCACCTCAACCGTACCAAATATTCGTATAGTCATGTTTCATTCATTCAGCTATGTTCTGGCACTGTGCCCTGCCTTAGATATAGAGGGTCATCCATGACCTCATGGAGCTTAAAGTCTGAAATGGACATATTTTGAACTCATTTCGCAGAACTATTTTATTAAGATGTATTCATTCTACAGAAGTCTATGTGCATTCTTTAAAAAAAAAAATCACTGGCAAGGTACAGTGGCTCACACCTGTAATCCTAGCACTTTGGGAGGCTGAGGTGGGAAGATCACTTGAAACCAGGAGCTTGAGACCAGCTGACAACACAGTGAGACTGCACACCCAGCTACTTGGGAGGCTGAAGTAAGAGGTTCTCCTGAGCCCAGGAATTCCAGACTTAAGTGAGCTATGATCACGCCACTGTACTCCAACCTGGGTAACAGAGAGAGATCCCTGTCTCAATGAAAAAAAGAAAACACCTAAAAATTAGCCTGGCACAGTGATGTACATCTGTAGTCTCTGCTACTCAGGAAGCTGAGGTGGGAGGATCCTTTGAGCCCAGGAAGCTGAGTGAGCCGTGGTCACGCCACTGAACTCCAGCTTGGGCAACAGAGTGGGATGCTGCCTCTACAAATTTAAAAAATAACAATAATTTGTAGAAAACATAGGAGAAACAGGTACAAAGAAAATAATATTACAAAATATCATTTTGAAATAAAACCAAAACTAGATTCAAATCACAACTCTGGTGAGTTATTTTACCTATAGTGAGAATGTTTCCTAGTGGTTCAATTTCACACCCTTGTTGTGAGGATTAAAAGTGTCTGTTTCAAAAAAAAAAAAAAAAAGTGTCTGTTTCACTAAAGTTCTTTTTCTGGCATCTTGACCACAGGGAAAACTAAGACTAGAACCCAGATCCCCTGACTGCTGCCCTCTGTTCTCGCTCAGCCCCACATTGCCAGGCTGTGGAGAGCATGAGGCGGGAAGGGTGGTTGGTAAGAGTGAGTCAGGAAAGCTCGTGCGCTGGTGGTAGCAGGTTCCTGCAGCTGGTCGTAAGTTTGCTGACATTCCAGCAGTCAGAGATTCCTTCAAAGCCATCCAGGGTGTTTTGCAGAATGATAGAAAGTATATATAAGAGCCAGAGAGACGATATAAGGAAGAAAGGTATATGATGCAGGATAAAGGATGTGGAATTACTTAGCCAGAAGACAGAGGCTGAAACACAGCTTAATGACACTTGAGACACATAGAAGGTGACAGAATTCAGACTGATGGCCAGCTGTTTCCCGAAGCTGCTGAAAAACAGCTTTGAAGCAGAGAAGAGAGGGAGCTGAAGGGAGAAGATCCCTGATGTGAAGGCATGCTGGCTGTCCCCGGTAGGGGGTGGTTCTGGGAGGTTGATAGAATTAAGGATTATTATCTGATGGGGAAGGGGGAGATATTGGGCAAACCATACCAGACAATGAGAAAGAGTCAAATAGAATCTTACTGGAAACAGAGAGACGGATATGTTGGTAATTCAAGATTCATGAATGTCTAGATAGGAGTCATTCCATACCCTACACTCTGGAGGAAATATATTTTTTTTAAAAAAAGCACAATTTTTGGGTGGAGCACAGCAGCTTACACCTGTAATCCCAGCATGTTGAGAGGCCGAGGTGGTCAGATCATGAGGTCAGGAGATCAAGATCATCTTGGCCAACATGGTGAAACCCTGTTTCTACTAAAAAACATAAAAAACTAGCCGGACGTGGTGGCACACGCCTGTAGTCCCAGCTACTCAGGAGGCTGAGGCAGGCAAATTGCTTGAACCCGGGAGGCCGAGGTTGCAGTGAGCTGAGATTGCGCCACTGCACTCCAGCCTGGCGACAGACCAAGACTCCTTCTCAGAAAGAAAAAGAAAACAAAAGCTCAAATTTTGAATATAGAATTATCAGGATTCATCAGATGTATGGACCTCTTTCTCTCTGACTTCTTTGACTACACATAAAACCTCCCTTTGTGTCAAAAAGGCTGGACTCAAGGTTCATTTACATACCACAGAGAGTCCTTGCCTTGCCTGCTCATTAGCATTCTTGATATATTAGTTTTGCTAACTGAAAATGAAAGGGCCAGGTATTAAGATTTCATCTACTCTGTTGAGTGAAATGCAAAATGAAGACGCTAATGATTAGCAGTCTGCACTAATCAAGACATAATTCTGCAAAAATTCACAGGTAGGCCTTCAACCCATCTCCTGCTTCTCAGTTAAGTGATCTCAACAGGTGGCAAGATAGCAGCAATCTCTCCTTTAGATGACTGAGGACCCCTGGCTTCCAAAGACTTACCGATTTCTACAGTTTTGAGAATTGCACTCAGAAGGCCCAGATTATGTCTTCAGCCAGTACCACTAACAAGAAGAACTGCTGCCTCCAAAAAGGGTTGCAAAACTTTGTTGCTTAGTTCTTCAATGCAACTGAGCAACAACAAATTGAATACAATAAAGTAGGCCGGGTGAGGTGGCTCACACCTGTAATCCCAGCACTTTGAGAGGCCCAGGCAGGTGGATTATGAGGTCAGCAGTTCAAGACCAGCCTGGCTAACATGGTGAAACCCCATCTCTAGTAAAAATACAAAAATTAGCTGGGTATGGTGGCATGCACCTGTAATCTCAGCTATTCTGGAGGCTGAGGCAGAAGAATCGCTTAAACCTAGGAGGCGGAGGTTGCAGCGAGCTAAGATCGTGCCACTGCACTCCAGCCTGGGAGACAAGGCAAGACTCTGTCTCAAAAAAATAAAAATAAAATAAACTTCATCGGGACCGTTTAATCTCCCCTTTACAATTCATGGTACCTCAAGATGGACAAAATACCCCTTAAAAACTTTAGGTGGATTTACAATTAGAGCCATAAACTACTGAGTGCTCAACAAACAATAGAAGAAAATCACTTAGCAGGAAATCCTACACAAGAGAAACAATTTCTCTGAAGGCTGACAAAGGGAGGAAAATACATTAAATTTCATCTTTCTGTTTTCAGTAAGTGAACATGCTAGGCGTCTGTGTCACGTGACAATTTACATAGCAGAGTAACCTATCAAGAAATTAGATGCCTTGTTTTCTTATAGGCTCACTTCATTGATATAAGAGGAATTTTTGCATTCCGTTCCAAAATGCTAGCTAGGCCCTGAAGTCTGGTTTTCCCCTTCCCTAAGAGAGAATGAGCAAATGGATTTGTGCTGCATTGTCTGAGAGGCAAAAGGATCTGAATGTTAAAGAGGGAAGGCCTGTCGTTGGCAAAGTAATTGGCTTCTTGGGGACTAGGAAAAAAGGGAGTTGCAACTGTCAATAGAGACATGGGCGGCTTAAAAACAGCATATCCAAGTTGGGGGGCCTCCCTAGGAATGCTGCCCATGGGAACTTGCTCTTCTTTTCCATGGCCTAGGTTGGCATAGAAAAGATTTGGCCCATGTAGGAAAACAGATGATCGAAATCTACTTCAAAGGGAGCCCCAGGGCTGGACCTCCCGCCTGTGGAGGCCGAGAACACAACAGCATCCTGGTTGAGATCATAAAGTAGCCAGAGTCCATAGGTCGAGATTTCGCCCTTTGCCTGGCTCTAAAGAGGGAGAGGTACCCCAGTGAACGGCTAGGGCCGGCCTTCTCCCCAACCTTCAGGGTCAGGGAGCAGAAGTAATTTAACATGGATTTTTAAAAATATTTCAAAATGTTATATTAATTGCACTCAAATGCCAGGCAGTAATTTGTACCTATTGTATCTGATTCTTAAAGAAACAAATCTTTGCATTAAGCAAGAATTTTGAGGCTGATGTTTAAAATGTATAGATATTTCAAAGAATGAGAATATAGTTTGGGACATTTACTATCAATTATTTCAGGTGTAAGCTTACTTTATGAGTGTCTTCTCAATTTTATAGACTAGACGCTTTTAGGGTTCTTATCTTTAATAGATGATTCAGGAGTTGTTGCCAGAAAATCTTTCACTTGTACTTTTTTCTGAATAGTAATGCATTTTGTGTATGGCTTCCAAGTCCTGTCCATGTTTTCTGTTGACAGTTTCAGAGTATGCACAGGAAATTGATTGTTTTAATGTTCTACTATTTTCCTTTATAAAAGTATGTCGGGCCGGGCAAGGTGGCTCACACCTGTAATCCCAGCACTTTGAGAGGCCGAGGCGGGTGGATCACGAGGTCAAGAGATGGAGACCAAACTGGTCAACATGGTGAAACCCCGTCTCTACTAAAAATACAAAAAATTAGCTGGGCATGGTGGTGCGTGCCTGTAATCCCAGCTACTCAGGAGGCTGAGGCAGGAGAATTGCCTGAACCCAGGAGGCAGAGGTTGCGGTGAGCCAAGATCGAGCCATTGCACTCCAGCCTGGGTAACAAGAGCAAAACTCCCTCTCAAAATAAATAAATAAATAAATAAAAGTATGTCAAAGAATATTTTCTGAAATAAAGGTATAACCACATCATAAAAGCTCCTGAGATCATCAACTGTCTTATACCACCATGTGATCACTCAAAAGAGAAAAGCAAGTTTACGGTATTGAAAAAGATTTGTGAAAATCACCTAAGCCATAGGCTCCACTCCTTGTTAAAATCTTTAGTTTGATCCAATCATTGATCTCTTGTTTCATTAGTTATCAACCATAAAACAAAAACTGAGGCAGTCTTGATCTAATCATTTCCCCAAGCTTACTATGACCCAGGGCATGAAAATTATGGCTAAAAGAATTCAGCTCACCTCACATTGCTAATGGATTTAAATCCTACTCACTGTAGGACAGTCATGGACTAACTGGCATGGTTTCTCCTGTCAGTGACACCACGGAATCATTACTGAAAGAGAAGTGTCTTTGCTGTCAGCCACTTGTATCACCTTGGGTAAATGATTTCACCCCTCTGGGCTTCAGTTTTCTCACAAGGAATCTGAGAGAGCTAAAATAACAAACACTAAGCCCCTTCCAGCTCTGCAATTCTGTGAATCTATTACTTACATTTATAAGCTTAGAAAAGCCAAAACATCACTGGAACAAATGCACTGATCTAGAGATGATGCAGCTGAACATGCCAGTTTTCCTAATTTAAAAGAAAATGCTCCACTATTACGACGTGCCTGTTTGACAAACTATTGTTTGCATCTATTAAAACAAGCATCTAGACAGATTATGCCACACAAACCAAATAACCTGATTCAGATGAAAGAACTGCTACGGTTTATAAAATCTTATATGCAAATATGAGGTGCTGATTGAACCTAGAGTGCATATATTATTCAAAATTTGAATTTATGTAACTTTCAACAGATCTAGAATACCCTGATCCTTACTTATTCAACAGAGAACTTAAATAAGCAATTCTGTGTCTGGCATGGAAATTTATGGAAAAGTTCTGAAGCTCTGTCTCTCTCATTTTCAACAGGATATAAGGAAAGAAAGAAGAGAACTAACAAGATTTTAGAAGAGGAATATACAATAAACACACGACACATGCAGTGAATGAAATCACTGCTCATCTGTTCCTTTTCTTACATTGTTTACTGTTCCTGCAAATAAGAAATACTTGATTTAAAGTGTATAAATGTCTGTCTTTGTTGCTACCAGTCCACTTAGTGAGAGCTTTGGATTTTGAAATGTTCTGTTCAGTAGGTGAGCAAATATCAGTAAATCATTTTATGAAACATTATGTATTGCTAGAAATGAAAGAAAGGTCCAGGACTCTGCAAATCAAAGGTTCTGGGCTTGACTTCCAATTCTGTATCTTACAATGTAAAATCAGGCAAGTTATTCAACCTGCGGGGTCTGTTTCCTCTTCAGTAAATTGGATATAATAATACTGTATGCTTCATGCTTTTTATGAAGATTAGGTGAAACACTGCATGTGTTGTTTCTGTATAACATCTTGACAATTATCGGTTATGATTATTGATTTCATTATGAAGCTAGATGGAGTCTATTCAACTGTATGTAGTTTTACCACCACCATCACACCCAGAATCTTTTAAATAGTATATATTCTTATTTAATTGTTGAGAGATAAACAGGCTTTTTGAAACTTATTTTATATAAATGTAATGAATAGAAAGCACTTTTGCTATGAATATAGTCTATTCTTGTTATTCATGATAGTTACATTTTACAAAGTTTCCAGGAAGACTGAAATAGCAAATACTGATCATTTGCTCCTAGGAGAAATTCAGGGTTAAGTTCCTAGGAATTTGTGGTTAGAAGATTTTGATCAATCAATAGACAACCTGGATGTATACGTGTTTCTGTTTAACTATGTCTAATTTAATATAAATGTTTAATAACTTTAAACACACCACCAATGGCACTGTAACTCATGTCTGAATGAAGCTTATTTTCTCAGTAAGGTTCATCACAGCCTTCTTGTACTTACTGAATGTTAGATAACATTTCAGCACTACCCTTGGGGGCCATTTTAAGTAGCAAAATCACCAACAAAAAGCACAAAAAGTGCAAAACACGTAGCACTAAATACACTACAAAAAGAGAGAGAGGGGGGCTTGTTTACTAAATGAGAGCTGAAACATGAAGGCAGAATGTCAGCGTGTTTAACCTCAGCTGGGAATGTGCACTTGGCATGACTCACATGTTTCACAATTTCACACATGTCTGGGAATAACCCCAAAAACACCAGCAGTATTAATTTGGAGTTACAAATAAATCATAGTGGATTCATCAGTACAAGAACCCTCAAACAATGAGTCTTGACTGTGTGTGTGCATACATTTGTATGTATTTACATACAATAATATATCCATTCCACACTTAATTTGTATGGCAGGCACTATATCAAGTATTTTACTTATATCTTCTGACTCACTATAATAATTCTGCAATGTGGAATTTTTATAGTGAGACACTTTACCCATAGCAAATTCAGGGCTGAAGAATTAAAACAACTTGTGAATATCCCCCTGGACATAAGCAGAATTTAAAACTGGGTCTGACTTTATGGCCTCTGTTTGTGGCCTCTGTTATTCTGTATATCACCTATTTTACAAAGAGAGAAGTTTTGTAAGATCAAGCAAGTGGACAGGAATGATAAATTCCTGTTAAATTGGAAAACCACTGTTTTTTTTTTTAATCATCATACTTGACTAAAATTTAAATAACCAAGGTAACTAATTTGAAAATAAAACTGTAGACACTTAACTATGTATCATTATTCTAGTGTATGCTTCCAATTTTTACACATCCAGCAAGTACTAATTAAATGCCTACTATGTGCCCAGAGGTACAGTCATGAACAGAGACAGTAATAACCGTGGTCCCTGCAGAGCACGCCTCAGAACGGTCCTTCATCCATCCAGCCTTGTTAGCTAAGACACACATAACCCTAGGGCCACTTCAAACTTTGAAGGGTCAGAAATGAAAGAAAGGTTATTGTTAAATTTGATGTCATTACCTGACAAGCTAATGATGTCTGGGAATTATATGAAAGATTGCACTCATATCCATTTTCACTATGAATGATAGATGTGTTCATAAAAGCTTATAACTGAAACAATAACTTTAAGTGATAATGTAGCCACCAGGATAGATTAGACTCTCCTGTAATATCATACAACCACTGAGTATCACAATACAGGCTTATTTCTTGTTCATGCAAAGTCTAATGCAGTTGAATGGCTCTTTTCCATCTGGTAGCCAGGACTTAACACACAATCAATTGCAAGTCTGGGGAAGATAAGAAGCAAATGGGTGTCAGATAAGCAAAGTCTCTGCTACAGACAGAGATGAATGTTCTTGTTAATGCAGGATAGAACCTAACCATTCAGATTATGCATAATCTTAAAAATCACTTTGATGAATGGTGGAAAATAGAGAATACCTATAGTTTAAGGATTTTTTCCCATACATCAGATTTCTTCCCATTCATATTTTTTTCAAAAGAAAGTTTCTAAAGAGACCAGGTAAATGATGTTTTCTTCAGGATTTTGATGAGATCTTGCTGATATGGATTTATCATAAAAAAAGGAGGTTGGGGGAGGAGAATCAAGAGCTGGCAGGCACAGAATCAGAGCCTGTGATCTTTACCGGCTGCCAGCAGTTAACTGGAGTTTGCTCATATACTGGGTTAAACAGTGTCCCCTCAAATGTATGTCCCCCAGAATCTCAGAATGTCAAGTTATTTGGAAATAGGGTTTTTGCAGCTATAACTAGTCAAGCTAAAATGAGCTCATACTGGATTAAAGTGTGCCCTAAACCCAATGGCTGGGTCTTTTTCTCTTTTTTCCCTAAGACAGGGTTTCCTCTGTCACCCAGGCTGGAGTGCAGTGGTGCAACCTCGGCTTACTGTAGCATCAGCCTCCAAGGCTCAACTGATCCTCCCACCTCAGCCTCCTGAGAAGCTGGGACTACAGGCATGTGCCACCACACCTGGCTAATTTTTAATTTTTTGTAGAGAAAAGGTCTCACTACATTGCCCAGGCTGGTATCAAACTCCTGGGCTCAAGCAATCCTCCAGCCTCAGCCTCCCAGAATGTTGGAATTACAGTTATGAGCCTGCTCTCGGTCACATGCTTTTCACTAATCCCTACCCCAGGTACCTCCCCAGCTCCTGACTGGTACACATCTGGAAGACTGCTTCCATTTTATACGGAAACTCACACCATCCCCTGTTGTGAGTCTCCTTGTTGCACGTTCTTCAGGATCATCCAGGATCTAGATCAGTTGTCAGCAAACTTTTATGTAGAGTCACACAGCAAATATTTTAGGCTCTGTGGCCTGGATCATCCCTGTAATAAAGACTCAATTCTGCCACTGCAGCATAACAGCAGCCACAGACAATATGTAAATGAATGAGTGTTATTCCAGCAGCTCTGCTAAGCATTTCAGAAATCCTAGTAAATATGCACCCATCTAGAGAAGGCAACTCGAGTTGCAACTCATTCTGCAGGAGACCCAGAGGATGCTTGATCAAAGTGCAACTTGAGGAGGTGGAAAGGTAGTGATTCACAGATCCCAACTGCTCACCCTCATCAAAGTATCTGGCAGAAGCAACGAGTTGTGGTTTAATTATTCCAACACAGAAATCACCGCAGTTCAAGAGCCTCTTATTCACTGGGGTGAGGGCAGCATACCTGAGCCGAATTGTTTCTCTTGCATGTTGATTCAGTTGATTGTCTTTTTTATGTTTTTTTTTTTCCTTTTGTTTTTATTACAGAAACAATTTGAAGCCAACTTGGTTAATTAGTCAGAGTGGTTCCTAGAGGAGCACAAGGCAGCCACCACGTGGAGGGGGAAGCCCTTGGAAGCTGCTGCTCAGCGTGGCTGTAGACAGCCAGGGAAGATGGCATCTGGACTCCATTCAGGGAGCTTCACCTGACAGCTCAGGGGGCCACAGCGTGGGTTTTCTTTTCCAGTGCCTCCAGGTCTTTCTCCTGTACTTGCAGTAACTTGAGACCAAGCCCCAACCTAAGGCTAGAATTCAGCTCGTGTTTTGTTCCCTAGGCACGGATTCCAGCCCAGCATGCTCGTATTAAATGGTGGTGTCCTGCCATGGTCTTCACAGCCTATCCTTTCCTAGAACTCAGCACTGCAGCAGGCCAGGATCTCCCTATGCCAGCACACTGCTGGTTCTCCTGTGCGCTCCCTGGGCCCAGAGCCTCTGACACTGGTGCCATCCTCCTATCAGACGTTCAACCCTTCATCTGGGACATCCCCCCAATGCCTACTTCTGCCATTGGGGCTCAGAAAATAATACCTCAAGATGAAGACCCAAGCGGCAGCCTCAGAAGCAAGTTTTTCCCTGAAATTCTCCTACCCTCCTGTCCCTGTCCCATTCTCATCCAAGGCTAGCCTGGAAACCCTCTTTTCCAAGGAAGGTCAGAAACCAGAACCCCTTTCTCCCCAAAGCCAGTCATAAAACCTAAAACTATTACTCTAACTTTCCCCTCATTCCCCTCACCTTTCTGTGTAAAAACTGACCATAAAGAAATTATGGGGCCGGGTGCAGTGGCTCATGCCTGTAATCCCAGCACTTTGGGTGGGGAAGGTAGGCAAATTATCTAATATTGGGAGTTCAAGATCAGCCTGACCAACATGGAGAAACCCTGTCTCTACTAAAAGTACAAAATTAGCCGGGCATGGTGGCGTATGTCTGTAATCCCAGCTACTTGGGAGGCTGAGGCAGGACAATTGCTTGAACCCAGGAGGCAGAGATTGCAGTGAGCCAAAATGGCACCATTGCACTCCAGTGTGGGCAACAAGAGTGAAACTCTGTCTCAAAAAAAAAAGAAATTATCTGACCAATGTTTGACAGTAGGGCATTAGAGCCCCTTTCCAGAAAGAGTCCTGCCCCACATCCAGAAGGAGGGAGTGCTGCCTGGAGAGACGAAGAAGACTCTAGACAGAGAGGCCCTGCTGGGTGTCCCCACTCCATCCAACAGCATTAGATTGCTCCCTTTTTGTACAATCCATCATACATGCCCCTACTTTGCTGAATCTAACATAAAAATGTCCAATTTCTACTGCATTTGGGTCTCATTCCAAAGGCTGTCGTGTATTCGCGTTGCATGCATTTGCATGCCTTCTCTCCTGTTAACCAATCTGCCTCATGTCTGACTACTTTCCCTCTAGTAGGAGCCCTTGCTTTCTCTGCTCCCTGCCAACAGCTGGGTTGACACCAGCCCAAGCCAGGAGCCAGGTTAGCTTCCTAGGCACTCTGATCTGTCTGCTGTTGCTAATTTCCAAGATCCTTTCTGCTCAAAGCAGCTTCAGAGGGGAATGGATGGAAGGGCACGCTCCAGAGAGGGGTATGAGCTGGGTGCGAAGGGGGTGCTGGCACAAGGCAGGCCCAACCTAAGCCACAGCTGTTCGTGCACCACACCCTACTCACTCCCTTCTTGCCTACCGAGCAACCTGCTTTTTGCAACAGGGAGGGCTGAGCCAGCCCCATGAACAGCCAAGACTAAGCCATTAAGTAAAGGCTGTACTTCGTTTTTTCTTTTTCCTTTGGAGTATATTGATGACAGCTAACAAATTGCCCCCAAGTTCTAGTTTCCAGTTCTGAGGGTGTTTGAATTCAGGAAAACAACCAGATGCTCGGTTGTCTTGAATCTGTTTAAATTCATGAAGAACTAGTTTTGCCATGTGGCGATATTTTGTTTTTCAGAAAGAATAACTCTCCGTTTGCTAATTGATGTGATAAACAAACACACACCTTCTCCTCTTCCATCATTACCTCCAAAATTTAATTTAACGGTAATATTCTGCTTCAGCAAAGAAAACAAATGGGCTGGTTACTCATTCATGGGAAAACAGGTAAAAATTTTCCAGTGACTGTCTTTTTGAGGTGTCTATTTTAAGAGATTTGATGGAGAGTAGGTTACAAGGTGAATATGCAACCTTTCAGGGAGAAAGACTGGCTGCTCATCAAATGCTGACACACAACCTGTGCCCCCAAACACAGAGCTTGTCTCCAGATTTCATGTGCTTCGCAAACCCATCTTAGGCCTGAATGTCACAGCCCCCTTTATAAAAACAATGCTGTTTAGTTAAACTAACTAGAAAAATACAGTAAAATGAATCCTTGTGATTCTCTAGTAAAACAATATGTTTTTCTTAAGAAAAACAGTGGTAAGGATAAAAGCCAAGCATTGTTTTAGACTCTCTCCAGTTTCCAAAATACCATTTAAAAAATAATTACACCCACAGTTTATGCATGATTCATTAGACAGCAAGATAAAATGTACTGCTAAATTTCAATTGCAATGGAAAGAGTAGGCACCATGAAATATGCCCCCAACTTCTTCGGATTATAACCTGTTTGGTCACATTTCTGCCACAACATAAATCTTGTCCAAATAGTCCATCTTGATTAAATTATAACAGTATTTTAGCTTTCATGATTTGATAGGCCTCTGAAGAATTTATTTTAGTTAAGCAATTAGAAGGTCAAATAATCAGTTATCAATATTTAAGCTTTTACTTGTGAAAGTTAATAGGCTTGAATCACAGGATCCCCTGCAAAGATGATGAGAATGTCATCTCAGGAAAAAAAAAAAAAAATCAGTTCTTGGCACACTAAAGCAGTTTTAAAGATTACAGTTTTTCTTTCTGTTCCTCCCAGCCCTCCAGGTAAAAAAGGATGATATCCTACTTTATACAGACATTGAAAGGGGGTCTCTCTATTGCACGTAACCTAGCATGCATGATCCACACTGATTGCAGACGGAATCTAGAAAACAGAATAGATACCACATCTTACATAATACATAGTAGGCATGATAGACAACATCTTGCAGAATGCACACAGCTCTTCAGCAGATGCAAGCTGATGCATTATTTCATTGGAAGGAGCCAGGCTGTTAGAATGAGCACCTGAAATGGTATTTAGACAGCAAGGTCTGCTGAGGTAGGCCACCCATTCTTTAGGCTTTGAGTGACGTCTACCACTGGGCTCTGGTTCTGGCAACTGCCTATGAAAGAGGAGCATGATCCGCATGGCAGGCCAGCGCTTGGTTTTCAGGGTCTCCGCATGATCATACCTGTGGTCTTCAATGGGGTCTTCTCTCCTAGCAAGAGTTTTAACCTCTTGGCGTGGATTTTGCCTTGATAATGGGAATCGGCCACCACGGCCGAAGTGAATGACATGTTGCAGAGAGTGCAGCACTTGTTCTTATCCACCATGTCAGCATCACTCCCCTGTGTGGAGAGAAAGAAAGGCCACGTGTGAGACAAACTCAGGTCTCGTGATTTCTTTTTCCCATTCCACTCCTTTGCAAATGAGACTTATCCCAGATGAACTAGTGTGTTGAAACATCTAGTTTTTGTTCTGCAATCTCTTTTTCTTCATGATAATCATCACCAAAACTTACTCAGTGACTGAGTTTGACATACATTTAGTTAGTAGATATTAACGCCAGATACTGGGATTTCAGGACAAATTTGCAGAGATGAGTTGTCCAAATAAAAACAGGGCCCACAATTAAATGAGAGCACATTGAGCCTGGCACGGTGAAGGAAAGCAGTCTCTAATTGGACCCATTATACTCATTAAAGTCAGTAAAATATCAGAGTTCAGATGGCCTGAATTATTTAGCAGAAATTATCATTTGTTATTCTGCTCTGCTTTTGACCAATTTTAGCCTCACCAGGATACATGGCCACGATGTTCAAGATTTTTAAAGATTTCTTTAAGGAATTGAGTGTTTCTCGTAATTAACTTGAGTCCGTATCATAAAGCTATAATGACTGTGCTGGCTGGATTTTCTGGGAGAGTTTATGTAATTTTACTTTTCTTCAAGAAAGTTGATTCAGTAAATGCCGCAAGAAATGCTTAAATCCAGTTGGATTTTTATTCCTTTGTAAGACTTAATGAAAATGAATCATAATTCAGAAAAAAATAAATCCTTGGTCAGACCATGTGACCTGCTATTGTGCACGCAGATCATCAATCACCTATACTTATGAAGGGGGGGATTAATCTATGCCTCTTCTCCTGCTTAGTTAAAATTGGAGGGTAAAATAGACTTTTAGATAAGAGGTTAATCTATTCCTTAATGGTGCAGCAATAGCCAAGCTTCTCTTTGTTAAAGAGCAAGCTGGAATGACTATATGGCCCACAATGGCCCCTTCTGTTATTCCTAGTGAGCCCAGAGAGTACAATTTAAAATTGGATGGTGAGGAGGATGAGGGTGGTGACGGGCTGGAAGAAGGGAATTACATATTTTATCTGCGTAGTAATAAGATGTTCAGACTGCTAGAGAGAGTGCTGCCTTGCAAATTATGTGGTAGTTAGGAAATGAACTCCTTCCTCCTTAAGGCATTAGTCTGTAATATCTCTGATAATTAGCATTTTGTCCCTGGAAGGAAGGGTGTGTGTGTGTGTGTGTGTGTGTGTGTTGTGTGTGTGTGTGTGTGTGTGTGTGTGTGTGTCCCTGGAGCAGGAGGCTGGCCTGAAGTTCAGGAGGAGACTTGAAACATTGGGGTGGGGTGGAGGTGGTTAGCAAGTAAAAAAAGACCTCTGGAGAGAGAACGGGTTTTCCCAGTGGGTCTTTTCCTGCTAGGAAATCTAGTAGCCCCGAGGCTGTGCACATTGTCAATACTCTTACTGAGGGTTTAAAACTGAAGTACAGGCCGGGCGTGGTGGCTCACGCCTGTAATCCCAGCACTTTGGGAGGCCGAGGCGATCACGAGGTCAAGAGATCAAGACCATCCTGGTCAACATGGTGAAACCCCGTCTCTACTAAAAATACAAAAAATTAGCTGGGCATGGTGGCGCGTGCCTGTAGTCCCGGCTACTCGGGAGGCTGAGGCAGGAGAATTGCCTGAACCCAGGAGGCGGAGGTTGCGGTGAGCCAATATCGTGCCATTGCACTCCAGCCTGGGCAAAAAGAGCGAAACTCCGTCTCAAAAAAAAAACAAAAAAAAAAAACTGAAGTACATTGAGCTTTCTCCATAGAGAAAAAACAAAAAAGTACAAATACTTTTATACTTCTGTATGGAATACTACAGAGATGAAATGGACCTGAAGGGAAAGGGAAGAGTTGGCTTCCTGGCTCTCCCAAGCTGACTACCTCCCCAGCCAAGCCTAGGAGATGGCACAGAAGCCAGGGAGAGGGCACAGACCAGGAGTACCAGGAAGAGGCAAATCAGGGACTTCCTAAATGGTCCCAGCCCGTTAAATGACAAACAGTTCACTCAAGAGTAATGAGAGACCAAACTTGGTGTCTCTTTACTATATGTTGGAGGATATTATTAGTCTCACTTTAAAAAATGTGTATACATTTGAGGGATACAAGTGCAGTTTTGTGACATGGATTTATTGCATAGCGGTGAAGTCTGGGCTGTTAGTGTAACAAGGAACTAATAATAGAACTACCATTTGATCCAGAAATCTCACTACTGGGTATCTACCCAAAGGACAAAAAAAATCATTGTATTAAAAAGGTACCTTCACTCTTATGTTTATTGCAGCACTATTTACAATAGCAAAGATATTGAATCAATGTAAGTGTCCATCAATAGATTATTGGATAAAGAAAATACACACACACACACACACACACACACACACACCATGGAATACTACTCAGCCATAAAAAAGAATGAAATCAAGTCTTATTTCTTTTTTAAAGGAAGATTTTCAGGGTAAAAGGTGGTGCTTGAATTATACTGCCTTTTTTTACCTACTTATGCATGACATAGGTCAAAGCATGTAATTTTTTAAAATTAGGAACAAGTTCATAGGCCAGAACTTAATCCTCAATCCTAGAATCTGGTCTGTGCATTTGTTCATCCATGTATCCTCTTTAAAATCTGAGCATCTGTTCTGCCAATTTCAGGGAAAACTTCAGCCATGCCTGGCGTTTCTCCCTGAAGCTCTCCCAGGTAGAAATTTCTAAGGAAAGTCTAGTGGTGCCCAGACACAGAGGCCAGCATCACTGTACACAATAACTGAGAACTAGTTTCCAGGGCAAAGAGCTGCCCTTAAACTGAGTAATGAAAAACGGATTTATGGTATTCATTTACCCAACACATTTTTAAGGACTTCCTAATTGTGTTAGATGCTGAGCCAGATGAGTATGACTCCATGCCCTGTTATCAAGGAGGCTGGCACCAGGAGAATTGGAGAAGCAGACAGAAAATAAGGGGAAGTATTATAATCAAGGAATTATAGTCTCATATTGCACTCACACTTTCCTAATTGTAAGAAAAAAAAACTCATGTAAATCAGGCCTGTTTATGTGGGTTTTCATCTTTAGGCCTTTCTTGAAGGAAATGCAGGAATGCCCTTCTGAATCACTTTGTGTCTAATTCAGTCATACCAGAATCTTTCTTCCTGGTTCCTCACTTCCTTGAGGTGAAGCTACTTCGCATTTTTTGGCTACAGGGTCTTGCTCTGTCACTCAGGCTGGAGTGCAGTGGTGTCATCACAGCTCACTGCAGCTTGGAAGTCCCTGAGTTCAAGCAATCCTCTCAGCTCAACCTCCAGATTAGCTAGGATCACAGGCACATGCCACCACACTTCGATAATATTTTTTTAGTGTTTGTAAAGACAGGATCTCTACAGCCTGTTTTCCAGGCTGGTCTTGAACTCCTGGGCTCAAGCAATGCTCCTGTTTTGGCCTCCCAAAGTGCTGGGATTGCAGGAGTGAGCCATTGCACCAGTCTGAAGCTTCTTTTGGCTCCCTTTACTGTATGGGAGAAGTGAGAACCAGCCTTTGGGTTCTCTGGGTGCGTTGTACATTCTTCTTTTATAGAACGTGGAATTATTACACTTACTTGTTTTCATATTTGTGCCCATCATGAGACAGCAAAACTTCTTTAAGATCTAGGAAATTGTCTCATTGATAGTGAAGGCCCAGCACCTAGCACCACACTTACTACACTGGAAGACCTTCAAATATGTACTGAATGAATGGAGGAGAGGTTTCATTTGTAGGATCCGTAACTTGCATGACATAAAAGTCAAAAGAGGAGACAGGTAACACAGAGAGGTCTATTGCAAGCCAACATTTTTCCAACTGACAGAAAGATGGCCAGGTGAAGAACCAAAGGTGTCAACAACTTATAAACCAACTTGAGGGTTCAGTAGAGAAATATGTCAGTTTCACGATGGTAGTTTTAATATCTATTTCTAGATTTCTGCTCTCCTGGGCAATCTCATTATCATATAGAAGAGTAAAAAATAATAGAAGAGGAAAACCCATTGTTACACAATAAAGTATCATGGAATATAGTTATATCATAGTTGTAGAAGAGGGACCAGGCAATTTTAGGTACCTGACAATAGAGGGGCTCTTAATATAATTATATATACATATGTATATATGTATATATACATATGTATAATTATATATACATATATATGTATATATAATTATACATATGTATATATAATATATATAATTATACATATACATGTAATTTTATATATATGCATACATATATGTATACATATATTCAATAAGGTATCTCTAAAAAGAAACACACACAAAACAAGGTTACATGTGGATGGACTGACAAAATGTGACCAGAGGTCCCCCTGACCTAATCCTGTATTTTACCTAGGAGCAGTAGCTCAGCATTTGCCAATTCAGTGTTGATGGTAACTTTATAGGACATAACTACTGTGGAAAATGAGAATTGAATGTACTTCATTCAAGAGAAATAAAAATATATATACACATAAAAACTTTTACATGAGTTTTTATAGCAACATCATTCATAATAGCCCCAGAGTAGAAACAACTCAAACGTCTGCCAACTGCACGAGGAGTAAATAAAATGTGGTATGTCCATACAATGGCATGGTGTTTGCAACCAAAAGAATCAAGTACTGATACAAGCTACCGCGTGGATGAATCTTGAAAACATTATGCTAAATAAAAGAAGCCAGTCATTCACAAAAGACCACATAATGTATGACTCCATTCACATGATATTTCCAGAACGGGAAAATCTATAAATGCTTAGAGTGAATTAGTGATTGTCGAGGAATCAGGGGGCAGTGGAGAAGTGGGGAGAAGGGAGATAGGAGGAGAAATGAGGAGTGATTGCTAATGAGTAAAGAGTTTCCAAGGTAACTGTAGATCTGGCAGAAACGCGGCTCTGTGAATACACCTAAAATCCTTGAATTTTATACTTTAAATAGGTGAATTGCATGACATATGAATTATATCACAATAAATCTGTTCTAGAGAAAAATGCCTAAAAGAGTCATTTAAAATTATTTCAAAAGCTCAAAGAAAATGTGAAGCATAAGTTGTTGGTCTTTTTTCTTTTCTAGGCATCTTCTGCTTGAAGGTGAAACTCATTCAGGAAGTGAAAAATAATGAGGAGTATTTTGTTCATGTTGGCTCCTGTGTAGTATATGAAATTCTCTGAGCACTGGCTCAACATTCTACGATCCTGATCACCGCTGTTCATTTTGGCAGAAGACATTCTGTGACTATAATGAAACTCAACTTGCAGCTGCTACTAAGCAACACCTGAAGGCAACAGTCATCTGATACCTTCTGCTAGAGGCAGAAATAACTGTACCTCTCAGCACATACCCTGTAGTGAGGTAGAATGTCCAATAAATGCAACTATTTCCAGTGTTATGCATGTTGTTGCTTATATTCTGGTATTTAACTTTGGAGAAAAGCAGAATGCAGAAAATGATGTCTTTTCTCTCCCACTTTACTGGAACCAAAAGGCCTGGAAGTCACATTTCCTGACTGACTACAGATCCTGAGCAATGCTGTCTCCCACAGTTCTCGCTCGTGCATCCCGTTCCACTGCATTTGGGTCAAGCTGTTCTCTCTCCTCCTGACCTGTTTAAGTCACATCCAGATATCAAGTTTCATTTCCTCCTAGAGTTCTTTCAAGATGTCTGCAAATTTCATCCATGTCTTCCTTCCTGACCTCTCCTAGTCCTTAACAACCTTGCCGGTCCTGCCCTTTAATTGCTTTATTACTGTTTTGTTTTCGTTTTAGAATTGTCTTTCTAAAAACATCTTAAAGGCAGCAAATTTACAAGAACTTTAGAAATTATCCTCAGATCATCACCAGTGCCTGATGATCCAGGTCTGGATTTATAAAAGAGACTTGATAAACATGAACTAAATAGTTGAATGACTTGACATGGCCAGTCATTAACCAACTCTGACTTGATCACTTAACTCTGTTTCCACTTAATGTGATGTCTCCCTTGCTTTCTTACCAACATGATTGCTTTGTCTCAGGAAAAGGTCAATTGGCATAAAGTTCATACACTGTACTGAAACAGATATAATGGGAATGACATGTTATTGTTGTAAACAAAGGATATATCCATATACAAAAGATGTATCCTAATGGCTAGAAGGTGGGTGATGTTCAGAGTCCCATGGAGAAGCTGTAGTGTCTTCAGGAAGTCTGGCAGGAAGCCTCAGGTTCCACTGCTAACTAGACAGATATAGGCTCTGCTACTTTGATAGAAACCACCGACTCTGTGGATGAACACTCTCAATTTCCATGTTCTGGGGGGAAATGGTCATTTTGACAACAAAGGAAAGAGATAATGAAGATTTCTACTCAAGAGGGTTGAAGAACCCTGTTTGCCTTTGGAATTTGGATGGCTTTAGTTTGTTTTTACAGTCACCGAAGAAATATTGAAACAGATGGTCAGAGTAGCTGCAAGACCCCAAAAGGGAGAAATTAGCCGGAGTTCCTGAGAGAGGGCAACTATGTAAGTTAGATAAGCTCCACTAACCAAGAGAAGTGGCTCAGAAAATGCCGCAAATGAATAGAGGGCCCAGAGAGCAAAGGCGGGATGAGAGGAGTGGGAAGATCAGAGCACTTACTTCACGTTCTAGAATTAGATGACTTAGACACAGAAACGTACTATCTGTCTCTGATCACTATTCACTATTGTACCCCCAGTATCTCGAGCAGCATTGCCCAATAGAAGGAGAGTACAAGCTGTAAATGAGGCCACAATGAAATATTCTAAATGCCATATTCTTGGGAAAAAACCATGAAATTAATTTCAAACATTTTTTTCAATTTTTTAATCGACATAAAATTCTACATATTTGAAGCATATATACATTTTGAAATGGTTAAATCTAGCTAATTAACATATGATTGCCTCACATAGCTATAATTTTTGTGGTGAGAGCACTTAACATCAACTCTCTTGGCATTTTTCAATAATATAATGTATCATTAGCTCTCGTCACCATGCTGTACAACAGCTCTTAAACTTATTTCTTCTTTCCTTTCAGGATATATTCAACTTAAAAATTATTAATGAGGTATTTTATATTCTTTTTCTCATATTAAAACTTCCAAATCAAGTGTATATTTTACACTGACAGCACATCTCAATTCAGACTATCTGCATTTCAAGTGTTCAATAGCTCTTTTGAATGAGTGCCTACAGCATTAGACCATGTGGGTCTAGAACTGAGTATTTATTAAACATCAGTTGAACTTGAAAATGAATGAATAAATGAGGTGTCAGTGAATACATACATAAATAAATGCTCGTTTTTACAGATTAAGAAAACGAAGCTCAGAGGGTTTAAATAAATTCTTCAATATGTCATCTTTTCAGAAAGTGGGGGAACTGATTTTTGAATTTTTGGCCGAATTCACAGATGTGCTGGCATCTTAGGTCAGTCTTCTCGTCAAAAACTCTCAACGATGCTTTACTACTCCAAAATAAATTCCTTATCATGGCATTTAAATTCCGCTAACATCTAACACTCAACACACTTCCAGTCTTTTTCCCCACAGGTGCTTTTCAGACATAATATGCTCCAAGCAAATTGATTTTTTCAAGGTTAGGAACACCAAGCAGCCTGCCAAGAAAATGTCTCAGAATCTCAGCTCTAAAATCCTCTGCTCATCTCCCGGCTGCCTGTTCTTATTGGATGATGCAGGTGAGTGAAGATTCAGTCCCACTGAAAGGCCTAACTTTCAAATCAGGTGGGGAGCACACGTCTCTCCCACTAGACTAAGCTCCCTTCCTATCTATCTTTCTATCTCTGCCCTGGCACAGAGTAACTTAAAAATGTATTGAATGATGAGTGTTTGAAGAAAAACTAAGCAGTTGATTGAACTCTCAGGTTCCTCCAGCGGTGTTAAGGTTATCTCTGTTCACGTGGCTCATTCCAACTAGAAATGGCCCCGTCTCTTTACATGCAAGGGCCACTTAAATGCAATCTCCTCCCGCAGGCTCGCCGGGACATCCCGCCACAAAGACAGCTCATGCTTCCTCACTGCCACAGAACTTCATTCAGGCCTGCCCCGCAACCCCCTGCCTGACAGCACTAAGCATGTATCTTGTTGTTGCTAAAGAAACTTGATTATTTGGGTGAAAAGGTGTCATCTCTAACCCCTAGCACAGTGTTTTATGTAATGCGGTATTAAAAAATAGAATATTAGTTTAAAAAAAGCAGATTCAGATTCAAAAGATACTTGGTGAAGCTTTGGCTATAAGTGTGTTAGATGTCACTTATAATTACTAAACACGAAACTCCTCCTTTGTCACATGGGGAATAAAATCTATCTGCCTATTAATAAAAAGATAAAAGAATGCATTATATGGAAACACCATTTTTAATCCAGAAAATACTATTCACAAATATTTGTAGGTAAGTCAAATATATTTGTGTGTATGTGTGTGTATCTATATGTGTGTGTGTATATAATGTGTATACACAAACACTATATACACACACTGTATACACACACATTATATACACACACATATATACTCAAATAATCAAATGGTTTAAAAGAATGGATACATATTATCTCATTTCATTTAATTCATGAAATTTACTTACATTTGACATTTTCTCACTTTTTTAGTAGTGTACATGTTAAATACCATTTTTTTTCCTATTATACATCTTGAGGGTAGAAACCCTGTTTTGTTCATAGCTATATCCTTGGTGTCCATAATACGACCTGCCATAGACCATTTAATAAATATCTGTTGATTGATGAAAATTACATACATACAAAATAAAATGAGAATTTCCAGAAACTGTTGGCAGCAGTGGTATCATTTTTTTAATCTCTCTAAATTCCCAAATAAAAATAGAACTACAAAGGCAAATAAAAAAAACTCACAGGCAACATTTATTACAAAACTAGATGACAAGGTTGTTCTCATGAACCTCAAAATGTAAGTGAATGGAAATAAACCAGTAACAGCACAACATCTGCATGCTATCAGCATCTGTGCAGGGAAGTAGAGGGAAGCAGTGAGAGCTCTGCTGGACCTGGAGACACAGGAATCCTCAATAGCAGCAGGTATTCACAGAAAGCCTGACAGCCCTGTGTGAGAACAGCCGCTGATATCAGAAGCGCGTGTCCCATCCCCACAGCAGATTGTAAAAGAGGTGTGCGGAGAGCCTGGAGGAGCAGACACAGCCTAGACCCTCCACATTTTCCATACCACCCACCAGAACCTTTTTCAGGCCACGGCTTCACACTGAGGAGAAACTGCTGAGAGTAGAATCAAAACAGAGGACAAAAACAGGGGAGACAAGGCAAAGAGAAGGTTCAGAAAAATGTAGGGGAGAGCGGAGCTAATACACGTCAGTAAACAAACCATTTTGTTCTTAAATACTATACTACACACACACATAGGTGCTCTCTCTCTCTCCCAAAGAAGCTCTGTTAAGTTAGGAAAGCAACCTTGATTTATTTTTTGTTTGAGACAGGGTCTTGCTCTGTTGCCCATGCTGGAGGGCAGTGGCACCGTCTCAGTTCACTACAACCTCCGCCGACCCAATTCAAGTGATTCTTCTGTCTCAGCCTTCCCAGTAGCTGGGATCACAGGTGCCCGCCACCATGCCCAGCCAAATTTTGTATTCTTAGTAGAGATGGGGTTTCACCATGTTGGTCAGGCTGGTCTCGAACTTTCAACCTCAGGTAATCCACCCATCTCGGCCTCCCAAAATGCTGGGATTATAGGCGTGAGCCACTGTACCCAGCCAGGAAAGCAATCTCGAATCATACCTCCTTCTGATAGTTTAAGAAACAATATAATGATAATAAGAGAAAAACAGCAAAATCAAATTCTATAGAAATTCATTACTATTAAAAAGGATCAAAACAGCATGTTTATAGGCTGTGAAAACATGCCAGAAACACATGCTTACAAAAAGAGATCAAAACAATAACTTCATATTTCAAAGCGAACTAAGAGACTTTAAGAAAATCATACAAGATATGAAAGAACAACAGAATTAAGAAGCAGAAAATTCACAAATTAGCTGGGAGAACTACAAAAGGAACTAGAGGTAAAAGAATCGGCCGGGCGCCGTGGCTCACGCCTGTAATCTCAGCACTTTGGGAGGCCGAGGCAAATGGATCATGAGGTCAGGAGATCGAGACCATCCTGTCTAACACGGTGAAACCCCGTCTCTACCAAACATACAAAAAATTAGCTGGGCATGGTGGCACGCACCTGTAGTCCCAGGTACTTAGGAGGCTGGGGCAGGAGAACCGCCTGAACCCAGGAGGTTTCAAGCACTACTGCCCTCCAGCCTGGGCGACAGAGCCAGATTCCATCACCCCTCCCCCCTAAAAAAAAACAAAAAAATAAACGAATCGTTCTCTTCAGAAATGAAGACTAAACTAAAAGAAACAAGTAAATAAATACAATGAATAATTCTCTAAGACAAATAGATAAAATGAAGAATTACACAAAAATATATTAAAGAAATAATGATATACAACGAGATATCCTGGCAAGTGACAAATTAAAGACAAAGATAATCTTATATATATATATATATATATATA
>NW_016107320.1:15310906-15313911 GCF_001604975.1 Cebus imitator
ATATATATATATATATATATATATATATGGAGATCTTGAAGAAGAAAAACAAAGCAAGATAACAAAACAACTATAAATTGAGAAAACTCTCCCACAATTAAAATTAAAGGAAGTATATGCAGTCATCCTTCAGTATCCATGGGGAATGGGTTCCAGGACCCCTACATTTGTCAAAATCTGCAAATGCTCAAGTCCTTGAAATAAAATATCAGTATTTGCATATAACCTACACACACCCTCCTGTAGACTTTAAATCACCCCTGCATTACTCATAATACCTAAGAGAATATAAATGCTATGCTAATAGTTATACTGTATCTTTTATTTGGATTATTTTTATTGCATTGTTATTTTTTACTTTGTTTCATCAAATATTTTGACCTGCAGTTGGTTGAATCCACAGATGTGGAGCCCATGAATATGGAGGGCCAACTGTATTGAAAAAGCCTCATGTACACCCCTAAATGTCAACCCAAAACAACCAACACAAAAAAAATTTTCAGTAAAATTACTAAACTTTGTAAAAAGATATTTTTTAATTACCTAAGAAAAAGACAGAATGAAAACAAAATTAGATTGTCATCAGACATTTCAACTGCAATGTTTTATTTCAACAATACATGATGTAATATATTTTAGATTTGTAAAATAATGTGTGACAAATTTTGTGTGTCCTGCAAAGCTGACATTTAAGTGTAAAGGGCCCAATGAGAAAACAGGCAAGGACTCGGGGAAGCTTGTTCTCCTGAGCTGTCTCTGCTGTGCCTACTAGAATGTAAGATTGATTTTAATAACCAAAATGACTATGAAGACATTGACATAAGAACTGGTGGTAGTCTGAGATATGTACATATAGATATGTAAATAGATATAATTAAGATAAATGGAAGCAATAAAGATAAAGTGCAGTGTATAATGGCTGTAAACTCAGATAATATAGATATAGCATATTTCAAGATGGGAGAGGTAAATAAATAAAAATGTCTTTATTGTGCTGCAATAAAGACATTTCATTTCTCAGTTAATTATATTGGTGCTGTAGCATCAATATTGTTATTCACAGGATATGTGCAATATTATTGGGTAAAGTATATCAATACTTATGGAATATTCTAATTCATCATTTCTTGTATCTTTGTGAACCAACATACTCAATGTGGAAAAAGATTAAGGAGATGGAATATAAGTGAATAGGTATCAAACCTGTAATTTGATTTGAATTGGAGATATGAGTATAAACGCTTGAGATATCATATAAACATATACATTTCTTAATTCTCACCAGTGAAGAGGCCTTAAAAACAATGAAAAACTCTATAAAACGTCCCTAGCACTTGAAAACCCTAGCAATCTTAAAGTTCTATTCCCATGAAAAGAAATCCAGCCTTTCTCGGGGGGGGGAAAAAAAGACTAATTCTAGGAAGTGTACCACATGATCCTGGAATCTCTTGCCATGCTAGACAAGAAAGCTAGGAATGATGACCACAGTCTCGACACAAGGACTCAAAGGCAACCTTGAAGCAAACAAGACAATTGGATCTTTAAAAGGACCAGCACTTCTCTAATAGGTTCAAATACAGGAATTCATAATCATATTTCCTAAAAACCTATTTGTTCACCTTTGTAGAATGATAGGGAACCAGTTCTTTCATTAGACAATTGATAAAAGAAAAGAATGAAGCAATTTTTCTGCTTTTCCTAAAAGAATTATAGCACAGAGTATCAAACAATAAATGAAGAAAATTGTTCGTTCTAAAATTATGCCAATTAATCAATGAAAAAAATAGAAGAAAACAGTTTTGCAGGCTTCAATGAATTAATGCATCTAGGCATTGGGCGTCAACAGCTGCTAACATCACCAGAAGACAGACAATCAGTTATCATGTGCCTGCTAATGAAAGAACCCAGCACCATTTATAGTCTTGCCAAATGGATCAACCCCAAAGCCAATCAAGTCTCTGGATCCATCTGCCAATTTCCAGAGAATGGGAAAAACAGGAAAGTGTTTATTGGGGATCACAAGTACACAATCAGCAAAACCTATACTTTAGAAAACTCTTTAGGTCAAATGCCCCAGGTTCTTTTACAGGTAAATTGTAAAGAAAACAATAAAAGATAGAGAAGGAACCTGCAGACTAGATGTAAAAAATATGTCAAGATTTTAAAAATTGGGCAAGAATAAACTATGGACATTAGAGGGTGCATTAGTGATAACATTATACGAAAACTCAAGAAAGTGGTTCTTGGAAAGTCAGGACAATGGTTACTTCTGGTGGAACAGAGAGGGTCAACCTTGGGAGGAGACAAAGGTAAAAGCTTCTACAATGATTGGCAAAGGTCTATTTCACAACCAAGGTGGCAGTTATAATAGTGTTTACCTTAGGACTCATAAGGGATACATCTGTTTTCTGAATTTTGTATATGTGATTTATTTTCTAATAAAAGGTTTATAAAAGATGAATTCCAGTTTAGAATGTATGTGTTTAGCAGTCCAGGTGTCTCCCTAACTGTAACTGTTAAATATTAACAGAGACAGAAAAAGATGAAGGGCACACTGAAAATTAATTTGTTAGACCACCTGATGCCAGAATCTAAAGTGAATTTCTACCTGCTGTAAGGCACAAGGAGCTCAATTGAGATAAGCCGTAAAAACCAAATAATAATAGCATTTCTCTCATAAGGCAGTCGTGAGAACTCAGCGAGCTTCTATGTGGAAAGGACTTAGAATGACGCCTTAGACAGCAAAAACTATATTTAAGAATAGGCTATTGTTTTTATTAAAAACTGACCCTGCCGGGCGCAGTGGCTCAAGCCTGTAATCCCAACATACTGGGAGGCTGAGGCGGGTGGATCACGAGGTCAAGAGATCGAGACCATCCTGGTCAACATGGTGAAACCCCGTCTCTACTAAAAATACAAAAAATTAGCTGGGCATGGTGGCACGTGCCTGTAATCCCAGCTACTCAGGAGGCTGAGACAGGAGAATTGCCTGAACCCAGGAGGCG
>NW_016107320.1:15318914-15356417 GCF_001604975.1 Cebus imitator
CCAGCTACTGGGTAGGCTGAGGTGAGAGGGTCATTTGCACCCAGACTTCAAGGCTGCAGTAAGATATAATTGTACCATTGCACTCCAGCCTGGGTGATAGAGTAAGACTCTGTCTCTTAAAAAAAAATTAAAATAATAAATAAATAAAAATAAAATAAAACATTCAGTAAAAATATATATTTCTTGAAAAAAATACAAAAAGTTCAAACTTCAAATAATCTGTCAATAGGGACCTGCTTTACTAAAGTTATTATGACTCTGGGTGGTATGTTTCTTTTTATCATATTTTTAATAAATTTTTAATTATGAATAATTTTAAATTTATAGAAAGATAGTACAGTAAACGCCCATATACCATTCTTCATTTCCCCACCTGTTACATCTTACTTAACTGTGATACAGTCATCAAAACTGAGAAATTAACATTGGTGTATTACTATTACCAAAACTCCAGACTTTCTGCAGATTTCACTGGTTTTTCAACTAATGCTCCGTTTATGTTCCAGAATCCAACCCAGGATACCACGTTGCATTTAGCATTTTGTTTTTCAGTTCTCTTTTATTCCTTCCTGCCAACTTCTGGATTAGAACCTCATATACATAGCTACTTATAAATAGCTGTTCATTAACTAACACAGCATCCTCCACTTCATAACTGGCAGCAATTCTGCCCTAAACATAAAGCAATCCACAGGGCAGGGACAACTCTGCATCAGCAGTGTCACCAGCTGCTGTGGAGGTTAGGCAGGCTCTTTCCAGACCTCAGCATCCTCTTAGGTAGGCCTGGGTTAGAGGAAGAAATCTACTTTGGGCTTAAATAAACTGGACAATCTAACCAAGCCCTACTAATCCCATTCTTGAAGATAAAAGTAAGCCAGTTTGTTCCGGGGGAAACTTCTTATAACAATACTTGAAGGATGACTGGAGTCCCAGATGATTTAGGAAACTGCAGTTATCATATATATTTTTTAAATTTCCAGTTTATTCAAAGGCCACAGTAGAAATACAGTCTGGCAAAGGTGGAGGAAAAACAGAAATCACCCATGACCCTTGGGTGGGATTCTCTGGAGAACAGCTACCGCACAATTACCTGCTCACCCAGTCTCCTTCCTCCTTTCCTCATTCAGTTTGTCTCCATGACAGTGACACAGAGAGACACACACAGAGACAAGTAAGCAAAAATTGGTAGCACAAAGTAAAACGTGCAAAGCAGCGCATCTAAACCATAGCTCTCATGCCTGCTCTACACATACGGTTTCTGTGGGCACAAGATAATGACTTCCAAAGTGGAAGCAATTTTCTCTCATACTCTTGTGGATTCAGGTTCCAATTTGTGATGGCATTCTTCCTCTAACTCTCTGACATACATACACTTCCCAAGGTTCCCCTGTGGCACTGGCCTGGAATCTCAGGAATCCTTATAAATGGGAGAAACCAAAATGATCAAGTCCAGTTCTTGGAGGCAACTTCGAAATACTGCTCACTCAGATGAGAAATAGGTGGAGCATAGAAATCAGCCTGAGGGCTCCCTTTACATGCATTACCCCAAACTGATGTTTTCTTCTCTCTCTATTTTGATAATTAACAAGTTGTCACAGGAGTTGTTAAGACTTGGAGGCCGGGTGTGGTGGCTCATGCCTGTAATCCCACATTGTGGGAGGCTGAGGTGGGAGGACCACATAAGCCCGGGAGATTGAGGCTACAGTGAGCTATTACGGTGCTACTGCACTGCAGCCTGGGTGACAGAGCAAGACCATGTCTCTAAAAATAAAACTAAAAGACTTTAATGAAAGCAAATTAGAGAAAGTAGGGAGAAGTACTCAACTGAACAAGGGTGACTGACAGGCAGCAAGTTTATGAAGAAAGCACTCAAGGCCACTTTTTTTTTTTTTTTTGAGATGGAGTCTCGCTCTGTCACACAGGCTGGGGTGCGGTGGTGCAACCTCAACTCTCTGCAATTTCCACCTCCTGGGTTCCAGTGATTCTCGTGCCTCAGCCTCCAGAGTAGCAGGGACTACAGGTGCCCACCACCACACCCTGCTAATTTTTGTATTTTTTTAGTAGAGATGGGGTTTCACTATATTGGACAGTCTGGTTTTGAACTCCTGACATCAAGTGATCTGCCTGCCTCAGCCTCCCAAAGTTCTGGGATTACAGGCATGAGCCACTGCACCCGGCCCACTCACGGCCTTTTTATGTGCTTGCTCTCCCTGGAGGCAAAGGGCACAGACCCCACACTCCTCAGCAGCCCATGCTTCCCCAAGGTGAGTTCTGTCTGGATGTTAGGAACTGGAGAGAATTCCACCGTGCCCTCTGCAATAGGACCCAGCGACCATCTACATAATTCTCTGCCCCCCATGAACCTAGGTCAACAATGGACTTGCTCTCCCTAATTCCAAAGTAATCACAAATGTCTGCAGCTGAACATTCTTATCAACTTTTGGGGCATGTTATTTAGTCTCAGAAATTTGTTTGAAAACATCAACATGGGCATGAGTCATGATCTAAATAAAATCAATTCCATTCAGGTGATTGTTGCCACTGTTGATCTTATTAATCAGCACTATTATTGCATATAAATGTAAAGGGAATTAGCAGACCATTCAGAGTAAGTGTTCCCAACTTTTCTTAATAAAATCTACACTTGGTTTTCTAGAACTCTTTATAGTGTTTATGGATGAATTCGGTTATTAGTCTGTGGTCAGAAGGATTTGCATTATCCCCTCCTCCTTGGTGTAATTGTCCATTTGAGTTGCAGGGCAAGACAGGCAGGAAGTGTGGCATCAATGCCTAGCTAGATCACAGGCCAGATAAAATTTTAGCATCACTGGGTAGACTCTTTTTGGTGGTTTTTTTTTTGTGAGATGGAATCTTGCTCTGTCTCCCAGGCTGGAGTGCAGTGGCATGATCTTAGCTCGCTGCAACCTCTTCCTTCGGATTCAAGCAATTCTCCTGCCTCAGCTTCCCAAGTAGCTGAGATTACACCTTAGCCCACCACCATGCCAGGCTAAGTTTTGCATTTTTGTAAAGACGGGGTCTCACCATGTTAACCAGGCTGGTCTTAAACTCCTGACCTCCAGTAATCCACCTGCCTCAGCCCCCCAAAGTGCTGGAATTACAGGAATGAGCCACCACACCCAGCCCACTAGACTCTTTTAGAAATGTCTGTTTCCTTTTAGCATGATCTGAATAAGGTGGGAGGGAGGGGAGAGGAGGAAGGAGAGGCTCAGAGGCAGAGTAGTCAAAATGCCATGAGAAAGCTTAAGGCTTTTAAGCCTTAAGTTGACACTGAAGGTGGAGGTTTCCTACACCTTGGAGCTTTTATCTTAAAGCCAGGCCACGCGGCTGTAATTTAGAACTATTAGCTAGAAGCATCTTAGTAGGGAGGAATTCTTATTTACAATCAGATAAGTACAGTATATAATTGGATCACACACATCTTGAAGCCACTTCCCCAGATTTATTATGCTTGCAATGATCTTTTGTAGACTCTCTGCATTTCTTTATAAAGAGCCCTAAGTATGTCCTTAAGCAAATTGCCATCAAATATGATAAAGTCACATACACATTACTCTCAAAAAGTCTAATATTCATTCTATTTTTTCTTTGATGCATAAAAATAAAACTATCTAATGAAGTCCTCAAAGGAAAAAGTGTACATATATCACCAACAAACACCCACCCTGCTCCAGGCAGGAGGAGGAACCTGCTGGGAGTGTAGCAGGCTGCACAAAGCACCCGAGGAATGGTGTGACTCTACCGGCAGGAGACAGAGATGGAATCAGACACTGGGGACAAACGCATGCATACATCTCCACGTGTGAGCATCAACACACACACTCAGAAGTCAGTCCAAATCATCACCAACGTACAGATTCTCAACACAAGAATGGCCCATGTACAAGAAAAGGTTTCCAAAGCATGTGAGGCCCCTATCCACTGGGACAATGCCATTTCTTCCCATCCAATTATAACCGGAATTGCATCTTCAGTCAGCGAGAAGTCAGGGATGTGAAAATGTCTTCTCAATGCAGTAACAGAGATGGCACTTGTTTTAAAAGTGAGAAACTAACCAATTCTCAGGACTGTAATCCCCAGAGCATTGCCTGTGAATCCTGAGGACCTAGAAGTCTCCTCGGGCAGGGCAGAGAAGGATAGGAGAATAAGCATTTCACATTTAGAGTCCCAAATACACCTTCTCATAGAAATCATGCCGTAAATATTGGGTAGGGCAGGGCATGGTGATTCACACCTGTAATCCCAGCAGTTTGGGAGGCCAAAGTGGGCAGATGACCCGAGGTCAGGAGTTTAACACCACCCTGGCCAACATGGTGAAACCTCATCTATACTAAAAATACAAAAATTAGCTGGGTGTGGTCGTGGACACCTGTAATCCTAGCTACTGAGAAGGCTGAGGCAGGAGAATCACTTAAACCCAGGAGGTAGAGGTTGCAGGGAGCCGAAGTCATGCCATTGCACTCCAGCCTGAGCAACAGAGCAAGACTGCATCTCCAAAGAAAAAAAAAAAAGATTGGGTATTAATTAAATCAAAAGAAAGCTAAAAGTTTATTTTAATTCTCTAAATTAATGAGGATTGGTGGATCAGTTAGGAATCTAATCAGATTTTATATTATTCCTGTGGGGGTGGGGGAAAAGTGTTTCATACTCTAGGTAACATATTTACAATCAGCCACTGGAACACAATACATGTGTATGTTGGTGACTAATGAGGCGGGTCAGGGCATAGGTAGAGAAAGATGCTGCTGGTGGAGAGGGGGACTATGCCCTGTGCCTCTGTGTGGGCAGTGAGAGCCAGCAGAAAGCGGTCACTTCCTGAAAATGTCACATGTGAAATTACACCCTGGTTCCACCCTCCTGAGTCCCTATGTGCAAAACTGTGTGTCTTCCCGAGTCTTCCTGATACATCCCTTCACTTGCTCCCAGCTAAGGCTCTTCCTCAAAGATCCAGGTAAGCAACTCTGCTTAGTTTATGCTAGGTTTTTGTTGTGGTGGTGGTTTTTCCCTGTCCTTTGGGCTTGTTCTTCCCTCTGCACTTATATTTCTCTGCACAAAAGCCATTCCCCGATGTCCTCATTGTTTTCAGTTCTCTGTCCAGCAATGTGGCCCTGGGATAAGACCACAAGAAAAGGTGTAGACGGACCTCACTCTGGGACTTTACTTGGTAATAAAATCCAAATGGAATGGGGAGAAAGTGATGGCAACACCACTGAAAAAGCCAGATGTGGTCTCTATGGTGGACCTAAGTCACATAGGAAATCCAGATGTGAAATCATTGTCTAAGCTGTTAGTAAGATTTGGAGCTTATTGGGTTTCAGTTCAGTAATGTGGTTTGACAGCCTTGCAAGGAAAGTTTGATTTTGTTCCAACCTGTTTTATAAATAAGCACATCATTGGACAATGTCTGAAGATGACATCTAGCTTTTCAGTGGTCTGACTCATATTCACTGATATGTATTCATCACTTACTATATACCAGGCATTGAGGAGACAGTGATGAATAATTCTGATCTTCAGAAACTTGCAGTAAAGAAGGAGAATTACACATCACTGGGTCAGTCAACCTCTGTCCACTGTGATGGGATCTACAGTAGACAAGGAGAAGCACGGAAGAGAAAATAACTTTCCCTAAAAGCGCTGGGGCTGTCACAGAGGAAAAAGGATTTGAACTGAGTCTCGAAGGATGGGCAGGACTTCACCAAGCATATATAAGATGTGGAAATGTGAAAAGAGATGGCACAATCTGGAAAAGGGACAGAAATGCAGAGCAGGAGATAAAGTGGGCAGGGAGGAGGATCCAGGTCAAAAGAAGGTTCCAGACCTAGCTGGGATGATACCTTTAGCTCCCCACACTCAACTACAGAATATTTTTACTAACTGAAGGATTAGAACTCAGCATTATACTTCTTGTTTAACCTGTCTATATTTTCCACGAATAGTGCTAAAATTATCACTCCTTTTCTATCACCACATCACTTGCAAGTAACCCATTTTGCCATGGAACTGCCTAGTTAGTTGCAAACTGCAGGAAGTGCCATCAGGAGGGAAGTCATCAAGGAGTACTAGGCGTTAGAGTTGTGCTTCCTGAGACACCTGTAAGTGTGCTTATTCCTGCTAAGTCATCTGGCATCAACTTAAAAGCATAGGTTTTTCAATTAATTGCGAAGTGGCAATCAGGCTGTGGGGAGCAACTGTGTGGAAGAATTAGAGGGATTCAGGTCTCCTCCATTCCCCCAAAGACAGAAAGGACCTAATTAGACCTAAAGCTAATATAACATCTTTCCTGAGGAGCCTTCCTAAGGGGTGGTTTCTTCTGTTCTACTTCCATTTTTGTATGTGTTAGTATTAATCAGAGTCCACTAAAGTGCTGGATAGAAATGTCTCAAGGTAGCATGTATTCATGTGAAACATGTATACTTCTATTCTAAATGGGCTTCAAAGAGCAGTTGCTTGAAAACAAAATGCTTAGTCTAATAGGCACATGCTTCGCGGACCCTCACCAGCTGTCACAGAGGAATCGAGTGATCCACGGGGATCCTTTCACTCTGGGGCTCATGTACACTAAAGATCTGCTTTAACATCATGATTTCATGTCAGCCTACTTTCAGGGAAAGCATTGCATTTAAAGAAACAGAGCAATGAGAAGTATGAGATGGGCTTTGTAATAATGGTATTCTAAAGATGTGCTGTGCACATTTGCATACTTTTTATCATCGGACCAGCTAAGCCAGGACACCCCAATTTCCATTCTGCTTTTCCTCTCTTAGTTGTTTCTCAACGGATACTCATCACTGGCATTTTTCTATATCAGTCTTACCTGATTTCCATTACCCCTTGTTGTTTTTGACAGAGGTTCATTAGATCTCAGAGTATGCTGGCTAAATATGACAGGCTGGTACTTTCAGAAATAACGGATTTCCCATTTTCCTAATTAGAACAGCATCCTTGTACAGACTGCCCAGATGCATCTGCCTTTATGCAAACTCTGAAGGCAGCTCATGTTGCCTTTTATTTGGTCAAAGATATTTTGTGTAAAAAGAGACGGATTGGAGTAAACCTGGTTCCAATGTATTTTTCTCCTTCAAATGCATTAAGATTATGGGCTTTTCTAGACAAATGGTTTCAGAGGAGTGTAGCCAACCACTGGCTATTCACTAACTGATTAAGTGGAATGTCTAGGATGTAAATTTCTTGTTCTCAATTTTCTCTCTCCTGACTTTTGCCCTTTCTACCACTTTACTGCAAAATGGTTATTTTCTTGTATTGTCTTCCTTTCTACAGGAAGGAAGACAATACAAGAAAAAGGAGAGAAAATTGATCAAGGTAAGTGATCCACAGTTACCTGTTCTGTGTCCCCATCAACAATCAACCTTGATTATCTAGTTGGCTTGAATGTAATTTAGGTCAGAAGTCAGCAAAGCACACAACCCAAACCATAGTCTGCAAATCCACAACCCAAACCTGGTCCACTGACTGCTTTTGTAATACACTTTTATTGGTACACAGCCATGCTTCATTCATGTATGTTTCATCAGTGGCTGCCTTCGTACTATAACAGCACAGCTGAGGAGTGGCAACAGAAACAGTATGGCCAGCAGCTAAAATACTTACTTTCTGGCTCTTCATAGAAGAACTTTGCCAACTCCTCCCTTGGGTGCTTGGGCTAATACGTTCTGCTTCTTAGAACATAGTTTGACTAAAGTAAAGGTCTTGCATTCTCTAGTTCATAAGCCTGGATTTCATACTGACCACACACAAGAACACCGTAAAGGTTAAAATCACCCTAAGTCAGTGGAGAGGTACCAGAAGATATTTTGGAAAGGATACTTTCAAGTACAAGTACAAGAAAACCCTCAGTCAACTGGCTTGACAAAATGATTCTCTCATACAACAAATGGAGAGGAAATTTAGCTCAGGGTTTTTTTTGGTTAGTGGTTTGGAAGTCTAACAAATACTCAGCCTCTTTTTTATCTCTCTGGCCAGCTGGTTTGTGCTTCCGGCTAACTCTCCATATAGCCCTGTGATGGCTGCCAAAGTTCTCGTCATCTCAGGCAGATACAACAGTGTCCACAAGCAACAGAACAATGATCTTTCCTCTTGTCTGTTTTTAAGGTTGATGAAAATCATTCCTGGAACTCCCACTCCCCACCTCAGTTGACTTCTGCAATTCAGTAGCCAGAACAGCACCACCGACCCATGGATTAAAACAATGACTGACAGGGAGGCAAAGTCCACAGCTTACTCCAGACATAATACCACCCATTATGCTAGGTGGATGTCTTTCTCCCCGGAAGCTTATAGATTAGCTGAAATGGGTGGATACTTGAAGAAAATTGGAGCTTTGCCAGAAGGAAAAAGAAGAAGAGGATGGATGTTGAATAAGCAGCCAAAAATGTCTACTATAGGGTGGCATGAATCCCATTTCCTTATTAGAAAAAGAATTCAAAAGATGTGTCCAATTAGTGATGAAGAAGTTATACTCCATGTATAAAGTATACAACTTTTACATACAGTAGAGAACGCCTTCTATTTTAGAGCTAAAACAATTTTACGAACTGTCACTATCAACATTTTATCTCTCTCGATCTTAAGAGGTTAAGACAAGATAAAAATTCCTTCAAGGTCTGAGATACGAAAACCATTATTAATTCAAAACCTAAAATAAGGAAATGCTAAGTATTTGAATAATATTTTATTTATTTTTTATAAGCTGAATTTTTATGCAAAAGATATGAGCTAGGCTTTAAAAAAATAACGAAATACCAAAAGAGGTAGTTATGGGATTGGTGCTAGGGAAAAATAAAGATAGAAAAATATTAAAGACAAGAGGAGCATGCAGAAACACAAATCATACATTCCTGGAGAGTTAAGAGCTGCCTAAGAATTACTCTCTGTGATTTGAAACAAGAAGGAAAACACTTTAAGTTATAAAACTGACAATGTCTTTAAGATAAAATTACAATAATGGTTTAGAGGAGGCATAGCTTTGCTCAGTATTAAAACTTAAGATAAATTTCACTCACATTTTCTCATAAGGAGGACACTGCAATAAATATTATTCTTAGCATCAAGGTTTTAAAGGCTGGTATATTAAAGTGATGCTAACCACTGAAACAAACAAACTCTAATACTTCAGTGCCTTATCACAGTAAAAATTTATTTCTTGATCATGTAACATCCTGTGCTGGTGGCCAAAATGTTTGTATCTTGCGGGTCCACCTGTCTCCTGGGACTCAATGCCCTCTGCATTCAGCTACAGTAGTTTCCCAGCCTGAGCACCACTGGCATTTCAGAGTGCATGATGCTTTGTTGTGGAGGGCCGTTGGGTGTTATTGTAGGATGTTGAGAAGCATCACTGACTACCACTAACTAGACAGCAGAAGCAAAACAATCAAAAATGCCTCCTACTACTGCTGCCAATGTCTCCTGGGAGACAAAATTGCCTATGGTTGAGAACCGCTGAATCAGAGAATGCGGAAAGAGAAAATCGAGAAGGTACATCTGGTTTTATTAAAATGTAATTCACACATGCATACACAAATGCTTGGATCTTAAGTGTTGAGTTCAATAAGTTTTGACAATTGTTACACCTGTGTAATAACCATTCAGAAGAAGACACCAACCATTGTTTTCATCTAGAACGTTCCCTAGTACTCATGTGTAGCCAACCCACCATTCCCCGCAGGCAACCACTTCCTGATTTTTCTCACTGTAGACTAGTTTTGTCTATTATTGAACCTCATATGAATGGAATTATACGATATGTGCTCTTTTGTGTCTGGCTTCTAGCACACAATGTTTTGAAACTTATCCATGTTTTTACCTGAATCAGTAGTTTTTTCCTCCCTATTGAGGAAGGGTATTCTGATGCATGAATACCACGTCACAAATTTGTTTCTTTGTTCAACGGTTTTACATTTTCTTTTTAAACAATTTGACCTAAAAGTGATGTGTTTCACTTCTGTTCAGATTCCACTGGTGAGAACTAGTATCATGACCCATCTAATTGTAAGGAGGGCTGGGAAACGATGTCTTTTGCAGGTAAGACACTTGTCAGCAACAATTCTCTATACTCTGGGAGGCAGGGTACAAATCTTTTGGAGGACAGTTAATTTTCTCTGTCATATCTAGTATCCAAACGGGAGGTCTGTGTATTGTTCTAACCTTTAGGCTAGAAGAGCTAAGTGAAAGCTGTGAGGGTATTCATGCACATACACTGTAGGTTTTGAAATACAGTCTAAAGCATTATCATTCATTTACACATTTTACTATTAACCATGTCAAATAGCAAAGCAAAATCATATTTCAAGTAGCTATCCACATGTTCTAAGTAGATACTAAATAATCAACCAATATCCAAAGCAACAAATAATTTTTAGTTAATGCATATTAGTGCTTTCTTTGTATATTTCTTTCTTTTTTTTGAGAAGGAGTCTCGCTCTATCACCAGGCTGGAGTGCAGTGGTTCACTCACTACAAACTTCACTTCCCGGGTTCAAGTGGTTTTCCTGTCTCAGCCTCCCAAGTAGCTGGGGACTACAGGCACACACCAACACATCTAGCTAATTTTTGTGTTTTAATAGAGAAGGCGTTTCACCACATTGGCCAGGATGGTCTCGATCTCTTGACCTTGTGGTCTTCCCACCTCGGCCTCCCGAAGTGCTTGGATTACAGGTGTGAGCCACTGGGCCCAGCTGTATATTTCTTTCTTGAAGACTCACTATTTTAAAAAACAAATTATTTGGCATTGATTAAAACATGGTTGATCAGGTATAAACATATGTTTGAGTAACCATAATTACGCTTAAAGCCTGCAGACCTGTGATTCACAGAAGGCTTCACTTTAATTTCACATGTGAGTACATTATGTTTTAATCTAAACTACAGAGAAAACAGATAATCCATAATAATAGAAATGTAAATGAAACATTTATCACAATTATCCATGAATGGAAGCTCACAGTCATGAATTCATGAATATTTTTAGAGTAAAATTTTTCCCAGTCCCTTTAAAAGGGTTGGCACCCTAAAAGCACATTGTAAAAACAGTTGTCTTTCCTGCTTGAATAATGCTGAGAGATGAAAGAGACCAGCATTCTTTGCTTTACTTTTACTAATGATTTCACATATATAAGCACGTGATAAAAATACAACAGGAAGATGACTGAAGATGAATTGATATAAACCTATGCCTCATTTGGAAATATGAGCATATCTGTTGGGATTCCATCATATAAAAATAGAGATTTTATTTATAAATGTGCATGTATGTGCTGTCATATCATGAACCTTTTTTATTTGCCTAATCTAACATATTCACAATATTTTATTCCTCTCACATACCTAATGTATACTCATTCTATATTCTGTGTATGTGGGTTCTTAAGAGTGTTCCCAACCTGTGTTCCCCGGAAGGATTCAGACCTAAATGTGTGTCTGAGTGGGACTGATATGAGCCTGGTGGGGATCTCAGAAGGCTCTAAAGAAACCCTAGGAAAACAACCCCCTTCAAAGAAAAGCAAGCAAATCTGGCTCAAAGCAAGATTTGGCTGTCCTCTATACTTTTAACTTAAAAATCTGAGCACAGATAAAGGGAGTTGCCATCCTTTTTTAAAAGCCCTGAATTCATGTTTGCAGGCCGACAATTATCTCAGGGGGTTCAGTGAGTATAACAGACCAATTCTTGGTCTTTAAGTTTGTCATTGTCTTTGCAAAAATCAAAACTCTGGTATATTTCATTTCCTAGCTTAAAATGCCTTGAAACTCTATTATGTTTTACATTTTAAAAAGTCAGAGCGAGCATAACTGCATCTAATTTGCAATGCTTGCCTAGTCACAGTGTTAATTCACAGGACTTGTGTTAATAATATTATGCACTTCAAAGTGAATCCCGTATATTCTACAGAATTAACTAGAGTTGTTCAGGGGCCTGTTAACAAGTTGCTGAAATGCAGAAGCTTTTGGGTTTGCTGAGCAGTCATAGCCTATTACAAGTTGTGTCAAGAAAATTTCAGGGACAGGCCAACGAGAATCGCTGTTCTTGGTGGAGCCTTAGGCACTGCTTTCAGATTGCATTAAGAATCACATATGCAGGGATTCCAGATAACTATTATAGGTGGGCTCCAGTTTAAGAAATATTAGTTGTGAAAGGCAGTCTTGGAACAGGTCTAAATTAGCAAAAATAATGAGTTTCCTATCTATGCAACAACTCTCATTCATTCATTCAACAAATGTTCCCTGACCCTTGCCATGAATCCCCATAGTATTCCAGGAGTACTCTGAGTAAGACACACCCTTTCTCCGAAGGAGCTGACACCTTGGAGGTAGATATTAATAATTAGCTACATCCAGAGGTGATAGGTAAAAACAAGATACTATGAACACCAAAATCATGGAGACAATATTTCCAGCAAGAAATTCCAGGAGAGTTCACAGGGAAGATAGTTCTTAGCTGACACTCAAAGATAGCATTAGTGACTACAAGTAGGAAAGATGAACAATGCTTAGAGGAATGAGGATAGGAAGCTACACATGCACTGGACATGGCAAAAGGATCTACTTGTCTAGGTATGGATTTTGAATAAGAGAGCGTGAGTTGGAAAGAGAATCATAAAGGTAAGTTGGAACTGTATTAATAAGAGACATAAATGCTAGGATAAGAAATGTGTGATAAATTTGTTAGGCAATCAGGAACCACTAAGCTTTCTACAAAGAGAAAAATGAGGATTAGTGTTGATTGAACAACAGAATCCTTCACAGATGCTAAGGATCTTCCAAATGGAAAGAAGATACAGAGAAGCAATATCAGATAAAAATATGCCATCACAGTTTGCAGAGAAGTGATCGTGGCCCAATCCTGTGTAGTTATACACACAGTTAACTCAAACAGTAATGTCCCCTATTGCTGTTGCCTGGAGGAAGCTTAATTGTACTACTCAAGAAGTGTCACAGAGCTTTCCAAATAGAGAATGTATGTTATGTTTTGGCTCTATTGGGAAGAACAGGAGGCTCTTCTTCCCAAAAGAGCTTTTTGATGGTCCCGCATCATCCTTGGTGTTACAGAAGATAAAGGTGAACAAAAAGGTTAGAGGGATAGAACTATAGTGCTGTGATGCCACCACCAAGGCTAAGAGAACAGTCTTCAGAGAAATATTTTACAGAGGACCAAACCAAAGTCGAGTTATTGATAAGGGTCTGGAGCAAGTCATGGGCATTCCAGAATGATCCAGACTTTGGGGTAAGAACAACACAAACCTCAAAGAGACAAGATCAGCTCAGAAATCATTCCCCTGGTGTTAACTTGTAAAGGTTACTCATCAGTTCTTTAGTAAAGAAGGCCTAGAGACTGCGACAGAAACCCATGTCTATTCTTGTGTTTAGTTGCACATAAGGCTGTAAGGAAACCAAATATCGCTCCTAGTGGAGGGTGGATGTAATCGTTCACAGTGTATCCTGTTGTCAATTCCACAAGGTGCCAAAAGAACTAATCTCTCTAAGTATATGTAAATTACCTAGATGTAGAAAACCCTTCTGAAATTTAAAGTTAGAGATCCTGTATCCAGAGAATGTCATGTTAGGAGGCAGGGCAAAAAAAAGGTGTATTATTGGAGAGTTCCATGTTGCTAAGGCTGATGGTACTAGAACAAGTTACACTTTGCAATAGCTTCAAGAACAGTAAGTTAGGGCTTTGGGCTTGGATACAGGAAGAAGAGGAGCCTAGCATGTTAGTGTTTCCATTTGGGTAATTAGGAGAACAGTGATGCTCCCTGTCAGATAATAGCAGCGAATAGGGAAATTATTTGGGTAAGATGAGGATTTCAGTTGAAAACATGTTGCATCAGGATAGGAAATCCAGAACAAGATGCAGAGCATCAGGAAAATAGTATCAGAACAAAGGTCTGGGTACAAGATCAGGTATTTTTCAAAGTAAAATACAAAACCAATAAAAAACTTATTCTTAAAGCAAATTATCAGTTTGCATACTACTTTCCAGAACTATCTCAAAAAGTTTAAAGTGAGGTATAGCTTTAATTATCTTAAAATTATATTTGGTATTAAATAGAAGCTTATTTTACATAATTTCAGAATAAAGAGAAACAATACTCTTTTTTTAACAAATTTTTAATATATACTTAAGTTCTGAGATACATGTGCAGAACGTACAGGTTTGTTACATAGGTATACACGTGCCATGGTGGTTTGCTGCATCCATCAACCCATCATCTACATTAGGTATTTCTCCTAATGCCATCCCTTCCCTAGCCCTCCGCCCCACCGACAGGCCCCAGTGTGTGATGTTCCCCTCTGTGTGTCCATGTGTTCTCATTGTTCAACTCCCACTTAAGAGTAAGAACATGCGGTGTTTGGTTTCCTGTTCTTGTGTTAGTTTGCTGAGAATGATGACTTCCAGCTTCATCCATGTCTCTGCAAAGGACATGAACTTATCCTTTTTTATGGCTACATAGTATTCCATGGTGTATATGTGCCACATTTTCTTTATCCAGTCTATCATTGATGACCATTTGGGTTGGTTCCAAGTCTTTGCTATTGTGAACAGTGCTGCAATAAACATACGTGTGCATGTGTCAACAATAGTCTTTTTAAGAAACTGTAAAGCTCTGATTTGTCTCCCATTCTTAGTTTAGTCAATATGCTTATTGAAAGAATATTATCATAAAAATGTATGATATAACAATTGCTAATAATTTGATCTTTAATAGACACCTAGATACTGGCTTCTCATATTTAAAACATTCTCCCTTTTAAGAGTGTTCTAATCATAAATTTTGAGCCATAATTTACAAAACATTATAGGTGTTAGGAACACAGCACCAAATCCTAATTCCAAGAGTTCATACGTGGAGTTAATATATCCCTGTCCCAAGCATTTCTCTTCCTGATTGTCCCTCAGATGTGCAGACTCTTGGAATCCATCAGTTCAAGTAACCCCGGCCCACAGAATTTATAAGGCAGGTTCATGGGGCAAGACAGCCATCCAGCTGCCTCCTACAGATGGCTGTTAGTACAATTGTTTTCCCCTTCCACACTCCAATCAAAACCAAAACAAAAACCACTTAGACCAACTCTTAAAACCAAGAAAATATGACTTTACCCTCTCAGTAGAATGTCAGCTTCACAACGCAGGGACTTTTGTCTTTTTATCACTGGATCCTCCATGCCTAGAACCATGTCTGGCACATTGTAGGTATTCAGTAAATATTTGCCGAAGCAATCAACCAATAAACATCAGCGTAAAATTTTTATTTCTCAACAAGCACACGTTTGGTGTTTTAGAGGGGACTAGTCTTACTTATGAAATATTGCCTTGCAAATTGGAAGACATTTGGCGTGGCTGGCCCCTCCTGCTAAGTACCTGTAACACCCCACTGCAACAATAAAAACACCCTGGCATGTTTTCAAATGGCCCTTAAGAGGAGTTATGGGGCCCCAGTTTTGAGATGCAGTGTGTGAAATGTGTAATATATTGTTGGTATCTGCATGTGAGCCACAGTAGGCTTCATAAGGCTCTACAAAATAAAAGAAAACAAAGTCAGGAGGATTTGGGAGTAACTTAGATTTCCTTGTCAAGAGTGTGCCCTGTGTCCTAGGTGAAAGATTCTGGAGACAGAAAAGTACCACCAAGTGGAGACAGAGAGAGGAGAAGTAGCCTGTTGGCATGCTCAACATTCTGGAAGACCCTGGTAATCATCCGCCTCTCATTAAAAACACTCGTCAGTCTCTTCTCCCAACTCTCTGTAGAAACCATCTCCAGGTTTAAAGTGAATGTCAAAGGGAAAGTAGGAGTCACCTTATATTTAACAGCAACTATTCCAGAACACCACGATCCCCTAAAACTACTTACAGCTATTTTCAAGGTTACTGGAGGCCAACCTTGAAAATCTCCTAACATGAAAAAAAAAGGATTTGTCCAAAATTTTAAAATCTCTAAAGACAGAAATGTAGAAATTAAATATTTTGGCCAGTTGCAGTGGCTTATGCCTGTAATCCCAGCACTTTGGGAGGCCGAGGCAGGGGGATCACCTGAGGTCAGGAGTTCGAGATCAGCTTGACCAACATGAAGAAACCTCATCTCTAGCAAAAATACAAAATTAGGTAGGCATGGTGGCGCATGCCTGTAATCCCAGCTACTCGGGAGGCCAAGGTAGGAGAATCTCTTGAAGCCAAGGGGTAGAATTTGTGGTGAGCCGAGATTGTGCCACTGCACTCCAGCCTGGGCAACAACAGCGAGCATCTCAAAAAATAATAAATAAATAAATGAATAAATAATAAATAAATATTTTGCAATAACGTTCTCTCGCTTGAATTTTTCAATAAATATTTATTGCTTTGTAACAAAATGAGCGTATAACAATTTTAAATGCACCCTAAGCATATCATATGGGCTCTATATCAATTTTTATTGTGAATAATACAAAGAAAAGGGATCTAAAGATTACAGAGCCTATTGAGTTTGATGCTTGAAGAACATAACGCTATTTCAAACCCTTTATTGGGGGAACGCCCATGTCTAGATGACTACAATGGCTGCAGTGAGACACAGGTGACTCACCTTTTTACGGACGGAGCATGTGATAATTGAATTGCCCACCAAACCTGATGCTCTAGGCAGAAACTCGGCATCATCGTTGCTTAGAACTCCAAATTTAATATGTAACGTCAAAACAGTCAACTTGTGTGAATGAAGCGATAAGGAGGAATCTTTGGTGGTGGCAAATCGAAAGTAAGTATATGAGATGCCCACCACTTAAGCATAGGGCTTATATATTAGAGTTTAATAAATATTTGTTGAATAAAGGAATAAAAGACATGGCTATAGTCACATAAGAAATTTAAATTATACTCAATATTTTCTGTTTATAGGACAAGATAATGTTCTATATGTTTTATGAGGATTTCCACCCTTATAAAATGAGCACTATTCATTTTTGTGCTCATGGAGTCATAGCCAGTTATTTGAAAAACATACTTATTTAGAATAGTCCATTTTCAGACAGTGCCAGACTTTTTTTAAAAGCATTACTAAAATATAGGATATAAATTAGAAGCTGGATCTAAAAAATACTTGAGAGCTGATTTCAGGAATTTAACCCATCGTAAAGCCTGAGGAAGCAGGTTTTGTGTTACAGCCACTTTTCAATCTCCTCCTGGAAGGGACATTCCTACAGCCGTCAATCACAATTTGCTAAGCATGGTGTTCAGTGTATTCGATAGTCTCTTAAGAAGTGAGTTCAGTGTCTCACTATTAAGAGCTGTAAACAAAGACATATGGACGTTTAACCGCAGGATCCCCCACAACACTCAGAGTCCCAGAACAGTGTGTCTGGATGGGTGCTTGGGAAGCATCTTCCTTTACCAGAAAAGGAGGCAGGCACGGGGAGCGGGAGTGACGTCCCAGGACACACAGTAAAGTGGTAGCGGAGACGAAGCTGGAAATTAGATCTTTCGAATTCAGTGTTCTTAGAAGCTAAGAATCCAAGATGGATTATTAAGGAACACAGATAAGTAAACATATCAGTAGATGTAGTCATGCCACAGTGCAGAGCAGGAGAAACACTGTATAAAGTCCACAGATGCTATTCAGACCTACAGCCCATCGGGGGATCAGGAAGACTGACCATCCTCACCTGATCTCCTAGGAATCTTTCAACCACAATGGCCTCAGGAACATGGAGAAGGGAATCCACCAAAGAAGTCCATTTTGTTGACTGGAGGCCTGAGTCCAGGAAAACATATAAACCTGGTAAAAATGATGATGACTCCTGTAATCTTTCCAGACTGCTGCAAACAGCCCCCGAGGAAAATGCATGGGAGGTGGAGGAGGGACCCGACCCTGTCAGCCATACCAATATCAAGGAGCAAACGTCAGTCAGGAAATGGCAGCACCTTCCCTCAAATTTGGATATTACCCAGAACCCTTGCTTTCCTGGAATGCTAGTTTTATTCCGTTCAGCAGGAAGGTTTAGCTCACGCTCTCAAGTGGCATCTCATGACTGTCATTCATTCGGTGAATATTTACAGAACACCCACTATAAGAAAAGTATCGGACAAGCACTTGGAGGTACAAAATGAAGAGGCATCATGGCTGCCCAGGAGGCACGCAGAGCCAAAATAAAGAAAACAGACACAACTGTCCAAAAAAAAGTGTTGGAAGGACTGTACGAGTACATGACAAAAGGAGTTAAGGGAGGCGGTCCACAAGCAGAGGGAGTGATTGGAGGTAAACTATGAGCAGAGAAAAGCTCGTGAAGTGCTGTAATGGGTTTTGCAATAGAGAACAGTCCTCTGGCAGTCTGTGAGGATGGGCAGGAGGGAAGCAAAGCGGGGACGTGAAAACCAGTGAGGGGTGAGTGGAGGAATCAGAGATCAGGGGTTAAGCAGATAACAACAGAGAGGAGGTACTCACGGACTGAAATAGGGGTTAAAAATAAGAACGACTCCAGCCTAGCAGCTGGGCGGGCTCATTGAGTAAGAATGGAAATACACGGACTAAGGTAGCTCTGACATAAGCAGTGCCTAAGCAACTTTCAGATGGAAAGATTCATAAAGCATGGGCACAGAGGTCTAGAAGTGAGCAGGAGGTCTTAATGTCAGCAGGCAGAATGGCGATTGAAGTCACTACAGTGAATAAAACAACACAGAGAACGCATTTAGAGTAGGCTTGTTCAACCCGTGGCCCAGGATCATTTTGAACGTGGCCCAAGACAAATTTGTAAAATTTCTTAAAACATGATGATTTTTTTTTTAGCTCATCATCAGTGCAGTTTATGTATGGTCCAAGATAAGTCTTCTCCTTCCAGTGTGACCCAAGGAAACTGAAAGATTGGACACCCCTGATTTAAAGAGAGGAGGGTTGGGAGGCCAGGATGAGATCTTTGGGTGGATCAGAATTTGGAAGAGGAGCAACGGAAGGCAAGTCAGCCACAGAGAATGAAGTGGGCAGAAACAAGGAAAATGAGGAGGAAGAAGAGTGGTTAAATCCAAGAGGGAAAAAATGAAGTTTTTAAATAATGAAACATGAGTAGTTGTTGGTATACTCTCAGGAAAGGTGAGAAAAGAATTAAAACGGCCCACTGGCACGGTCATTAGCAAGGCATCAGTAACCTTGGCCAGTGTTTCAGAGGTGCCCGCAGCCATGCGAGCAGGAGGTAAATGAGATGAGATGCCTGCATAAACTTGCTCAAGGAAAGGAAGTGAAGTTGGGCGGAGGTCTGATTATATAAACACAGAGTGGAAAATGGCATGAAATATCAGGCCTGAAATTTTCAGACCATGTGAAGCAAGTTATTTCATCTGTCTTATCCTCGGCTTAGCTTTTTCTTAATGAAGAGAATAATAGTAGCCACATCAAAGAGTTCCGTGAAGCAATGCATGGGAAGCATTGAACTTAGAGTCTGGCCCACGGCAGGCACTTGGTCGTGTTAATGATTAATATGACTATCATCCCTGCTACTACAGCTAAGACATTGAGGATGCCGGCCAAAGACTGCCCGGAAGGAGAGCTGAGAAAAGAGAAGCAGAGAGGTCAGTATTGGATGGGTTGGAAGAAAAGCAGGAAGGAACGGGAGATGTGGGTGAGGTAAAGAGAATGAGTCCCAAGAATCAGGAGGTGGAGAAATAAATGAGAAGGAGGTTCTGATTAGAAGTTTGTATGTTGCAATTCAATACAGAAGAGGTAACAGGTGTTAACAAAGGAATAAGACTCTGGAAATGGGGAGTTGGATCGCAGTGGAGACAGAGAATTCATGCATTATTAAGAAAGAAACATTTATTGAGAAAATGACTATGCTTTGCTTGGGAAGCTGGAGACACGCCTTGAACAAAGTTCAGATCCTAGCATAGAGCTCTGTGAACAAAGTTCAGACCCTGCCATAGAGCTCTGGGGTTAGAAGGCGGGGTACCTTGTCCCCATGGGAGGTGAAAGTTGTGCAAGGCAGTGGCTGGACAGCACAAAGTTACTGATTCAGGGATCAAAGAGCATAAAGAGTAAAACCACAGATTACAGCAAAACCAGAGCTATCAGGATGATATCTGTGGATAAAATGCAACTTCAAGTACAGGGGATGGTTTTGCACCGAGTAAAACCACGCACGAAGCAAGGAGGAAGCAGGAATGTGCTAACGAACACTGCCTATAGTGTCACAGCAAAGGAAGCCAGTAGCCTCCGCTCCTACAGACGGTGGCATGGAAGTCCTGGCGTGAGGAGAGGGAACCAAGTGTTCAGTTACCGAGAGGAGGTGGAGGATGCGCCCTTGAAAAGGCTGAGTATAAAAGGCTGTGGCCCCCGTCGACATTTAAGCCATTAGACACTGGCACAAGCGTCTAGGTGCTTCCCGGGACCCATAAAATAGACTTTAAAAAAAAAGTTTCCAAAATATGAAAAGAAAATCACAAAAATTGCTATGGCTAAATGTTTAATTAAATGTATATAAAACGTATCATGTGTCAACTTCATTAACCGGGAAATTTAGTGCTCATAAAAATTTCATGGCATTTAGAAAACAATTTGTACATTAGATTTTTCCACTTTGCTAGAACTCCTGAGTAAGCATATTGGTTGTCAAGAAATTGCATTAAGTTGTAAATTAAATTAGATTCTCAAAATCTAAAAGATTTAAAAAACAAAATTAGAATAATTTTTTCAAGTTTTGACATAAGAATGTATTTAATGTAGAATGTGAGTGGATGTTAATACATTTGATACAGCATTGGAGAAGCTTCCAGGAGCCTACCCGAAAAGATCTTTTTTTTTTGAGACGGACTCTTGCTCTGTTGCCAGGCTGGAGCACAGTGGCAGTCTCAGCTCACGGCAACCTCCGCCTCCTGGGTTCAAGTGATTCTTCCGCCTCAGCCTCCCAAGCCGCTGGGACTACAGGCATGGGCCACCACGCCCAGCTAATTTTTGACTCAGTCACATCGCAGAACTGAGGAGGAAGAATGCCCAAAAGGAGTCAAGGCAACAGAAGAAACCTTAGCTTCTCATCAAGGAGCACATTAGAACCTTCTTGCAACTTTCACGCTGGGTCCAGCTCAGGGATTCTCAACCTATGGGTGCCTTGGATGCCCTTAGCAACCTGGTGAAGCCTAAAGACTTGTTTTCAAGATAACCTTTTTGGTTTTTTTGTTTTTGGGTTTTTTTTTTTTTTTTTGGAATCTCCCCCTCCTGAGAGAAGAGAATATTAAAGTGTGCAAGAGATTGATAGGCGATGACAAACTTAATTCTGGAAATTCTTTAATTTGGGACTGTGAAAAGTAATACAATTATCTATTACAGTTGCAGCAGTACAATTGACACAGAGAAAAAAAACAGCTGACATAAGCTCCTTACTTGCCAGGTGCCTGCTTAACCTCTGCATTTCAGATTTGTTTTTCATTTGTTTTGTTCTGCTTTTTTGTTTTTTAAGTTCTGGGATACATGTACAGAACATGCAGGTTTCTTACATTGGTATACATGTACCATGGTGGTTTGCTGCACCTGTCAACCTGTCATCTAGGTTTTAAGCCCCACATGCATTAGGGATATATCCTAATGCTCTCCCTCCCCTTGCCTTGTACCGCCTGACAAGCCGCAGTGTGTGATGTTCCCCGCCCTGTGTCCAGGTGTTCACATTGTTCAATTCCCACTTAGTGAGAGCATGTGGTGTTTGGTTTTCTGTTCCTGTGTTAGTTTGCTGAGAATGATGGTTTCCAGCTTCATCCATGTCCCTGCAAACAACATGAACTCATTCTTTTTTTATGGCTGCATAGTATTCCATGGTGTACATGTGCCACATTTTGTTTATCCAGTCTATCATTGGTGGGCATCTGGGTTGGGTCCAAGTCTTGGCTATTGTGAATAGTGCTGCAATTAACATATGTGTGCATGTGTCTTTATTGTAGGATGATTTATAATCCTTTGGGTATATACCCAGTAATGGGATTGCTGGGTCAAATGATATTTCTGGTTCTAGATCCTTGAGGAACAGCCACACTGTCTTCTACCACGGTTGAACAATTTACCCTCCCACCAACAGCGTAAAAGCGTTCCTATTTCTCCACGTCCTCTCCCGCGTCTGTTGCTTCCCAACTTTTTAATGATGACTATTCTAACTGGCGTGAGATGATATCTCATTGTGGTTTTGATTTGAGCAAAATAACATTTTTAAATACATAAAGCAAAATACACAGGATCACAATCTATTGAAATGCAGCCAACAAAATATGTAATGCTTGTGTGATAAAAGACAGTGTAACAATATGCTTCTTTATAAAATAACAAAATCTAGTTTCATTTCATAGTAGTGATATTTCAAGATATCTTCAACAACAGTAATATGATTTTAAAATACTGGTTTTTATTGGTGTCAGAAACTGCTAGCATTACTGTGAGTTGTTACATTTATAATTGAAATAAATACTAACTTTCAAGAGATTGGTGCACATAAAAATGCAATTTTTTTCCCATCTAAGTTCACAGACCTCTAGGACTGTGCACACAGCAGTCTATGCGGCCTTGTGAACAATCTCTGTGCTCTAACTCCTTATCCATAAAACGAACAAACTGGGGGCCGGTGTTGAAGGACTGAGATGCTACAGGAGAAATGTGTGAACTGATTTTATAGGGACCTCAAATTCAAAGGTGCTGCCTCCAATTTGTAGTTCCTCCCTCTAATCTACTTTATACGTTCTTGAAGAATCTATTTCAGTTGGTGTTATCTCCTTTAGCAAAAATGTATTTGAATAGTACTAACCTTTGATAATACACACACACACACACACACACACACACACACACACACAGAGAGAGCTGTCTCAAAGTTAGAAGACAATTTCACAAACTGGAGAAAAAACACAAAGAAAAATATAAAAGTCAATACTTAAGGAAAAATAACAATGGAATATTTGGAAGAGGTTGTGAAGGTTTAAAAAAACATTGGCCAGGCACGGTGGCTCATGCCTGTAAGCCTAGCGCTTTGGGAGGCCGAGGCGGGTGGATCATCTGAGGTCAGGATGGTACACATAGTGAAACCCTGTCTCTACTAACAAAATACAAAAATTAGTTGGGTGTGGTGGCGGGCACCTATAATCCCAGCTACTCGAGAGGCTGAGGCAGGAGAATCGCTTGAACATGAGGAACAGAGGTTGCAGTGGGCCGAGATCACACCACTTCACTCCAGCATGGGTGAAAAGCAAAACTCCATCTCAAAAAAAAAAGACATAAACATAGGAAATTATAATCTTGCTAGTAATTACATTTGTATTAATGAAAGAAATTGCATTGTTGCCTATCAAATTTATAAAGATTAAAAATATTAGTAATATCCAGTATTATATTAATAATACCATTTGTGAAGATGAAGTAAAGTGGAGAGACTTTCATATGTTGGTGTTGGGAATATCAATCAGTCCCACCTTTCTGAAGGGCAGCCTGGCTACACAGGTCAAAGGCTATGAAATGTGCATGCATTGAAATGTAGCAACGCCAAGTGTCAGAATGTCTCTAGGTAAGTACCTGTACCAGTGGACAAAAATAATACTGAAATGTTGAAAACAATGTAAATTTTCAATTTTATGCAATTGGTTAAATATATTACAAAATATTAATCAATATAACACTAAACAATAAAGCATTCAAAATAAAACATATATATTGAAATAGAAATCTGATTAAACTATTTTAGTACATAAAAAGGTAGAATACCCAGGTGTTGTGGCTCACACCAGCAATCTCACTACTTTGGGAAGCTGAGGTGGATGGATTACTTGAGGCCAGCAGTTCGAGACCAGCCTGGGTAACATGGCAAAACCCCGTCTCTACTGAAAATACAAACAAAACAAAACAAAACAAGTTTGGTGTGATGGTGCCTGCCTGTAGTCCCAGCTACTCAGGAGGATGAGCTGGGAGGATCACCTGAGCCCAGGAGGTCAAGGTTGCAGCCAGCTATGATCACACCACTGCATTCCAGCCTGGGTGACAGAGGGAGATCCTGTCTCAAAAAACTAGAATAAGAACATCACTGATAATGTAACCCCAATTCTGCTTTAAAAAACTATATATATAAAAGAAACATGGAAATATAGTTTATATACATGGTTTTCATATAAATATATATCACTTGTATATAAATATATGTGTTTGTAAATATATATATATATATTTGCAGATATATAAAAGTAATGAAATCTGAAAGGATCAATCTACACCCCTCTGTTAACAGTGATATGCCTTAGGGGTGGGACTTTAATTCTCAACTAAAATAAACAAACAATATTTTAAAAATAATCATCATACATCATTTTATAATCAGAAAAGAAAATAAATATGCTTATTTATTTTTTGTGTTGGCCAAAGGCTGACCTCTCTGAAAGGAGTTTTTGAATAATTTAGATCTTTCCCTACTCAGCAAGAATTTAGGGCTTTAAAACATTTACTTGATTGCATCATTTCAGTGAACACCTGAGGGCAGTCACCTGGGATGACAGCTGAACAGGGAGCTTCCTTCCCAATTTTCCCTAATGAACTCAAGAAGTCAGGAGAAGCCCCAGACAGTGGATTGGAGGTTGCCCTGCCTGAGTTGCCACTAAACACTTCCCAAGGGCCAGGAAATCAGCTTCACAAGGGATGTTCTGCACTGACAGAGGTCTGGCTAAAACCCAGGGGCTGTTCTCTCATTCCGTCCTTCATTTATCCATCCCATGCACACTGAGTGCCTATGACGCAGAAGAGGACTTGAAGCGTGAGTGCCGCAGGAGGATCACAGCGGATTAATAGAATCCCGCTGCTCCAGGCTCCTCAAGGAGAGTGGAAGGCTCTTGGTACACAGGACACACATACACACACACAAACACACACACACCCAAAACAGAATGGGGATGGGGACACGGGGAGGGAGCGGCCAATTCTGGCTGTGGAGCCACAGATCATGGTGGCCTTTGTGGTGTATGTGCTGTTTGACTGGATCCGTGAGTGAGGAATGAGCTTCTCCAGAAAAAGGGAGAGGAGAGCAGACATCCATTTCTGGAAGGATGAACAGCTTAGAAAAAATACAGCTAGGAAGAATGTTCCCAGGAGCCAGGAGGATCAGTTTGACATGATTATGATTCACCTGGGTGAATGCCCGGGGCTGAGTCCAGAAAGACTGAGACTGGAATGAGATGGTACAGGCCTGTGAAGGGCCTCCTTATGAAAAGCCCCCTCCACGGGACCTTGGATTCCTCCAACCCGACCTGTTCAGATGTTTCTTCCTCATGGGAAGCAGAAGAGGCTGATTCACATATCGCGACCAATGTCTTGGGTTCTTAATCCAGAGGAATCCAGGGAGTTTGTGTCCCTAGCCAACAGACGTGGAAGGCCAGCCTGTTCCAGATGGGCATGAAGATGGGGTAGGGACATGGCGCCGAAGCCAGGTTGCAAGACGCATCTGCAGGTGTCCAGCTGGCTTAGTCATCATGCTGGATTCCTTTTATATTTCTATAAAATATTAGGAACACCCTGCTCTTCAGTGTCCCACATAAGGGAAGAGAAATGTGATAAGATGTACCCAAGGGCTCACCATTTCTGTCCTAAGTGAAAGAATACATCAAGTCAGAGCCTGCGCCTCACTTCCAGCACCCTCCTCGGGGCAGCCTCCTGGAGCGGCTTGGCTGTAACTCACAAGAGTTCCTCCCCATGGAACGATTAAGCAGCACCCACCCCAGGGGTTAGGTTATTTTGAGTAGTTTGAGACTCACATCTTCACAAAGGGGCATAAAATGATAGACCTCCACCTTCGACTGGGACTGAAGAAAGAATCAAATGTTTTAGCTGGTCTCTTCTCTTGCTATCCTGCAATTTTCAACTACTTTCAAAAAAAAATGATAAGTAAGGCAGGCAAGCCCTAGCTTGGCAGCCCTTAGAAGGGACAATGGGTGTTTTGAATAAGACGTTTAGGTTTTAGGAGAAAACGCACCATCAAAGATGTATAGATGGGCCCAAGTTCTGATCCTTACCTAAGAAAGGCAATTCTGGTAGCACAATTTCTAGGCTGAATAGAAGAAAACAGACTTGGAACAAGGGTCAGGAGGCAGGGGCATGGAGCCAAAGGGGAGTTGATAGAAGCGTGAACTCATTCTGAAACCACAGGGAGGGACAGAGATGAAGCCACCCATGGCAGGCAGGGCGGGATCACAGCATCCGGATGTGGTGAGTGAGCAGGTCAAATATAATTCAATCATTTCTAGCCTGAGTGAAGGGAAGAAGTTGGTGTTATTCATCAAATTCTAAAAGGAAATTGAAGAGAGGAAGCAGGTTTGGAGAGAAAGAAAGGAAAATTCCTCTGAAGTGTGATTAGTCTAGACAGAAATCACCCAAAAGTCTACACTTGTGTGACCCTTGTGTTCTATGTCCAAGGCATTTAAAAGCAATCTACAAGGAAGTAATTCAAGTAAAAGAGGAAGGCTGAAAACATCATCCCCACACTCAGAGAACTGCATTTCCCAGAACAGAGAGAGATTTCTTGTTTCAGGTGTAGTTCTCTGAGCAAAACAAAAGACTTACGCTTTTCATCCTTTACACCTTAGTATAAATGAGTTTGCAAGCCAAGGTTCTGGAAACAGGGTGAAGATGCTGTCAGAAAGTCAAGCATGCTGGCTGTGAGAGGGAATAAATGCAGAAAGAGGATGCAGATGGTACATTCCTCACCGTAGGACAGTGTTCGGAGCCAGGTCTGCCTGGCAACATGCCCCCATTCCCAGTCAGACGATGGGATTCTCCTATTCCTGTCTCTAAGTTCAAAATCACTGCGAAGGTACGATGATAGGGACATTTGGTGTTTTATATTGCTCATCACTCAGTTCCCCTCTTGAGGGAACAGAAACGGGCTGCTCATTGTATGCTTTATTGAACATTCAGTGATAAAATGCACATGATTTTGATTGCATCCTCTAGCACTAATTTGTTAGTACTCAGCTAAGCATCCCTTAGCTTCCCTGACACAACACACTCCTAGTTTTTCGCCTACCCTCTGCCTGTTTCTTGCGGTCTCCTTGGTGGTCTCACCATCTTCGCAGCCAGTGGGTTTCCAGGCTCACTTTCTTCTCTCTTCAAGCTCTCTTGGTAGATGTTCTTGACTGCAGAGAACATCAGATTTCTCTCTCCTACTCAGAGCCTCCCCTCTGACTGCAGAGGAACGGCCACTCCTGGTTAACATCCTTTTCTTTTCTTTTCTTCTTTTCTTTTCTTTTTTTTCTTCTTTTCCCTCCCCCTTCCCCTTCCCCTTTCTTTCCTTCCTTCCTTTCTCCTTTCTTTTTTTTCTTTCTTTCTTTCTTCCTTCCTTACTTTCTTTCTTTCCCTCCCTCCCTCTTCCTTCCTTTCTTCCTTCCCTTCCTTCCTTCCTTTATTTCTCTTTTTTTTTTTTTCGAGACAGAGTCTCACTTTGTCACCCAGGCTGGAGTGCAATGGCGCAATCTCAATTCACTGCAACCTCCACCTCCTGGGTTCAAGCAATTCTCCTGCCTCAACCTCCCGAGTAGCTGGAACTATAGGCACATATCACCACACCCAGCTAATTTTTGTATTTTTAGTAGAGATGAGGTTTCACCATCTTGGCCAGGCTAATCTCAAACTCCTGACCTCAAGTGCTCCAGCCGCCTTGGCCTCCCAAAGTGCTGGGATTACCGGTGTGAGTCACTGCGCCTGGCCACATCACCTCTTTCTTGAATGTCCTAACCACTCCTCGAAGTCAGCATGTCTGAACGAAGTTGGTTTAGACTAAACCTGGTCCTCTTCTAGAGTTTTCTCTTATGAACATCTTCTGTATCTATTGCCATGCGATCAATCCAACCAAACCTTAATGCTTTAAAATAACAATCATTTATCTAGTCCACCTGATTCGAGCAGGGGGCAGCTGAGTGGATCCTCTGGTCTGAACAGGCTCCACAGCCCTCAGTGCTTGTGTCTGCTGTTTGGTTGGCTGGCAGTGGCTGGTTTTGAAGTTTGTGGTGGGTGTCCACGCCCCTTTCACATGTTCTCTCCTCCTCCAGGAGATGGACCCAGATTGGTAGATGGAGTCCAAGGCAGTAGGAGTCAAAGTGCAATGCACACACATTTCATGTCTCCTCCACTGGCCAAGCACATTCCCTGGTGAAGCCCTGAGTCAGGTTAGGAGAATAATATCAAAGTGCATGGATCTAAGGAAGTTGATCCTCAGATTAGGTTAGTGCAAAAGTAACTGCGGTTTTGCAATTACTTTGTTTATTTAGTATTTATTTATTTATTTTGAGATGGAGTCTAGTTCTGTCACCCACTCTGGAATACAGTGTGATCTTCGCTCATTGCAATCTCTGTCTCCCCGTTCAAGCAATTCTCCTGCCTCAGCCTCCAGAGTAGCTGGGATTGCAGGTACCCGCCAACACGCCCAGCTAATTTTTGTACTTTTTAGTAGAGATGGGGATTCACTATATTGGACTGGCTGGTCTTGAACTCCTGACCTGCCAATCCACCCATCTCGGCCTCCCAGAGTGCTGGAATGGCCGGGCGTGGTGGCTTACACCTACTTTTAATAGAAAGAACCAGGACCAGGTGCAATCAGTGGCCTATCACTGAAAATGATGACTTTAAATGCTCTCTCTCCTAATCTCCACCTCTTCCAGCCTTGTCCAACCTCCAGTCATGTCTCCCTGGACCTCCACAGATAGGCTTTGAACAGGCCTGCCTGCTCTGCCTCTGGGACCTCCTTTAATTTTGCCTCCATATTGCAACAGTACGCTTTTCCAAATCCAAGTCTCATCATTTCAGTCCACCAGCTTAAAATATGTTAATGTCCTCTCCTCACACTTAAAGACGAAAACTTCTTTAAAAGATTTCAAATAGGGTGTTTGATCACGGATATCAGGTTACACCTGTCATTCCAGTTTTTTTTTCTTTTTTCTTTTTTTTCTGAGATGGAATCTCCCTCTTTTGTCCAGGCTGGAGTGCAGTAGCGCAATCTTGGCTCACTGCAACACGGGCTCAAGTGATTCTCCTGCCCCAGTCTGCCTAGTAGCTGAGATTTCAGACATGTGCCACCATGGCTGGCTAATTTTTGTATTTTCAGTAGAGACAGGTTTCACCATGTTGGCCAGGCAGATCTTGAACTCCTGATCTTAAGTGATCTGCCCACCTCACCCTCCCAAACTGCTGGGATTACAGGTGTGAGCCACTGCACCCGGCCCTGTTTTACTATTAACAGTGCTCTTTCACTTTCAGAAGTGTCATGGGTTGAATGGTAAATGATGTTATCACTCTTTCCCTACAAACCACACATGGTCTGGCTTCTACCATATCGGTCATGCTAACCTTTTCTACCACAACACCCTACTTTGCTCTGCCCTAGCCTCACTTGCCTTCTTTCTGTTTCTCCCAAACTTTCATAATGCTGACCCTCTTCCTGGAATGCTCTCCCATTATCTCTTTACCCAGTTAAAGCCTATGCACCCTGCAGATGCCACTCGGAATCACTGCTGCAGAAACCTTCCCTCATTCCGAGGCAGGTGACCTCTTCCCATGTGCTCTCCTAGGGACCGTGTCCATTCATCCACAGCACTTAACAGAGCTGCCACTTTCAGCGGAGGGCAGGGACCCTTCCTGGCTGTGCTCACCACTTATGCTATGCCAGAATACGCACAAAACTTGAATTAATGGTTTATAGAAATGGAGAATGATTGCATGATAAAATAAAAGAACTACTTGAAATTAGAAACAATTCACTAATCCCTTCTGTTTATAAATCATGGTACTGGTTTTCAAGGAGCTTTTAAATCACATGCTATTAAAATTGGAAAGGAACAATTGTTCATTTATTCCAGAGGAAGAAACAATCCAGGGAAGTTACATGACTCACCCAAGATCTCCCAGCCTTTCTGGAAATCCAAGTGAAATGCACATAGGACTACAGATTTTCCGTTTCATTTCTAGGTGGCAAGACTCCACTGAGAAGCCATAAAAACCTTCCAAGCTAAGATATTCTTTGGTTATGATTCAGTTTTAGGTTTCCCTTGATAGCACTCTATTTTTTCCCCTTTCTCCCTCCCTTCTTTCTCGTTCCATTTTTTTTTTTTTTTTTCTTCATCATCAGCCATGAAAGCAGAAAACTCATGCCCAGGAGTATGTCATGAAGCATACAAAAAAAGAAAAAAAATCATAAAAATGCAAATTATGTACAGTAAGAGAGGTGGGAGGAGACACACACTTAAGACCGTGAATTCTTGGTGTTAAGACATTTCAGGCCACAATTCCATCTTGAATTTTTTCATCCCCTATTACAGTAATGGATATAATGGATAATGAGAGGCCAAATAAACTAATTTGTCAATTCTAGGATGTGACGTCATGACCATTCACTTCTGGCATTGCTACTGCCAACCAGTGACCTTCTAGGATTACATACAGATGAAATAGAAAGAGGAAATTTAATAAGAAAAGGTCAACCATCACTCAACACATGAATGAAACAAGATTTTTTTTCTTTTACAATAAAATATCAAAAACTTTAAATGACCAGCATTGCATCTGATGATACATATTCAGAGCTTATAGACAAAGCTATAATGACTATTTAAATTACATGGAGGATAATATTTGCTGAGCTCTGGAGCATTTAAAGTCATAAACACTCTTTTAAAGGTCAGCTGTAAAACCAAGTTAATAACTTTGAAGGAAAATGCCTTTTTCCATCAGGAATTCACAATAAAAATAATCTTTTCCACACTATTTTTCTTTTAACTATGCTTGGCACAAAGACAAAGCTAATAGACGAATTATACATGATTACAAAACTATTTTGCTATCCGGTGTCACAGATCAAAAGGAATGGTTCCTGTTGCAGGCAGGTAATGGCCTTGTACCATGTTCAGTCACATATGCTGCCATAGAGAGTTTCAATGGGGCTTTGAGAATGACATGCTCAAATAGCTGCATTTTTAATATCTATTAAAGTCACTGTGCCATGACGGAATATCACCGCCCATGAGCAGAAGGGAGGGGAATACAACCAGCTGCTCCATATGTGCAGCTCAGGAGCTGTGTGTGCTGTCATCTAGAGCTGTTCAAAATATCTTAACTCTCTTCTGGCTCAACTTAAATATTGGGGCTGGATTGTGGCCAAGTAATGACAAGATGTGTTCCTCCAAGCAAAGCCCCAATGTGCAAATGCCAACACCATATTTTTTTTATTCTCTGTATTCATTTAGCTTCTTGAAAACAAGAATGATATTGAACACCGTAATATTTTCTCTCTGTTTTTCTAGTTTCTTGACAATTACTTAGGGCTTTCATTTTTTTTAAGAAGTGCATCTCTAAGCAGCATTTGGTCTTGGAATACAGACCCACTGGCTCATTCTAATCAGTCTTTTGTTGTTGGTTTTTGTTACTTTCTATCTGATACTATCTGGCTGTGTCCCCACCTGCATCTCAACTTGAATTGTAGCTCTCATAATTCCCACATGTGGTGGGGGAGACCTGGTGGGAGATAATTGAATTTTGGGGTGGTTCCCACATACCGTTCTTGTGGTAGTGCATAAGTCTCATGAGATCTGATGGTTTTATAAGGGGAAATTCCTTTCACTTGATTCTCATTCTCTTGTCTGCCACCATGTAAGATGTGCCCTTCATCTGCCATGATTGTGAGGCCTCCACAGCCATGTGGAACTGTGAGTCCATTAAACCTCTTCCCTTTATAAATTACCCAGTCTTGTGTATGTTTTTATTAGCAGCATGAGAACAGGCTAATACACTATCAAATATCCAATCAGAAAGACGTTCACCATCATCTGGTCCATTGGGAAGGAGAAAGAAGTAATAGTTATTGAGCACCTGTTTCTCACCAGGTCCTGTACTCCCTGCTTTAAGCTTAGATTATCATTATTTTTTTCTTTACAGTTTTTATATGAAGAAACTAGACCTAATAAAAATCAAGGAAATTGACTGAGGTCATTCAGCTAGCAGAAACTGGAGGCCCCATTTGACCCCAGGGCAGTTTTCAAAGCCTATGCCCTCCCCTTTACATGATGCTGAATTAGTAGCATCACATTATCTGACCCCTCAGATTTTCAACAAGTCTGCAAGCCACCAAATCTCAGCAGGTACCTGGGAATAAAGAACAGAGTTAGGATGACCCCATGAACACCACTCCACTGACTGTGGGCTTTGAGGAGAGGAATTCCTTGAGCCACCCTCATAAAAAATGTTTGACAGGACCCTGGGATTACTAAGGTCATTTATACATGAAATGGTTGAGGCAGGAGTGAGTGAAAGTATGTTCTTAAAAATAAAGAAATGCCACGCATCAAAGGTGGCCACAGGGAGGTGACAAGATAAAAAAGGTGGCAGATTTAGGTGACCTCAGTTTGATCTTATCTCTACTTCCACCGCCCTCTGCCCCTTCCTTAGATCATTTGCAAAACACTTACATGCTAGAATTTTATGAAAATTATGTAAGAGCAACATATGCAGAGTTCCCAGTGTAGCCTGTGACACAAGTCAGGTGCACAGGAGGGGTTTGCCAGACCTCAGTCCAAAAAGACAATTTACTGCAAATTAGTGGAACTAAGTACTTCCCTCCTAGTTTTAAAATGTATTTTCTGCAAGGTTTTCTGGTGTTGATCAGAAGACATTCATCATTGTCTCAGCATGACCTACACCAAATCCAGGTCACATGAAGTTATAAATGTATCTTGTATTTTAATGTCACAACCTTGGCTTATTCTAAGGCAAGAAGAAAAAATATATGTGTTCCTAAAAGAACACATCAACCTAAACAAAGTCAAACAGTCACATGCCAGAAGGTAGTGAAGGAAACAGAGTTCTTCGTTCTGCAAGAATAATATTTTGGGCATGAAGAATGCCCAGAGGTTACTAAAGAGAAACAGAATGGCCACAGGGGGTCACCTAATGGGAAGACGGCAAGCATGATTTATGAGAGCCATATGAGAGTAAAGACTCACGGTGCTATGTAGAACAAAAGAAAGCAAAGAAGCGAGATCCTTCCAGGCCTCTCCCTGTACCCTGGCAAGAGATGAAGACACATGGACTCAGACACAGAAGGAAAGAAATTTTATTAAAAGTAAATTATACAAATTTTCAGAAAAGAGTTGAGATTTAAGAGAAAAATAAACTTATGTTTCGTGGGATTCTAGCATGTTAACCAAAGAAATCCATCTATCAGGGAAAGAAAATAAGGTCGAAAAAAAAAAAAAAAAGAAAGAAATAGTGCAGGAAGGAAAGAGAAAACTGAAGAACCCAGCTGCCACACCCAGGCAGAGATTCCTGTGCACCCCAGTGGGGCCCGGAAAAAGCAAAGCCAGCATGGAAAATTAACATGGCAGAACTGAAGTTAGAGAGTGTTTGTGGTATAAAACAGTCACTCTCTTTTGCAGTCTGCAGCCACCAGAATTCTTTTATTCAAACTACCCTGCACAAAAATAGATTTTGGCTTATTTTCAAGGGCCCATTTAGCATGCCAAGGGAAAGACGCCGCTAAGGGAGGCTTATACTCTTCCGTGACTAAGGGTCATGCAATATGTATGATCAGTCCTTTCACCCCCAAGGCACAGCCATAATGTCCTACAGAGAACTTCCTGAGGAACACATCGCTTCTCTCTGATGGCCGAAACATGGTTTGAATGTGGGAAGGACAAGGACCTCTGTTAGCTGCAAATCAACTGTATTAAGCCACTCTTGCATTGCTGTAAAGAAATACCTGAGACTGGGTAATTTACAAGAAAAGAGGTTTAATTGGCTCACAGTTCTGCAGGCTGTGCAGGAAGCATGTTGCCAGTATCTGCTTCTGCCACTATCGGCCTCAGGAAGCTTCCAATCATGGCAGAAGGCAAAGGGGAATTAGGCGTCTCACACAGCAGGAGTGGGAGCAAGAGATGTGGGGAGAAGGTGCCACACACTTAAACAACCAGATATCAAAAGAACTCAAGGGGATGGTGCAGTCCTCATGATAAACCATTAATTAAACCGTTCTAAACCACACATGAGAAATCCATCCCCATGATCCAATTGCCTCCCACCAGGTCCCACTTCCAACACTGGGAATTACATTTCGACCTGAGATTTGGGTGGGGCAAATATCCAAACTATAACATCAACCTCTACACTAATGGGCCTGATGTAAAATAAGGTCAAGCTTAGGGCAGCAATGACCAACAGAGACAGCCAGAAAGAAGGTGGTTACAAGAGGAGGACGACTTCAATAGGTCTGTAATGAAAACCAGATGCAACCTATTGCTCTGTAAGACTTTCCACACAAATGACAGGTTTTTATTAAAATAAATTTTAAAATTATAATTGTTTCAAAGAAAACACAACAGCGTCGTTACTATAAAAATATGAACAATCACGTGTGGAACCCCCCTGTGTGAAATGCCGAGAATACAAAGATGAATAAGGAAAGACCCCTGTCCTCCTAAAGTCTAACACTGTGCTCTCTGGGTCTTCCCATCTCTGCCTTTTAAATTTAAGGAAGAACAGGGTGGACCCTCCAGGAGTCACTGGAGCTGAGATCCCAAGACCACACCTGAGTTATACCAGCTGTTTAAGTAACCCCAGTCCTCCTACTGGAAGCACATATCAAATCACTGCTGACATCGCATCCTCCCGCGAAGCCCTCCAGACCACCTCTGCCACCCTAAGTTGTGACACCAGGGTGCCCTCTTGCTTGGCACCTGCCCAGAATCCAGCCCACTCTCCTGGCTTTGGGCATCAGCACACCTGCAGGGTGTCTCTGTGCCCCTGTGGGACACCCTCTGCCACTGGGCTTGCCCTGACTTCTCCTTCCTCCCACTTCCCTTGTCATCAGAGAAGGAGAAAGCCTTGGCTGAAAGGAAGCTCTGAGAACAAGAGTTTGCCCAGTCCCTTCTGCCAGGCTGCCCACTACCTCCTTGGCTGGAAGCAAACTGCACCTTCATACAGCATCACTCCTGCTCCACCTGAAGGACCTGGAACAACCTAGAGAAAGGGTTTTTTCCTCACATCCTCCTGCTTCTCAGGTCATCCCACTCTCTGCAGTCACGGCCTTAAAGATCAGCATCCCTGTGGCTGCAGAATGGGATAGCAACCGTTCAGATTTCAGCCTGGAAGTCATTTGGAAGCCTCTTTTGCTCCCACACTAGTTATTCCATTCATCCATTTTGACCTACTCAGGTATCTTCCATATCTATCAATGTCTCGTTTTCCACTTGTGCCATCAGCGTCATCCAAGGCCGCACTGATTCAGTGGACTCTTGCAAGACTGATCCTCAACAGCTCCCCTCAGCCCTTCTTCCCATCAGTCCACTCTGTGTCTCCCATCACTGCCTGCTTCTGTCTCCAGACACCAGCAATGCTCAGGCTCACTTTCTTCTTTTTTTTTTTTATTTCACTGTAAGTTCTGAGATACATGTGCAGAATGTGCAGGTTTGTTACAGAGGTATACATGTGCCATGGTGCTTTGCTGCACCTATCAACCCATCATCTAGGTTTTAAACCCCGCATGTATTAGGTATCTGTCCCAATGCTGTCCCTCCCCTTGCCCCCTCAATTCCCAACAGGCCCTGGTATGTGATGTTCCCCTCCTTGTGTCCAAGTGTTCTCATTGTTCAATTCCCACTTGTGAATGAGAACATGCAGTGTTTGGTTTTCTGTTTCTGTGTTGGTTTGCTGAGAACGATGGTTTCCAGCTTCATCCACATCCTTGCAAAGGACATGAACTCATTCTTTTTTATGGCTTCCTTCTCACTCCTTCCAAATAGCATGCTCTCTCAGATCTTAGGGCCTTTGCACACGCTCCTTCCACTGCCTGGAATTATCACACCGCACCCTTCCCCACCATCACCGCCAAACATACACCTCTTGGCTTAGTTAATCCCCAGTCAACTTCCAGACACAACTCAAGCATCAGGTATTCACGAAAGCCCTTCCCTGAATCCAAAGACCTCGTGGATTTATTTATCCTAAGCTTTCCCATTACTTTTCTTTAAATGTTTGTATGATTTTTATTAACATCCATTCCCCCCACCACTATCCTTGTAAATTCTGTAAACAGAAGCTGCATCTGTTTCATTTACCATTAAATTCCCAGCAATCAGCACACTGCCTGACTCTTGGTAGTCAAGCAATTAGTATTTTCTAAATGAAAAAATAAATGATTGAAGATCACATGGTAATACAGACCTCAGGTTCTACAACCAAACTGTATTGAGCTTGAATCTTGGCTGTATCACCCACAAGGTGAATAACTTTGGATAAGATTCTTGACTTAAACTCTCTCCACATGTTTTTCAACAGAGGTGATGGAGATTCTTACTCATATTTATAAAGTTCAAATGAAATTTCTACCAAGTGTTCAGCATAGGGCCTGACACATTAAAAACATTTAGGCTGGGTGCGGTGACTCATGCCTGTGATCCCAGCACTTTGGGAGGCCGAGGTGGGCAGATGACAAGGTCAAGAGATTGAGACCATCCTGGTCAGCATGGTGAAACCTCATCTCTGCTAAAAATACAAAAATTAGCTGGGCGTGGGGGCACATGCCTGTAGTCCCAGGTACTCGGGAGGCTGAGGCAGGAGAATCACTTGGACTTGGGAGGTGGAGGTTGCTGTGAGCCAAGATCACGCCATTGCACTCCAGCCTCGTGACAGACCAAGACTCTGTCTCAAAAAAAAGGTACAAACAAGAGAGTATATACAATTATATGTCAACAACAAAATAATGCAGTTAAAGTACAGGAGGGGGGCTGCCAGGCTTGCTAGTGATGAAAGACCCACGGCACTATCTCCACCAGGGAAAACAATTATTTCCACAGCTGTCTTTTCAAGGAATCTTTCTTTCCTCTCCTCTGTATCAGATTCTAGGCAGAAATAATAACTATGATATATATCTCAGTATAAATGAGTTTCAGAAGCAGAGTCCCAAGCTAGAGAATTGGTCTCAGGCCTAGAAAATCACGTGTAGCTGAAGCAGTATGCCATATGTTTCCATCAATGACGAGCTCTACTATTTTTTTTCATTTAAATTATTATTTGTGTATTTGTACCTGTATAACAAAAAAATTTTTATTCCACCTGGGGGTATAGTTTGGTGAGGTGATTTGCCATGACAAGAAAGAACATTGTAAATACGGGCTGTCCTAGAAAACTCAGGAATTTGGGTTACTGTAATTTGGCTTACAGGACAGACAGCATAAAATGACTGGGTGGGCTGACTGTTGCCTGCAATCCCAGCACTTTGGGAGGCCAAGCTGGGGAGAATCGTTTGAGACCAGAAGCTCCATACCAGCCTGGGCAACATAGTGAGACCTTGTCTCTACTAAAAAAATTTTTTTAATTTAAAAATAAGCTGGGCACGGTGGCTCATGCCTGTGGTCTGGATATTTGTGAGACTCAGGTGGTAGGATCGTTTGAGACCATGAGCTATGATTATGCTACTGAACTCCAGCCTAGGCAACAGAGAGAGACTCTATCTTGAAAGAAGGAAAAGGAAAAGTGAA
>NW_016107320.1:15356856-15366826 GCF_001604975.1 Cebus imitator
ACTCTACCAAAAAAAAAAAAAAAAAGAAAAGAAGAGAAAAAAGAAAGAAAGAGAAACAAGCTGTCCTCACTGTTTCCACATAATATGTTCACAAATTTCAAACTTTCTGTATGAAAAGAAACAAAGCCAAACAGCAACAATGCAGATGGAAACTGAGGGGCTTGAAATGATATTTCTGTCTTAGGCGAAATCTTCAACCTCACAACCTGAAAGTCTGATGAGGAACAGGAGACAAGGCACCTTTAGAGTCGCAACGGGCAGCAAACATCTTCTGTAAAGGGCCACAGTAAACATCTTCGGCCTTCTGAAATATACCATATCTGTTGCAACTACTCAACTCTGCCCTTGTGGCATGAAAGCAGCCGTGGATGATACGTAAAGGGATAAGTGTGGCTGTGTTCCAGTAAGACTTTCTACTTATGAGTATTCATATTTGAATTTCATGTAATTTTTTTTTTTTTTTGAGACAGGGTCCCACTCTGTCACCCAGGCTGGAGTGCAAAGGCATCATTTTGGCTTACTGCAACCCCTGCTTCCCAGGTTCAAGTGATCCTCCCACCTCAGCCTCCTGGGTAGCTAGGACTACAGGCATGCACCACCACACCTTGCTAATATTTGTATTTTTTGTAGAGACAGGGATTCTTTCTCCATGTTGTTCAGGCTGGTCTCCAACACCTGTACTCAAGCGATCTGCCTGCCTTGGCCTCCCAAAGTGCTGGGATTACATGTGTGAACCACCGTACCCAGCCTGAAGTTCATGTAATTTGTATGTGTCATGATATACTCTTTTTCTTTTAATATTTTTTAAACATTAAAAAGCTTAAAATTATTCCTAGCTGACAGAGCACACAAAAACAGGCAGTGGCTGAATTTGGCCAGTGGTTATTTTCTGACTCCTGACTTGAGACAGTGAAGCACATGAGAAAATAGTAAATCACATCTATTGATTTTCTAACTGCTCTTCAGGTCTTCCAGATGGGAACAGCAGGCCTGTCCTTAACTGGACTACAGAAGTTACAAATTACCCTGAAGAGACACAAATGAAGGGCACCCATACACATCGATCCTCTCCTTGGGACCTTAAACATTACTGCTTCGCTCTCCTCCCACCAGGGGTACTATGAGTGGGGAAAGATGAAAAGCATCTGGATGCTTCAAGTTACCCTCATGCCCCTGATATACATTGTGGCCTCTCAAACATCAAGTTCTGCGCATTTGTCTTAACACAAAGAATAGTCCAAAGTCTATGTTCCATTCTGCCACCAGGCTTGTGGAGAAAGGTGCTGCAGGAGACAGTGGGTGCTGGCAGCCCCAGGCAGTGTGGACGAACAGAGCCTCCATGGAGACACAGAGCAATACCTATCAAAATTACAAATGCACACATCTTTTTACTCAGCAATTTCACGTCTAGGAAACATTCTTATATACATACTTACGTACTTGACATATTTATTCATCATGGCATTCTTTGTAATAGCAAGTGATAAGAAAAACCCAAATGTCCATCGGTAGGAGATGACATGAATTATGGGGCATCCATACAATGAAATACTGTGCAACTGTTTGAGTTTATGTTTATGTGTGTGTACGTGTGCATGTACATGTGTGTACACTCAGTTCTCATCATTTGTGGTAGTTCTGTAAAGTTGCTGCGAACACTGAATGAGCAAATACTGAACCACTGCTCCTAGAGAAAATACATTAGCTTCCTGTGAGCCTCTGGTCATAACATTTTCAACAGATCAAAATGTAACCTCGTTTTATGTACGTTTCTGTTAAAAGACATTATTTAATATACATTGTTAACTTGTTAACACTGAGCTTACGGCCAGCAGCACTGCCACTCGGCCTGAAGGAAGCTTACTTAATGCCTTTTCTCCCTGAGGCACCTTACAGCCTTCTTGTGCTTCGGGATGCAGGGCAACACTTCAGCGCTGTGTTTGGGTGCCATTTTAAACAGTGAAATTCACAACCAAAAGCACAAAAAGGTAAAAAGCACAGCTCTAAACAGACTGTGAGAAGGACACTTGTTCACAGTAAGGAAGCTGAAGCAGGAAGGCAGAGGCTCACCGGGCTTCACCTCAGCTGGAAACATGCACTTTGGGCCACTCAAACCTTTCACTGCTCTGTCCATGGCTGTGAATGACTACAAACGTGTGCCCGTACTGGTGGGAGGTTACAAGTAAACTTCAGTGAGTAGGCAAATCTGCACGAGGAATCCACAAATAATGAGCATCCACCGTACAGACACACACACACACACACACACACACACACATACACCACTTTTTACCTCATATCAAATGACCTCCAAGATGTGTATCATTAGGTAAAAAAGCAAAGGTAAAACGGTACATATACTGCACCATACTTTATGTAAAATATAGGAAAAATATATATTTGTTTACGTATCCATCGAATATCCTTAGAAGGGCAATGAATTACCTCTTGTGATGGTTAATACTGAGTGTCGCCTTGATTGGATTGAAGGATGCAAAGTATCCTTGCTGGGTGTGTCTGTGAGAGTGTTGCCAAAGGAGATTAACGTTTGAGTCAGTGAACTGGGAGAGGCGGGCCCACCTCAACCTGGGTGGGCACCATTTAATCAGCTGCCAACATGGCCAGAATAAAAGCAAGCAGAGGAAAGTGGGAAGACTAGACTGGCTGAGTCTCCCAGCCTACATCTGTGTCACAGGCTAGATCCTTCCTGTCCTCGAACATCAGGCTCCAAGTTCTTCAGCTCTGGGACTCCTGGATCTTTGGTGACAGAACAATGGCTACACTGTCAGCTTCTCCACTTTTGAGGTCTTGGGACTCGGACTGGCTTCCTTGTTCCTCAGCTTGCAGATGGCCTATTGTGGGATCTCACCTTGTGGTCGTGTGAGTCCATACTCCTTAATAAGCTCCTGTCTATATATACATCTATCCTGTTAGTTCTGTCTCTTTAGAGAACCCTGACTAATATACCTCTGAACAACTGAAGGACAGAAATGGGAAGAAGACTTCATTTTATCCTCTTTCCCTTCTTGTCACGAAGCCAGTCCCTCCACGGTCAGCCTCCACATCAGTCAGAGAGAAAGCTGGAAGACTCAGTGATATAAGCTTCTGTAAAGTTTTTCATTAGTCACCATGGCTCTTTTCAAATGCATGTTATCATCATCCCTTTCAAAAAATAAACAGAGCAACAATTCCTGTGTTGATGTATTAAAAAACTATGGTGTGGTCATCAACAGATTTTAGTTAGCGAGGGCCTGCAAACATTCTCTCCCAAATATAGATTTCCTGTAAATGACAATTTCTAATTTAAAATTCTGTCTGTGGTCTTCTTTTCCATTTATATGGACAGCAAAAATACTAACAATAATAATAATACTATAGAAAAAATACTAACTAGAAAGAAGAAACGCTGAACACCTGGTGTTCTCTAGAAGGAAGCAAAGAAAAATGGAGCTTGGGAATAAATGGGGTTTTGACCCTTGAGAGTTGGATGGTGACAACGCTCCCTAAGTGTGCAGCAAAGCAGAGAAAGACTCACTAATACCACAGAGAGAACTGTCTCTACTGGTTAAAGACAGAACAATGGAAAGGATGCCAGACATCAAAGGGAATGAAACAGAGAATCAGTAGTGCTTTCTAATAACCTACCAGAGAAAGGGAAGACGCATAACGCTACTGCAATCATAATTGGATTACATGAGCCCTTTGGAATGGTATCTGGGAAAAGCCAGTCTAGAATCTAGGGTTGCTAAATTCAGTATTGAAGACCCAATATCCGGTATGCAAGTATGTAAAGGCTGTAAGATAGGCCTCTGAGAGATGACTAGGTCATGGGAGTGGAGCCCTTGTAAATGGGATGAGTCCCCTTGTAAAAAGAGACACAAAGAGCCGATCTCTTGCTATCCCGTATGCCATATGAACCGCAACAAGATGTTCATCTGTAAAGCAGGATGAGAACCCTCGCCAGAAGCTGAATCGGCCGCACAATTTCAACTTGATCTTCGACTCCCCAGAAGTGTGAGAATGACATTTCTCATGTTTAAGCCACCTAGGCTGTGAGTTTTTTGTTATAGAATTACAAGCCAGGCTGGGTGCGGTGGCTCACGCCTATAGTCCCAGCACTTTGGGAGGTGGAGGCGGGTGGATCACGAGGTCAAGAGTTCGAGACCATCCTGGTCAACATGGTGAAACCCCGTCTCTACTAAAAATACAAAAAATTAGCTGGGCATGGTGGCGCGTGCCTGTAATCCCAGCTACTCAGGAGGCTGAGGCAGGAGAATTGCCTGAACCCAGGAGGCGGAGGTTGCAGTGAGCCGAGATCGTGCCATTGCACTCCAGCCTGGGTAACAAGAGTGAAACTCCATCTCAAAAAAAAAAAAAAAAAATTACAAGCCAACTAAGACAAAAGTCGACTGTCATGGTCCTGCCCAACCACAGGAGCCCCACCCACATGACAATGTTGAACTTCAGCTGAGCTCCTGGAAAAATATGAGCTCCTGCTCCTGGAAAACAGGAATCGTTTTTTTTAAATCTCCCATCTTTTTTGGTTTCAGGAAAGAGCTGACTGCAAAAAACAGCCACTCTCCAAAAGACTTAGATAAGACGTGTGGATGATCATCTTATTTACCTATTGACAAGGCCAGACACAAACTCTCCCAATTCCCATTGTGCACCTCATAAATCATTAACTGAACTATTCATCCCCACTAACAAATCGGGACAAAATGCCCACTAACGTGACCTGACCAAACTCTGGTCAGCCTTCTCTGCTTTCCCAAGGTCCCTGAACTTTGTCCCACTCTTATGCTTGTGCGAGCACTGACAGCTTATGCAAGCATTAGAATGTAGACAAGACGTCACTACTGCCAAGAGCCTTTCCCTAGAATCGACGGACTGCACATGCAGAGAAGATGCCTGTTTAGTTGCTCACTCACTGCACCTACTTACTTGACTCTCCAACATCCAGTTCTTTCTAGCCGTGCTCTACTTCTCCCTAAAACGAGTGGTTGGGACATTCCCCCTATTGAAATAGACTTCCATATATGATCAGTGCTTACCTAAGTCCTGATTTTTTCCTTTTATTTGACCTTTTGGAAACATCTGTGGATTGGCATGCACTTGCTTCTACAAATCTTCCACCTGCCCTCAGGCACCCATCCCTCCTTCTGGCCAACCCAGTCTGCATCCCTTCCCAGACACACCCCTGGCTCCAGCCCTGCTTCACAAGACCCTCACCAGAACCAGACTGGGGGTGGGAGAGCTAAGCAGCCTCTTGGGTCACCTAACTAGAAGCAGTAGAAAATCTGCACTGGAAGAAGTCATGGAAAAAAAAAATGCCTGTTAAGCCAAGTTTCCACTGACGAACTCGGAATGGTTCTTGCTTCTTGCAAAGCTGACTTGGTTCATGGTCAAGGGAACATTCTGCCCACAAATACCTCCCTCTCTCTCTCAATCACTTTCTCTCTCTTCCCCTCGTTCTCTCTCTCTCAATCACTCTCTCCCGTGCTTCTGCACCATGCACATCCAAGTTGCACGTTGCACAGAGCTACTGGAAGTTTCATCACCAACCTGGGGCTTGGCCAACGTGGAACTGACGTTGCAGTCAGTTATAATCCAGAACCCGATAATGCATGTGGTTTCCTATAAATGAGGGATTTGTGTTATTACCTACATTATAAACCTTTAATTGGCCTCCCAAGAAATTGCCGATTCGGAAATTAACAAAAGAAGGCTGAAGAAGAGAAAAGAAGGAAGGAAGAAAGGCAAAGATGGGGTGGGGGTGGAGAGATAATTTGCTATAACAAAAGATAGTCAAGGGAAATTGTAAACATATGTCATATAGCACTTCATAATCATATCCACGAATGTAACCTCTATCTTGGCCAAATGTGGGTAACTATGACTATCCACAAGAGATCCAATTCCAAACAAGTTTTAATGTTATAACTGGGTTGTGGACTTGTTTCCTTATTTTGAATATAAAACAAATGTGTTTGTTTTATATTCTTGTGTTGCTAATTTTTCAAAGGGACTTTCGAAATAAACACTGAATGAAAGTCTGTTTGAAGGGTCCCTGCACCTTCCTGCCTGACCAGTTCTCCCACGGGCCTTCCTCAATGTTGCCTCTAAGGCTTTGCACAGCAGGTAGCTCCACCAAGAACAGGTGCCCCTCCACGGCACAAATCTTCCAGAGCCTTCTAAAGCATCTGCCTTGGGGAACCCATTGTTAAGCATTCCCACCAAAACATCACTTCTCTGATCCTCCACTTCATTAGAGGCAGGGCCACACACATCAGCCCTTGGTTGTGTTTAAATTGCTTTCTGCATGACTTATCTCTCCAACTACCTGAGGAACCCCATCTTTCATCCTTTTTCTGTTTCCTTTTACAGTACATGGCTCTGTATTCTGTAAATAGTAGGAGCTCAGTAGACACTGGCTGATTGATTAACTGTGAAGGGGCCCATAGGTCAGGAGATAATCCACAAGGAAGAAGAAAAAATTCCGTGACAGAACACTTGACACACACTTTACAATTTATCACACAGCTTCACAAACAAGATTTCATCTTGAGACCCTTAACAGCGCAGAGAGACAGGCAGGACGGCAATTATAGTCCTTGATTATAACCATGGTAATTAAGTTTTAGAAAGTCTGAGGCAAAGTTGTGAAACTCATGCGTAGCAGAACTGGGGATAGAATCTCCGCTTCTAACACAGAGCACTTGTTGGTAAATGCATCTGTCTTTGAGAGCTGACCACGAAGTCAGCAGCAGACCACTTGAGAAGACAGGAGGACATTTGACAAGTAAATGTCAAAGTTATACACAATGTCCCACTATCTCAACCCTCAACTCTTGCCTCCGCCGTGGTACTGAGTGAATAACGGCCCCCCTCAGGTCACATCAACCTAGGACATGCAATGTTATTTGGAAATGGGGTCTCGTACGTGTAATTAGTTAAGAACATGCCATATTGCATTATACTGGGTCATAAATCCAATTACTGGTGTCCTTATAAGAAGGGGAGAGAACACACTGAGATACACACAGAGGAAAGGGCCAGGTGTGGTGGTTCACACCTGTAATCCCAACACTTTGAGGAGCCAAGGTGGGAGGATCACTCAAGGCCAGGAGTTCAAGACCAACCTGGGAAACAGCAAGATCCCATCTTACAAAATTATAAAATTAGCCAGGTGTGCTTGTGCACGCCTGCAATCCCAACTACTTGGGAGGCTAAGGCTGGAGGACCCCTTGAGTCTGGGAGTTTGAGGCAGTGAGCTATAATCATGACACTGCATTCCAGCCTGCGTATCAGAGCAAGACCCCATCTCTAAAAATAAGGAATAAAAGTGAAAAGATAGAGGCAGAGATTTCTGCGGGACAGTTGCAAATCCGCCAGCATCTATGAGAGAGACAAGGAAGAGAGTCTCAGTCAGACTCTCCAGGGGAAGGCCCTGCCCATGCCTCAGTTTCACACTTATAGCCACCAGAATTGCCAGAGAATAAATGTTCTTTGTTGAAGACACCCAGTTTGTGGCAATTTGTCACAGCAGCCCTAGGACGTTAACAGTGCTAGAACTTCATACTCAAGAAATGCCTCTGACCTTGTTTCCCTGAAGACATTCCCAATGCTGGCTGCACACTCAGAAGGGCCTTTCCCACTCTTTTTAATTGCATTCACTCAAATCTGTCCTTGAAGAAGCCGTTCAGTGTCACTTTCCCCAGGAAACCTCACCTAGCCCCATTCTACCAGGAGATGCCAGGGATCCCTCCCCATGCCCAGGCATAGGCCTATGGTATCACTTACCACTTACCAGGCTGCCTTAAGAAACGTGGCCTACACATTTGACTCCCCCAGTAGATCCTGCTCTGTGTTGGGGAAGGTGTCCCTGTCCCCCAGTGCTTCGCAGATGCTCACTACCGTCTTCCGAAGGGATGCTGTGGAGCCGGGTTACAGTGTCACAGAAGATCAACTTTCCCAGCCATGTCTCTGTCAAGTACCAGCTGTGTGATCACAGTCAAGTTACTTAATCTCTGTTTGTTTGCCTCTCTGCGAAGCGGGGACAGTGACAACTCCTGCCTTCCTCAGGGCTTGTGAAGATGAAAAGTCACTTGCATCTGTAAAGCATTTAGAACATGGGGAAAGCCCCTGATAAAAGCCCACCACGATATTTACCCTGACCAGAACAGCAGTACTCCCTGGCTCCAGACCCAGTAACGGCTACAATGCTGAAAAATAAGACATCATCTCAAGATATGTGGGAAACAACTACGAATAGCCTTTAGGAATGCAGCATTTTAATCTCAGGTCTGACCACTTCGGGCAAGTGATGGTACTTCTTTATTTTCACCTTGTAATAAGAAGGGTTTAGATTAGATTGATTCCTCTCCACCTAGACTCTAGGACGTTTAGGAACTTGTGAAAGTGACACTCAGCTTCTCAAGCTATGCAGCATATTTCAGATCTAACAGAAAGCCTGTATATTAAGAGTAATGATGCTAATAACACTAACCAAATGCCAAGCTTCTCTACATTTAGAGGGAATTATCTTAACTCCACATGAAAACACTGTTTACTTCACACTGACTTGCAATGTTGGTCAATAGTTACTTACATTTTGCTACAATCAAAGTATATTTAAAAAAAAAACCCAGGTAAAGCTAAATCACCCTTTTACTTAAAAGTGCTGTTTCCCAAAGAGATCATGTTTTTCCCAAAGCATCTGACCCATGGGTGAGAAGATAAGAAAAGGGTGAAAAACGGAGTCTCAACAGACTACGTGAACACTGAAGTCATTTCTATCTCTAGTGCTCGAGGGATTACTGAAAATTTCTCTAAGGCAATTGACTATAACAATTTACTTCTCATTTAATTTTGCTCTGTGGCCCCAAGGGAAAAATGTCTTCCAGGAGAAAAAAAAAATGTAAGATCCAAGTAAGGATTCTAAAGAGAAAACACATGAAGAGGAAATTTCGACAGTTGACAATGTCAAAACAGAAGACAGAAATGAATTTGGGCGTCTGGAAAAACAACAACAGCAAAAGTCAAATGGCCTGAAGTAGAAATGGCCACAACAGACCTTAGAAGTAAAATAACCCTTCACTGCATCTGTAAGGAAATTTGGAGTTACTATGAATGGGGGTGGGAGCAGGGTTCATGTGTGGTCAGGGTGTGGGAAGTCAGGAACACGTTTTCTCTGTTTCGGAAGCCGGGCATTGGTGGTATTCAGGGCAGATGTGAATGCTCTTCTTCATCAGATATCACGGGGATGCAAACCTGTTACAGCCCCTGGGAGCAGAGAAGATGAGTAGGAACTGAGAGGCAGGTAGAATACAGCGTTATAATCTTCTGAGAACACAGGGTGTTGATGGAGAGAGTATGAGCAATAATAACACATTCAGAAAGTGCTTTGGAAAAAAAATGCCAAACAAAGGTGACTTACATCAGTTGGGTTTATGATAACTCTATATGATAGATATTATTACTATCATCATTAGTTTTGGAGACAGTGTCTCACTCTGTTGCCTAGGCTGGAGTGCAGTGGCACAATCATCGCTCACTGCAGCCTCTGACTACTAGACTCAAGCCTCAGCCTCCTGTAGGGCTGGGGCTACAGGTATGCACCACCAAACCTGGCTAATTAAAAAACAACAACAACTGTAGACACAGGGTCTCATTATGTTGCCCAAGCTGGTCTTCAACTCCTGACCTCAATTGTTCCTCTTGCCAGCCTCCCAAAGTGCTGGGTTTACAGATGTGAGCCACTGCACCCACTTGCCCAGAACAGCAGTGTTCCCTGGCTCTGGACCCAGCAATGGCTGCAAAGCCCCAAAATAAGACACCATTTCTTATTCTCCAGACAACGTCTTTCTATATTCAGTCTCTCAATTCTTAGGTATAAGTCTGTGCAAAAGAAAGTTGATTCATATAATTACCAACATACATTCTTCTTTTTTCCTCTTTCTTTCTTTTT
>NW_016107320.1:15366976-15398282 GCF_001604975.1 Cebus imitator
TCCTGCTTCAGCCTCCTGTAGCTGGATTACAGGTACATGCCACGATACCCAGCTAATTTTTGTATTTTTAGTAGAGACGGGTTTTACCATGTTGGTCAGTCAGGCCGGTCTTGAACTCCGACCTCGTGATCCGCCTGCCTCAGCCTCTCAAAGTGCTAGGATTACAGGAGTGAGCCACCACACCCACCCATGCCAGCATATGCCCTTAGAGCCCCTGAGAAGTACTGGGGATGAATTCCACGCTGTGTACGATAGATCAAAATGCATAATGGAAATCATATATTCGCCTACAAACATACACGCAGTGTAACAAAAGCATGAACCATCACTTTCAAAAAGTAAGATGATTTTATTGCTTTTTCTCTTTACTGATTTGCTTTTATATTATACTGAATAAATTATAGAAAAATGGTTTGATAAATAAATCATTGCTAGATCAAGGTTTTCAAAACCCAGGAAACAGCAGAAGAAAAAGTTTTCCAAGAGACCTTTGTTAAAGAATGCAAACGCCTGCTTCTTGCTCTGAAATCCAAACTTCTTCCCCGCTGTAAACTGTCCTCATAGTTATCAGCAGTACCAGAGCCTGAGGGAAGGGAACTGTGCACCTGACCAGGGTGGCAAGGACCATCTTGTGTCACTACAAATACAACACTAGCTTGAGTCCAGTAATCTCTTTCTGTTCGCCACTGTAAGCCTTCCCTAGGAGCTCAGACGTAAGTGCAACATTCATTATTACAACCTGAGCGGATAGAAAATAATGTGTCCAAAAAACTAATTGTCAAGTGGCCATGAACCCGGTTGTCTCTGACCATTAGCATGAGACACTAAATGGCTATTAAATGAAGGGATTCAGATCCCATTGCTGGATAATTTCAAGAAGTTAAAAAAGAAGGCTATCCTTTCTGCTAATAGATACTCTCCCAATGGGAAGCACGATTCCAGTAGCCATGGTGTTCCAAGGTTACATAAAAGCTGGTGTAGGCCAACTCTCCCATGGCTTAGTAAGTTTTTCTGAGAGGAATGTGCCTAGGAAATTGACATCCTCCTCTCTCACTCCTACGGCCTCCAGCTGGTAAAATCCATTCATGCCCCCAAGCCCCAGCTCCAATGCCAACTCTTCAGGAACACCTTCCCTGACCAGAGCCCCTTGGCAAGATCTGCTTGCCTTTTGTCTCCGTGGTTCTTTGTGCAGGATGTTAATAAATACTTATGCTGTGATATGATCGCTCCTCTTTATACAGTGTCAATCTCCCATACATTACAAATTTCTTTAAGGCAACACTGCACTGTTTCCTCAGTGCCGGGATGTGATGCTTGGCAAGTCACAGTACACCTCCTATCTACCATCTCATTTAATGTTTGCCATGGTGCAGTGAGGAAAGTAAAATATGATGATTATCGCCTGCCTGATTGAGAAAACCGGGGCTTCAGGAGATCAATTATTTGCCCAGGGTCCTACAGCTAAGGACTTAAAAAAAAAAAAAAAACTAGACTCAGTCCCAGTTCTTAGCAGCTTGCAAAGTTTTCATGACATCTTTTGCCTCCAATAAGCTCTAAAGGCTGCTTCACCAAGGCAGTAAAGACAGATCCGCAGCATTCCAGATTAGTCTGTATATGAACAGTTCATTTTGTGATACCAAGAGGCATGTTTAGAATTTGTTAGGCACACCAGCCCTGATGCTCACAACCTTTGCTTATAGGCAGTTCTCTTGCTCCCTGTTTTTTTTTAACCTGTGAAAAATATACAAGTGGAGGTTTTGTAAAGTTTCTTCAATGATCATATATTAATTTTTAAGAAGAAAAGAAAACCGTCGTCTACATGGCAACAGCAGGAAAACAAGATCACAAGCACACGGATGGTGTGGGGTATGAATTTAATGCCTGCAGTCTACTCTTAACTCAAAGGGTGAGGAGTTTCTGTTTAATCCGCAGTGTTTATCAGGAGGAGCCTCTGCAGCTGGTGGATATGAATATTCCTCTCATTAGGAAAAGTATCCCCTCCTGGGAAGAAGGAATGTTTATTTCATCAGCCTTGGCCTCAGCCTGGCTGAAATAAACCCTTTGCTCTGACTTGACACCCTCAAAGCAACTTTATAATTGTCATTTGTCTTCCCAAGCAAATGTTCCTTCAGGGAGAGGGATCGAGAAGCCTGGGTATTTTTATTTGCAAGATATGCACACTCTTCATTATAAATTAATAAACAAGGCATTCTGTTTTACACACCAGAGGAAAAATAAAGTATGTAAAAAGTGAAGTATCTAATATTTCTGACAGAATCTGCCCCTGAGATCCTGTCTTCTTAATACTTTATCATGTCGTGGTCCTGTCTCCCCTGACCCAGCCTTGCTCTCTGTCTTACAACCTCTGTGTATTCTCACTGTTTATGGCCCCAGTGCAATGTCATCAAAAACTCCTCCAAGACTACATGGGCAAGTTCTGGCAAGAAAAAAAATACCTTGATATATATTATAATATCTGTAATATTTAATGAGAACTAGTTCTCAGTTTTTCTACGAATTTGGACTAGACTACAATTCCTACACCTGCAAAGTTCTCAGCACACAGAACAAATCGTCTAAGGATATCACATGGTGCCAGATACTCACATTTTCTGACCGGAGCCTCTTAGCAGGACACCCTCCATCCCTGGGGTGAAGCATGTAATACAGCCGGACTTTGCTTGCATGTTTTCGACTCTGAGAAGGAAAAGCAGAAACAGATACTGTAAAAGAGATGTCATTTCAAATCCTTTGAAATCTAGCAGTGCCTGCAAATGCAAAAATGGGATTGTCAGTAGAAGACACTTCTGCAAGCTCCTATGAGTGATGTAGGGTGTAGTTTCAGACAGGTTAAGTGGTTTGCCCCAAGTTCTAAAGCCAATGTAATTTCATGATGGGAAAACACAGTAATAATGAAGGTGAAGGCATGGGGATCATTTAGCCTAGAGTGGATAATACACTATATTTAATCTTCCTCAAAATAAAAATAAAAAAGCAAAAGAAATAACATAAGGATCAATTGTGATGGGAAGAGGAACAGTGATCACTCTCACAACTGCTGCCCTGCCCTTAGGGTCTGGGGACAATGCCTCCCTGGGAGCCTGGTACACCTCACCCTCAGTAGAAGCCTTTTCTCGTGGCTCTCCCCTACCCAAGTTATTAATAAGCTATCAGAAGGGATGGGATTATCTAAGGCCAGATATCATGAGCAAACTAAAGAGAATTGTATGTCAGTCTGGGGACTGACCACAGCCTAAGCTACCTGCCAGCAGATGATGCAGTTGAGCAAATAAAGACCCGTGTTCTTCGGAATTAGCAGGATTGTTGATTTCTGGCTATACTGAGGTCCATGTGCAGCATGGAGAAACTGATGCCTTCTTTGTTCCCTATTTCCTCTTTGCTCAACTGACAGTCCACCTAGATTCCCACCACTTTTAAAGAATACAGCAGTTCTGATTTCCAAGTTTCTATCTGAGGCAGGATGGCAGAGTGAAAAGAACGCTAAGAAAATCTTCAGACATTCAGAATCTGGGTTCCAGCTCTACCACTTCCTAACTGTGTGATATTAGGGCCAGTTTCTTACTGGAATGTGTTTATAACCAAAGTACGTCTCATTTTCTCCATGTACAAAATGAATATCACAATATTTGTTAGGGTGTCATAAGAATCAAATAAGACATTGCATATGAAAAATTGCAATCTGCATAATGTTAAACATTTCTCGCTGTTGACCGAATCAACTCTTCAATCCATTGTTCCCTAATTCCAATCCCCCTTCCCTTTTCCTTTACTCGGAGGTTATTTCCTTCTTTTCAAGGCTTTTGTTCCACTACAGCTTTATTTACAGTTGCGTCCTAGCCCATCTCCTAGATGGTGGTTTACTTTTATCAATCAGCCACGAAGGCAAAGTGATTTCCAGAGAAGACACAGCAAGTTGCATCTTGTTTACAGGTTAGATTGTAATCCTTCCTGTCCAATTTCCTCATTCATTACTTTCTTAATTCCTTTATGCTGCCTAGAACAAAAAGACCAGGCTTCTGGACAATCCCTGAACATTTTTAAGGCCTTTAAATGGGTTGAAAAGTGCCAATGAAACATGAAAATTTTTTACAGATGTGTAAAAATAGTGAAATGTGACTTGGAAATACATTGTCAACACTTACACACCATTTCTATGTTACACAGTAGGTTTTAATCAAAGGTCATCTGAAGTATTTTTGTTCGTTTTTTTGTCTAGAAGATTGTTAGGAGAAACAACATGTAGATGTATGTCAGACGAGTTGACATCAATGTTCAGCTTCTATATGAAAATGACAGTGCAGGTGTACATTGTTCTCTTTGCAAATAAATTTGCAGCTTGCTAACAACTGCACGGATTTTCTCCCATTTTGCTGAGGGTATTTTGGAGGTAAGGAAGGAGTCATGGTTATATTGGGACTATTGCTGCAGTCAAAAGAATAAAAAGGAGCAACTAACCTGCAAGATGCTAACTGTGGACACAGCCTGGGCTGGTGAAAAGGCACACAGACGTAACTGATGGAAAAACAAGTGGTAACAATGTGAGCTCAAACGCGGCTGACGTAGACTTTCAATTCTGCACTTGTTACCAGAGAAGAACTTCTTTTCACATTCCCTGCATTATCAATCTCTTAAAGCTCTGGATTTCCAGAGAATGAAATTACAGCAAAACTGGAAATCTCATCACACAGCCTGGTTTCTGGCTGTTTTTGTTTTCCCCTCTTAAAGTATTCCATTTCTTCTAAAAGGGCTTTCTAGTAAAGGCAGAGTTCACTGAGTTATTTATTTGATTACAGTTAGACAAACTAGTAAAAAGTCGTTGGCTGAAAAGAAAAGGAAAATAAATGCCAAGCTCTACTATGAAGCCATTAGTGATGTGAGATGTTGGGATTTGAGGCTTATTAGTGATTTTGATCATTACAGGCCTGTTTTCCTCCCTCGGTGACCCCCAGCTCCAGTTTGGGTGGGAGAAGGAATGGCTATACCTGCAGTAGTGCCCTAGCCTAGGGTTTTGGGTGATGGAAATCAGAGCCTTGGCAAATACCTCCTGATTCTGGAATGACAGCGGAGGCATCCCTGATCATCATTTAGCAGCATTCGTTATGCCTGGGCATCTTTTTTCCCTCTCTTTGCTTTCTCCAGGGTGCTGGGACCAGATCCAGTGCCTTCCCTGCTAACAACTTCCAGCAGGAAGTGAAAATCTGCAGGCTTCTCAGTGGGAGGAATGTGGAGTCACATTCCCTGTTAGTCTGGCTCAAATCCAAAATTGATTCCAAATTATGTTGGTTGACAAAGGGAAAGAGGTTCCCTGCAGATTGTTCCTGGGATTTTTACAGCTTGCCTTGCCTCTAGCCTAGGCCTATAACACCTAAGGATGGAGACCTGCCACGGAGCCCTTTCCTTTCTTTCTTTCTTTCTTGTGTGTGTGTGTGTGTGTGTGTGTGTGTGTGTGTGTGTGACAGAGTCTTGTTCTGCCACCCAGGCTGGAGTGCAATGGCACAATCTGGGCTCACTGCAACCTCCGTCTCCCAGGTTCAAGCGATTCTCCTACCTCAGCCTCCCAAGTAGCTGGGATTAGAGGCGTGTGTCACCACGCCCTGCTAGTTTTTGTATTTTTAGTAGAGACAGGGTTTCACCATGTTGGCCAGGCTGGTCTCGAACTCCTAGCCTCAAGTGATCTGCCCACCTCAGGTGCCTTCTCCTTTCTTCCCAGCTTTCTCACCTCTCTTTCTAGATGAAACTCTGAGACACTTACATCATCTTCCTCTAACCGGCTCCTCTCTACCCCGTACCTACTAGAAATTCTTTAAGATTTGGCACAGTAATCGCACTCCTTTCAATTTATTGTAAAAAACAAACAAATGAACAAAAATCTTTCCTACAAGAAAGTGAAAATTAATTGAAGCAAAGATATCCATTGCAGCATTACCTAAATAGGAACAAAAAATTAGGCAGACAATTGCAGATTCAACAATAGAAGGCTAGTTAAAGCAGCCGTGGCATGACCTATATTAAAGGGACATTTGGGGACAAAAAACCCTTTATACACACACACACACACACACACACACACACACACACACATAAGGTTTTTAATGTATATAATATATATACATATATGCGTACATACATATACAATGAATGCTGAAAGAAAAATGCTAAACTCAAAACTACACAGATACTATGATTACAGTGACATAAAAGTGCATAAGTAGATAATACAGGTAGAAAAGAAAAAAAATAATGATGTATGAGGATATGGGGAGTATAAATGGTTTTTATTCTTTATTTTTATAACAAATTTGTTTATAACATTCATATAATAATAATAATTTTACAATGCTTAAGCCATTTTGATTTCACATTATGTGTACTTTTTACCCCACAATTATTGTACTTAGTAAAAAGAATCACTGATCATAAATGCTTTTAATGTACACTGGTATAATTGACCACATTTTCATCTACCCTCGTTAATGTCTTATTAACATTCAGACATTTTTGTTTCATTGCAGTACTTGGTATTAAATGAGCCTTCTTAACCCAAGAGCAACGCATGCTACTTCAAATTTGAAAACTTCCTTTTGGTACATGTAAATGCCAGGGTACATATGTGTTACTTTCACTCCCTGGGTATGAATAGAGACTAGAGGATGGGGAGGCCTAAGCTATCCACACAACTACACTGAGAAGGGCTGGAGGAAAAGATACATCTGACTCTGGCTCTTACATCCTCCAAATAAGCATAAGCAACAACGCATCCTTATGACTTTTGCCCAGATTTATTAGTACCCAAAATTTCCACTGCTTTTAAGGGTCTGAAATGGCCAAGCGAAAAGAACTTTAAGGAGAAAAAAATACCCACCTGTTAAATGTATATGTTACAGAGTTTCAGGGAGAAAAAAAGAACCATTACTTTAAGGGAAAAGACATGAAAAAGAAATAACAATCTCTTCCAATTGCACTGAGAGTCCATCCCAGGTTCTTTTCTGCATTCATATTTGCATTTTGAGCAAAAGTCATTACTTTCATTCAAACCACATCAACTTTAAGCTTCCCAGATCGACCAGAAATTACCAACTCTTCCATTTTAATTAAAGCATTTGCCCCCAATCCTAGGCATTGTGCGGGGACAGACCTATCTGAAGATTAGTTTCTTTTGCTGAAACAATCTCTTGGCACGCAAAGAAATAATCTAAAATGGAAATTCAGGCCAGTCTTCTCTTTGGGGGAATAAAGAACAAGACAAACGTCTATTTCAGCTGTATTGCTGTGAAAGGAGGTGAAACACATAGAAACAGAATGGCTTTGTGCCCCACCTAAATAACCATCTTCCATTATCACACATGCCTCAAAAAGATTCACAACTCAAATTTGCTTCCAACAAGGCTACTGATTTCTGGTCCCATAAAATGTGGAGATAACAAAGCAACCTTGTATTTGCATAATGCTTCAGGCAGTCTTCAAAGTCCTTTCACGTTCATCATCTCGTTTCATCCCGGAATCACAGTTGTGAGGTTGGCAAGAGAGGTGCTATCTCAAATAAGCTTTAAGATCCATTCCTGATTTCCTAGATAAGTCTTCCACCATCTTATTTCATCACAGGCATCTAATTATACCTCTTCTAGAAACCAGCTAAAATAAGCCAAGGACCTCAATAAAACAGGAAAACCTGGAGCAAAGAGTGATTCTCACATGCCACCACATTTGAGGTCATTCCAGGGAGAAGAGGGGCCAATAGGGAAAGGACAGCAAACACCAATGTCTAGCTCATGGGGATTCTTGCAAAACAACTGGCTGATGTGAGATGAGGGGCTCCATCACACAGGATGAACGAGAGGGCATCCTGGCAGAACCCCAGGTAGCATCCCTTCACTGAGGGCCCCAGGGATGAGCCCTGGAAAAGGTGCAGTGTGGCCTCACTAGGAGGGCAGGGTTAAATACAGACAAGCCAAACAGAAAACTACAAGTGCTGGGGATTCCCTCTAATGAATGGAACTCTTTTCCAAACTGATGTATCTTCCCTTATTTCCCAGGGGAAGAACACTGGGCACAGAAACTCCCTGTGATGGGCCAATTAAAACTCTAGGAAGAGAAAACTGGTCCTTAAAGGAAGGCTTCACCAACACAGGGAAGGAAGAAGTCAAACTCCTCTGCTGGAACACCCCGAGGTGCCAGGTTCCAGACCTCCTGCCCAGGCCACTGGGCTACTGAAATGGTCTTTGATTAAATGCTAGTGCTAAAATAGATCAGAAGATCCTAAAAGGATTTAGGTAGACGATGGAAAGATCCAAAGGCAACCACACATAGAGGGGACACATGGCTGGCCTTAAAAACCTTCTGCTCTGCCACAGATGGGTGACATCTATAAAAAAATTATGAAAGAAAATGAAAGAAGACTTTTGAGAAACTATCAAGGAAATCAAGCAATTGTTTACACAATATTTACTACAAGAAGCAGAAGTTTTAAATGGCACATGTTTTATGTCATTTAATTCAGGAAAATAACAGGGTAAAAGCTAAAAGACGAGATAAGACAACAGATTGAGATAAAGTTTTGGTGTCTGAGTTAATACAGAATGGGAATTTAAAACATCACAGCTTAATTTTGAAGGTCTTTCAGTTTAATAGCAGAATCAACACTGCAGATCTATGTAGAGGTCAAGATAGAGACAATTTCCAGAATCCATAGAAATAGAATAAAAAATAAAATAAGAAGAAAAAAAAGAAACTAAAGATCTTATACATGAAAGATCAAAACAAATGTAACATGGTTTTAATTGCAGAATAAACAGACAAATACATAGAATATAATAAAATCTTCCAAAATAGGTTCAATAATTTGGGACCAAAAGAAAATTAGGAAAATACATTTAACCTTGTGATGGAAAAGTTTTCTAAGCAAAGAAAGAAAAAAATGCAGGACTGATGAACCTGGCTACCAAAAAACAAATAAATAAGTGTTTTCAATCTGAAATACTTTTCTATAAGAAGCAACCCGCAAAATAGGAAAAATATTTGCAGTGTGTAAAATAAAATGGCTTAATATCTTTGAGATCAAAAGTGTCCTCACAAATTTATTCAGAAAGAATATTAAAATAGACAAAGGACACACATAGGAATTACAGAAATACTAATAGTTAAAAGATTTACAAAAAGAAATTCATCTAAATGCTACCTTACAATTTTTTAATTTAAAAAAAAATGTGTTTCTTTCACCCAGCAAATTGGCGAGGATATACACATATCCATATTGGGGAAGATGCAGAAAAAGCTAGCCCTTGTGTATGTAGATAATAGGTATGTAAATTGATATGAGCTTCCTGGATGGAAATTTTGCAATATATATCCAGAGCAAAAACTTGTTTGATTCAGCAATCCTACTTCTATGAATTTATTCTAAGGAAGCAATCAGAGACATGTATTGCCATTTATTTATGCTAGTAAACATGGGAAAATAAGCTAAATGCCCTAAAACAAGAAGGATAAATATTACAACATATCCATAGACGCCAAAGAGCCATTGGCAAGCGTAATAATATTCAATGTCATATATATATAAAATAAAATTTAAAAGGTAGTTTCTAATCAGAATGTCAATTTTTAAATAAAAATGTATATGCATCTGTATGCATATTCAAGGGAAAGGTCCAGGAAGAAATGTACCAAAAGATTAGCATTGTTTATATGGATTACAAGTGATTTAAAATTTTCTTATTAATGCTTTCTTGAAATTTCAGATTACTTAGAAGACCAAATCATTCCAATAATAGGATGGAAAAAAATCATCATTTTAAAGATTCATTCTAACACTGATGATTTATCATTCTAACAGTCCTACCTTAAGATGAGGAAAATATGTCCCAGAAAGACCAAGAGATTATCTCAAGATCCCACAACTTACAAGTTCTCAGCAAACAGGGATTATATCTGTTGGCTTCACTGTTACATCCCCCAAATCTATCACAATGCCTGACACATGGCCAGTGCTCAATAAAGACTCGTCAGTTCAGTGATTGAACACATGCAGAATAGAATAAGTCAACCTCGAACCAAGAAACCAAGACCCTTGATGAATGAAGACCATTGTGTAAAAGTGTTGTGTACATTTGAAATCAATGTTGTTATAGATTCCTTTGCATCCAAAAGATGAAATTGAAAGCCTCACACATGTACTACCATCTCTAAACTCCATGAGTGCAGTGTAAGTCATAGAAGAGCGAGGGAGCCCGCAGACCAGAGACAGTCCTAGGCGGCAGGGCTCACAGGCATTTGACAGAGTGCACGGTGGAGGAAAACCTCTCAGCAGGTGAGCTGATGAAGACTGCAGTTGAAGAACAAGTTCTGAAGAAATTGAGGGTTTGCTGCAACTAGTGCAAAAGCAGAGATTTAGAGTGGCAGTTGCCTTGCTGCAGAGTCCATGGCTCATACAGAGGCAGTGTGTTGAGGAAGAGAGGTTTGGGACAAGGCAGAGTTCACTGCTCCACTGTCTCCAAGAATCAGAGATCCGTCAGACACTAGCTTGGTAAAGTGTCTTTTAACCTGTGGTCAGATACGCAGGCTTCTGTGGCTAAAGGTGCTATGCCTTTGCTTTTAATTACATATAGGGTGGTGGATATTTGTTTTGTTCTGGACTGAATTGTATTGCAGCCCTAATCCCCAACATGACTGTATCTGAAAGCAGAGTCTATGAGGAAGTAATTAAGGTTAGGTGAAGTCATAAGGGAGAGGCCCTAATTGATAGGACTGGTGTCTTTCTATGAAGGTGAAGAGACACCAGAGATTGTGCTCTCTCACTCTCTGTCCGCGTGCATAGAGAAAAGGCCATGTGAGGATACAGTAAGAAGGCAGCCGTCTACACACCAGGAGAGAGCCCTCTCCAGAAACCAACCCTGCTGGCACCTTGATCATGGACTTCTAGCCTCCAAAATGGCAACAAAATAAATGTCTGTTGGTTAAGACCCCAAATCTGGTATCTTGTTATGACAGCCGAGGCTGACTAATACACATGCCATCCATCTACGCTAGATGTTCTCCTGGGGTCTTCCTTCTACGCAGCAATCAGTTCAACTTCCAAATGCACAAAGGGTAGCCTCGATGTTTCCGGAATTAGGTCACTTTGTTTCTTCCAAAATATGTTTAAAAGAGCATTTAACATGAGGAGCACTTATCTTAAAAAGTATTGGGAAAAAGCAAATTTTTCTTGGAGAAAAAATCACGTACAGTGGGATGTTCGGTGCCTGTGATTGTGGAAGCATGTTTGTAATCATCTATGTGGCTGTCTGCCTACACAAGTGACTACATCGATGCATTACAATTCTAAATAAAAGTCCTGCAAATCAAAAAATTAAATTACCACTAAAGCCTGGAGGAACAGTTTTCTGTGGCATTCAGTACAGAGCTAAATATGTCTCCATGATGTCTGTGCATTTTAAACAGAATCACATGAGAAATAAAATAACACAGGCTCATCTAGGCCTCTTTTGCTGTTTGGGGAAAAAAAGTGCTATTTCCCCAGAAAGCCCTTGAAGAGAAGTTAAAAGTTAGGGACAAGGGAAAGAATTAAGCCAGTGTGATCAGTGATTAAAGTCAGAGAAGACTGGGTAATGTGAAATAACAAAGTTACCAAATCCTTCCGAAAATGTGGAAGGTTAAACGCCACGAGCCAATCCTGGGCTACAGTTTCCCATGTCTCAGGTTTCTTCTGTAAAATTTGTGGCTGGACTAAGAAAAAATACAGCACTTTATAAAAATAGCCCCGTGTGGAGTCCAAAAATTAACCCCACCACTGGCAAATTGCCACCGATTTCAAGTGAGGTTTAGCTTGTGGAAAAAAAACAGGGGATCTAGAGTCCCCACCCTTATGTGAATGACAAGCGGGACAGGGCAGTCCCTCAGGAAATCCCAATAAGTTCAACAGCTGCAACAAGGCTCCCAGGAGCTCCCCCAACCTGCTCTGATCACCTTGTTATTCTGTATAACATTTTTACATTAGATTCTCTTTTTGCCCTATTATTTTATACTTCGTAGCATGTATCATATAATTATTCTGAAATTGAACTCTGTTATTTTGAGTGAATCTTCCATTTCTGTTGATCCAACCCCACAACACACCTTGAAATATTCTGCAAAGGCTGTTCCTCTTTAAATACTCATTAACTATTTAAGTAGCTAGGTAAGTCAGATTACATAACATAGCTTAAATGGAACTCGCTTTAAACAAAACAATAATAGAAGAAAAGCTGAATTAACAAAACAAACGAAATAATAGAGTACTTGCTGAACAAAGGGATTCTCCATCTCTCAGCAAATTATATTTTTAAAGTCAAATTCCTAGGGTACACTTAAAATGTGACTTTATTTTTGAAGATTTTATATCCACATTATTTTTAAAAAATACTTTTAGGTATATATAACATTTATAACCTGAAAAAAGCAATCAGTGAATTCTATAAAGAACATTTCTCAGCATAAAATAATATGCACAGAATGGCATATCCATTCCCCTGTCTCTGCACTAGTGTTGCTCCCCCTGCCCTTGCGTCAGTTTCTTGCACAGAAAATTACCCAGTGGAAGCGGTGCAGGGGTGAAAATTCTCATGCCTCACCAGTGCAGCTGGGGCCAGTTATAATACTATAGAAAAATAGGTGAGTAGCTTTGTTTCACCTAATGATGGGAAGACAGAATGTTTTTCTCTTGAATTCCCAAACAGAGTTAAGTACTCAAAAGCATATTTTATTTTCCCAGCAATATTTGTTTTATTTAATCCATCTCTACAAGCCTTAGGGGAAGCAGGCACTCACCGCCAGCTGCAATTCCACTATCACCTGCAGCTCAACCCCCACCTGCTTTTCAGTGTTTCTATTTGCCTTCTCAGAGACCCAGATTTTAGTCTGTTTGCGGGTTGCTTTCAATCGATGGCATGATTAAAGAAAAACATGTCTAGCCAGGTGGTTCAGTAGAAGATTTTTTTGAGTTGCAGAACTTTTATTTTAAATCATAATGCATCCTCTACTCAACCACCTGGCTAAAGAGGCTGGATTATATATTTTGGAAATATATAATCAGTATTAACTCAATCAGGATTGATACGGTTTGGCTGTGTCCCCACCCAAATCTCATCTTGAATTGTGGCTCCCACAATTCCCATGTGTTGTGGGAGGGACCTGGTGGGAGATGATTGAATCATGGGTGCAGTTTCCCCCATACTGTTCTCATGGTAGTGAATAAGTCTCACAAGATCTGATAATTTAATAAGGGTAAACCCCTTTGCTTGGCTTTCATTCTCTCTTGCCTGCCACCACGTAAGAGGTGCTTTTGACTTCTGCCATGATTGTGAGGCCTCCCTAGCCATGTGGAACCTCTTTTTCTTCATAAATTACCCAATCTCAGGAATGTTTTCATCAGCAGCGTGAAAATGGACTCATACAAGTACCCACCCCTCAGAGATGCCCAGAGCTCCATATCATGCCTCTCACTCAACCAGGGGGACCAGAGAAAAACACGGGCAGAGGTTTACATTTCTAGAGGCGATGGCATGCAGAGCACCTCCTCCTGGGGACAGCTGAGAGGGGACTGCAGGAGGTCAGACTGCAAGAGTCCTCTCCTTTCCATTCTCTCTCAGTTTGATGCCTGCACCACCGGATTCAGAATCACAGGGAGTTTTTTAAAAGGCAGGTTTCCAACTGAATAATAAGGATGACTAGGGATAGAGTTCTGGGCTTTAGACTTTTCACCAGCTCCCCCAGTGCTTCCTAGGAAAATGGATTTTTAAAAATCGCGGCTTTCCTTTCCTCTCCTTTTTAGCTCTCTCCTCTCTCCCTGGTGGCTGCCAAGCCCAGACTGGCAGGAAAAGAAACCAGGCTGAGTGAGCTGTCTTCTGGCTTCAGCTGGATAGTACCTCAGTGAGAGGCAAAATCAGGGAGAAGCAGTCTCAAGGCCAACCCATCGGCGACCTGGAAACAGCAGGCTGAGAGGTACGGAGCATGAAGTAAGCCCACTTTTGGCAGGGGCTCTGCTCTAATGGCTTCCAGCTCTGAAGCTCTTCAACTGCCAGTTTTCATTCCTCAGAACCTTATCTTTCCTTCTCCTCTCAACTTTCCTTCTCCTCTTCCTAACCACCTTCACAACCTTGACCCTTAGCCATCCAACCACCTCACTCAAACTCAGTACAGATGCTCCTTGACTCACGATGGGATTTCTCCCCATAAACTTGCAATAAATGAAATCGAAATGCATTTGACACACGTAACCTACCCAACACCATAGCTTTGCCTGACCTACCTTACACATGCTCAGAACACTTACATTAGCCTACAGCTGGCAAAAACCATCTACCACATAGCCTGTTTATAATATAGTGTTGGCAATCTCGTGTGAATTATTAAATGCTGTACTGAAGTATGGACTTCTACAGAAGGTGTATTGCTTTCTCACCATCATAAAGTCGAACAATTGTTAAGTTGAAACGCTGTCAGTTGGAGACTCTCTGTACTTCCAAAAAGAACCATTATCTTTCGTCCTATATCAAATCCCTTGCTCAGTGTCCCTGTTTTAGTCTGGAGCACGGACATTCTTGTAGGCAACAGGCACAAAACCAAGTGAAACAAAAATATTGAACTATATGAACCAAGAATTTAAAATAAGAAAGATAAGTATATTTGAGAGGTTGAGAAGATATTACCAATATGAAGCCAAAAACATGAAATCAAAAAAATATAAGGCAGACATATTAGATAGTAGGATTATATACCATGACCAAGTAAGATTTATCGGTTTAATAGATGAAAACCCATTAATGTAATGTACCACATTTATAGAAGGAAAGACAAAAACCCTATGATCATATCAATACAGCCAGAAAAAGCTTTGAACAAAATCTAACACCCTCTCATGACAAAAACTCTCAACAACTAGGAATAGAAATGAAGTTTTTCAACCTGATAGGGCCATCTGTGAAAAACCCTAACAGCACACTTCATGGTGGATCGGGAGCTTTCCTCCTAAGATGAGGAGTAAGGCAGGAATATCCTCTCTCACCACTTCCACCTGACGTTGTAGTGGAGATTCACAACGGGACAATTAAGTGACAAATCATGGTGGTGAGGAGGGTGGGGGAAGCATCTAAACTGGAAAGAAGAAATAAAACTTTCTCTATTTGCAGATGACACAATCCTAACCAATCCACCAAAAATCAGAATTAATAAACTAGTGCAGCCAGGTTACAAGATGCAAGATCAAAATACAGAAACCCATTGCATTTCTAAACACTATCAATTAACAATCTAAAAGTGAAATTAAACAACTCCATTTACAATAGCATCAAAAAAAAAATACCTAGGAACAAGCTGATTCTCAAATTTACACAGACTCAGATTAGCCAAAACAATCTTGCAAACAACAAAGTTGGAGCACTCACACTCCCCAATTCCAAACTTACTATAAAGCTACAGTAATCAAAACAGGGTGGTACTGTCATAAAGATAGATATATAGATCAATGAAATTCAATTAAGAATCCATAAATAAACTCTTCCATTGTAATCTATGTTAATGGATTTTTGACAACCATGCCAGCACAATTCAACAAACAATGATGGGACAATTAAATAGACATATGCAAAACAGTGGAGTTGGATGCCTACCTCCTACCATATACAGAAGTTAACTCAAAATGTATTGTAGGCCTTGATGAAACAACTAAAACTATAAAAGTCTTTGAATATTTGTGACCTTGAATTAAACAATGGCTTCTTAGATGTGCCACCAAAAGCACATGTGACAAGAAAATAAATAAACTGGATGTCATCAATTTTTTCAAAATGTTGTGCTTCAAAGACATCAATGGCTCATACCTGTAATCCAAGTGGTGGATCACAGGGTCAGGAGTTCGAGACCAGCCTGACCAACATGGTGAACCCCATCTGTACTAAAAATGCAAAATTAGCTGGGCCTAGTGGTGGGCACCTGTAGTCCCAGCTGCTTAGGAGGCTGAGGCAGGAGAATTGCTTGAACCTGCAAGGCGGGGGTTGCAGTGGGCCGAGATCACACCACTGCACTCCAGCCAGTGAGTTTAGGAATCTGGGGGGAGGTGGTGTGAATGTCCTAGAAGCAGTGGTGATCCATGTAAAACTCCATGAAATAACCAACAATCACCAAACTATATGCTTAAAATGGTAGACTTTATAGTATTTATATCAAAATAAGCTGTTATTTAAAAATTAAAATTATAAAAACTAGTAAGAACAACTACAAAAATCAAAATGGATACATCTAGAAAATATGATCAAAAATTTCAATAATAAAAAAGAACTTGAAAAAATCTCAAGAAGTATTAAAGAAATTGAGGCCAGGCACAGTGGCTCATCCTTGTAATCCCTGCACTTTGGGAGGCTGAGGTGGGTGGATCACCTGAGGTCAGGAGTTTGAGACCAGCCTGGCCAACATGGTGAAACCCCATCTCTACTAAAATACAAAACTTAGTTGGGCATGGTGGCAGGTGCCTGTAATCCCAGCTACTTGGGAGGCTGAGTCAGGAGAATCACTTGAACCCAGAAGGCAGAGGTTGCACTGAGCCGAGATCGCACCACTGCACTGTAGCCTGGGCAACAAGAGCGAAACTCTGTCTTCAAATAATAATAATTGAAACGATCAACCACTTCCTTTCTTCCCTACCATCACCACCACCACTAACACCACCAATAATATTGTTTTAGGGGTTCAAATGCTCAGATCATTTTATGAGGTTGATAGGTCCATTGCTTTTAAATATAGATGTGAAAACACTTAAGTAAAATTAACCAACTGAATATAACATTGTGTTTTTTTAAGTAATATATCATGCAATCATGGATTAATTAGTAATACAAACATAACACAACATCAAGAAATCAATATTATTTACCACATAGACTAACAACACATAACACAACATTAAGAAATCAATATTATTTACCACATAGACTAAAGAAAGAAAAAATAAATGTCTAAATCAATGCAGAAAAATCATTTTACAAAATCCAGCACCTATTTATAATATTTTAAAAATTCAAGTAGCTAGGGAAAGATAGGACTGTTCTCTCCATACGGAGTATATGAAAAATCTACAACAACCATTACACTGAATGTGGAAATATTGATTGCATTCTTTTAAAGACTAGAAACAAAAAATATATATATATGACCACCATCACTACTGCTGCTGAATATAGCCCTGGAGTTCCCTGCCAAGAAAAAAAAAGATCTAAGGATAGAAAGGGAAGAGCTAAAACTTATTGTTTGCAAATAATAACAAACGTTTATCTAGAAAATTTGGCAGAATCCATAGACAGACCCTTAAAACTCATAAAGTCAGTTTGATGGACACAAAGACACACTGCCCCCATCCTCATTCAATGGAGAACTCATTACCACTGCTCCTGGGGTTTGACAGACTCCAGCCTTTTCAGGGATCCCCTGAGCTACAGAGAGCTACCTTGCCCAAGGTCAAATTCTTCCCAGGGTGTGATGATAAAAGTACATAAGTCAGTGGGTAACAAGAGAGGTAGCTTGCATAGACTGATTTGAAAAACACATTATGAACTTTTAACTCTCTGCAATCTGAGGTTAAATAATATTTAACTTGTACAGGTATACTGTATAGAGCCAGGATTTGAACCCAAGCTTTCTGACTTGAGAGACTAAAGTCTTAACTGCAGTGTTGGGCTGCAAGATGAGTTTTCCAGCATCATAAGATCACACATTGCATATTGGTGCTTCTAAGTGTTCGCTGAGTGTCACCCCAGCTCTTGGGATACACATATGCCTCCCTTTGATATACTGGACTATGTATATGTAAACAGACACTTCAATGTCTATTGCAAGACTGACCCCTCTCTGAAATCTTCTCCTGTAGCTCCAGAACACTAATTTCATCCTATACTGACCTCTCACGGCTCTTATTGTCTTGGCCACATAGTTTAGCCCTTTCTGATTTTCATTTCAGCAATTCATAAAATACAGACTGATAACTGCCCGGCTTATCTCACGTGGCTCCAAACCACAGCCCTTTGGCAAAGAACAATACCTGATGAATCTTCCATATTCTAACAAAGTACAATATACCGTAGGTATCCAAAAAATCACTCCTTGATTTGAAACGATGACATCAAGTATATTAATTAGTCTCGCTGTCTCAGACTGAAGCTAAAGCAAAGGAAACAGAAGTGTCTGTCAAACTCAGTTCTGCTTGTCTTTCTCAAACACATGGTCAGGATTCTATAATTTCTTCCTGACCCTCATCATTCCTGACAATCTAATTTTGATTCAGTTTCTTCACAAAAGTCAGCCCACAGATAAATATGCACATATAAAGTTAGTCCAAAACTACTGAGAAGTGCTTAACCAGTACAATCATGCATTCAGGCTGGACATTTTCTCATTCGGGGAAAATAATAATGTCTTCATCCTAACGTCATTGGCAGCATGCATAACCCTCTCCCTCCTGCCACCTGCTCTTAGCTAGATTTCAAGTCAGCATGGTCCACTTCTTTTCACCTGCTGACTGATTCGCTATTTCATAGAAATGTATTAAAATTTTGAAAACTGATCAATAAGAGTGGAAAAATTATGACAGTTATTTTTTTTAAGGAGAGAGGGTTTAGCTGCCTTCAGCTCCCCGACAGCCCACTGCAGTTGTTTCTGACTTCCATGACAAAACACAGCAGCCAAGGGGAGGCTGTGGCTGCTGATTCCTTTCTTCTTTGCTGCAGTAGGAAGTCAGAAGAGATTAGTGCCTTAAACACAACCATCTGTTCTCTTCTGTGCAGGCCTTTCTTCTGGACTTCAGCAAGGGGGTGATACATCGATTCTAAGTCAAATTTCAATCCAATTCCTGGTATTTCTAATCTTACTCCTCTCTGCTGAGAGTGAATTTACAAAACTGGGCCAAAGTGAGAAAGGAAGTTGACTGATGTTTGAGTCCTATTAATATTCATAGCTTGTGGTTCGTTTTTGTTTTTGTTTTTGTTTTTTTTTTTTTTTGAGACGGAGTTTCGCTCTTGTTACCCAGGCTGGAGTGCAATGGCGTGATCTCAGCTCACCGCGACCTCCGCCTCCTGGGTTCAGGCAATTCTCCTGCCTCAGCCTCCTGAGTAGCTGGGATTACAGGCACACGCCACCATGCCCAGCTAATTTTTTGTATTTTTAGTAGAGACGGGGTTTCACCATGTTGACCAGGATGATCTCGATCTCTTGACCTCGTGATCCACCCGCCTCGGCCTCCCAAAGTGCTGGGATTACAGGCGTGAGCCACCGCGCCCGGCTAGCTTGTGTTTTTTACTAGATTAAACCAATTCTACCAAGAAAAAGAAAAAGAAAAACAAATTCTGCTATATTTCAGCTATCAGAAAAGTTTAATGTTCATGAATTATAGAAGGTAAATAGTACACAGCAGTACATGACATTCATACATTCATTCATTCATTCATTCATTCATTCTTCAAACCTCTGATGCATATCTTATACAGACAAGGGTCAAAATAGACCAGATTAAGTAATCTGGAATGTGAAATATTTTGGTTGAGTTATTGCTACCAAAACAAAGAATAATCAGCATGCACATTCTAGTTATTCTCTTGTGAAATCTCAGCATCTCCTTCTGTGAGCATCCATTCATTTACCATCCTCACTCAGTCCTTGTCCTCGCAACTTATAGATCAGAATTCACACAGTCACCTTCTACAGTGTGACATCTTCTTTCGGCTTAGTATGTGTAATGAAATTCCCCTTCCTCAAGAATTCTGGACCCTAGGATAGATGGAAACAAACAAGCTGTGCTAACAGAAGAAAATCAGGATTGCATTTCACTGAAGGCTGTTCTAGGTCCACAAAGAGTAACTGGAATGTAATTTTGGATTCAGTTAAGATTAAAACAGAACAGACAGAGTCTGTCTCTGAATATAAAGATAGGTAACATTCCAAAACCGGTTTCACAAGAGAAGTTTTTTCAATAAACATCAAGAGCGGTACATAAATTAATTGTAAAATGCTGACTAATATGTGTTTCCTTAACTATAAAATGTAAAGGCAGAACATGAGAATTTCAAATGCCCCAATCAATTTTAACACTCTGTATTTATTACATGGAGATTTCAAAATGCCATCTCAAATTTAGAGCACTATTGCTTATAATAGAAAAGAAGAGAGATCTGAAATCAATGACCTCAGTTTGCACCTTATAAAACTAGAAAGAGTACCGTAGTCTTCTTTTATAGAGTAAGTTCCAAGACACGCAGTGGGTGCCTGATAAAACTACAAATAGTGCCAAACCCAATGGCTGTCCATCAGAACTTGTTTCTGTCCACACCATCCATCAATAAATGTAATGCATTTCCATCTTAACTAAGCACTTATCACACGCTGCGGTCATAACTCTTTCAGTTTGAAATGCGACAGCCAAAGCAACTCGAATTTCTTTTTCTTCACAATTTCATGGATGGAAGATTTATTCTTACTGTAAATCTTAGCAACCTCAGCATACAATTTTTTTTCCTTATTAAGTTGAGAACTTTCATGTTTTTATGTAAAGGAAACACTTTACAGCTTCTCTTTGGCATATGTGAATTGCCAGCACCACTACTCTAGTGCTTTGGAGCCATTAAGTCAAGTAAGGGTGACTTGAACACCAGCATGGCGATGCCCCATCAGTGGATCTGACAGCCTTTGAGGTCTGCAAGTGTGACTCACAGGCAGACAGCACCCGCAACGCAGAGACACTGGGATTCACAGCCAGGGCAGGATGAAGCTGGATGGTGTGAGGTTTCACATGCTGCTCAGGACAGAATGCAACTTCAACCTTATGAATTGTTCATTTCTGGAATTTTCCATGTAATGTTTTTAGACTATGGTTGGCTGTGGGTAACTGAAACTGTGGAAAGCAAAACCATGGATAAGGAGGACTATGTAAATTAATCCTCATGAAAGCAGAAGAAAGGAAAAAATAGAAGTATTAGAGTGAAAATCAAGAAAACAAAAACAGAAATACAACAGAGAAAATCAATGAAAGCAAAAGCTCGTTCTCTGAGATCAGTAAAATTGAGAAATCTCTAGTCAGACCAATGGGGTAACAAAGAGAGAAAAGATACTAATCATGAATATCAGGAATGAGAGAAGAAAGTACATGACTCCTACAGATATTAAAATAATAATCAGGTAATATTATAAATACTCTGCCAATTAATTCTACAACTTAGATGAAATGAGCAAATTATTTGAAAAAACAAACTACCAAAGCTTAAGAATAAACAGATAACCTGAATAGATGATTTATTAAAGAAATTAAATTTGCGGTTAAAATCTTTTCACAAAGGAAACGCAACACTTGGATGTTTTCGCCAAGAAATTCTACCAAACATTGTATAACAATTCTAGAAAAAATTTCCAGAACACACTGAGTGAACAGATGTTCAGAAGGAGTGGAGGAGCACAGAATCACATCCAGAGAGCACAGGGGGCCACAGACGTGACCAGGTACCAAAATCATAATGGAATCAAAGGTAACATGGAAGCTGTCCTACGAATTCCAAAGTACTTAAGCCTGTGAAATCCCAGCCTGAGCCACACTTCCAAAGCAAAGGGTTATACTCTGAAAACAGATAACCACAGAAACTACACTGAGAGAGTAATGTACAGTTTACAAAGTGATTTCACATACACTATTAGCGGCCTATCTCATCTGATCCTCCAAAAACCCCAAGGCTCAGAAAGGCTGAGCAACCGGCCAAGGTCACACAGGTCCTTCGCCCTGGCTCATGGCTGAGTTAGGCCATCTTCTGCTCATGCAGTTCCCCTCACCCACATCCAGACTTCTGCAATAGAAGTTTCTTGAGGGCAGGGACTAGTCTGAATTGCTCACTATTAAATCTCCAGAACTCAGAACGTAGATTCTTTTAATAATATTTATTGACCAACTACTGACTCTAAGATCAGCATACTTTTCACAACACTGACCAGCATATTCTGCAATGTTTTGTCTTAACCTAAGAAATAGAAGCTCTCCCTTATAAGTCCACATGCAAGGAAGCTGTAGAAGGCCAGGCCTGTGCCCTGATGCCCACTGGCTGGTCAATTAATTGGACTGCTATGAGCACCAGCTAACCTCATCAGGAAGGGCGCTGCACAGCAGAGGAGCCATGCCTCCATGTCTAGGTGGATTGATTCAAAATGTACCAGTGTTGCTATCCACCCAAAGCATGCAATGAGTTCACCTCTTTCTGGGATTAAAAATACTAGAACTAGCTATGGGGTTGCAACTAGACTGGCTGGACTTTGAGGCAGAAAATACTTTACATTCATTTTCTATTACTTTACCTACAAAAAAACTCCTGTGTTTCACTTTCAATTTTCTACACTTCTGTATGTGAGCTACATACTGTGAGCATATGCTGTGTTGAACCATGTGAAACTACTATTTTTATATGTGAAAATGATTAAATATTGGCAATTTCATATGGTTCAGCTTTGTTTTTTATAAACTGAAAAAAGTCTTTTTAAAAAAAAAAAAAAAGTAGACTATAAATATGGATATTTTCCCTGAATTGGCCACTTTCCTCTCTCAATTTCAGTAATACTAATATAATCATAAGATTAAAAATCTTGCCATTAGCAACCAAGATATCCTTCAATAGGTAAAAGGATAAACTATGGCACATCCATACAATGGAATAGTATTCGAGAAGGAAGGAAGGGAGGAAGGGAGGAAGGAAGGAAGGAAGGAAAGAAGGGAGGGAGGGTGGGAGGGAAGGAAGGAGGGGAGGGGAGGGGAGGGGAGGAAAAGAAAAGAAATCAGCTATCAGCCCGTGAAAAGACATAAAGAAAACTTAAATGCATATTACTAAGTACAAGAAGTCAATCTGAAAAGGTCACATCTTATATGATACCAACTATATGATGGAAATATAGAAAATAAAGTTTTCCATAAAAATGGAAAACTATGGACATGGTAAAAAGATCAGTGGTTGCCCAAGAGGTGGGGATGGGGGGACGGTGACTAGGTGGAGCACATGGGATTTTTCAGCCAGGGAAACTGCTCTGTATGACACTGCAATGGTGGATGCATATCATGTATTTGTCAATACTCATCGAATGTATAACACACAGAATGAGCCCTGAGCTCAACAGTGGGCTTTGGGTGATAATGATGTGTCCATGTGATGTGGGTTCGTTAATTGCAACAAATGTGCTGCCCTAATGCAAGATATTAATAACAGACAGAAACGGTGGTGAGAGAGAGTATATGGATACTCTCTGCTCAATTTTTTGTAAGCCTAAAACTGCACACAAAAATAAGTCTATCAATTAAAAATTACAGAAACAAAAAACAAACAAACAAAACCCTACTTTGCCTTCTGTTGCCAGGTAAGAAAACTGAAGGATATAGGTGAGAGAAGGCACAGAACGGGCCATGTGCACCTGGCGGGGGAATGCCGCCTCTTGCTGTCCACACAAGGAGCAAGACAAGTCCCAGAGCCACGCTCCATCGATTTTCCAATCGGCCAAGGGCTGACCTTTCTTTCCTAATAGCATGACTTAACAACAGCCTTGAAATCCTTTTGCGAATTTGCTGCTTCCTTTCAAGCGTTACAAATTTTCCATTTGGGGGTGTTTCTAAAGCTCTCATGACGTTTAATCTCATCTCCAAGTCATACCGAAAAATCCAACACTTGCAAACATTTCCAAGTAAAATGAATTCCTCATGACAAGCAATGTCCCCAATGTTTTCAAACCCGCTGGTCTGTGAGGACCAGAGTCACTCATCTGAATCTATGTCGTTTGTCTAAGCCCTGAGGTTTCTCAAGGTTGAGGGGTCCCCTGAGATGTGACATCTGTAATTACAATCCATCTGAATTCCTCTTGTCACCTTCTTCAGGGAGAGCATGACAGACTCGTCCCTCCTTGGGATCTCTTAGTAGAAACACATATTTGTATATTTTCTGCCCCAGATCTGCACGCTTCTCAAGGACATATGCAAGCTCCCATCTGTGGAAAACAAACCGTGTTTATTTCTCCCCTCTCCCTGGTATTCTCATTCAGTTAAGCAGAATGTCCACTTTCACTGAAGAGAATTTCTCTTGCAATTAATTATCTGCCAGTTGACTTAGGAGATATCAAAAGGCAATTTTTTTTCTTTTTTACCTCTTTGGAACTTCTTGAACTTGAAAGTAAATATCATTTAATCAAATGCACGGATACATTAGTGCTGATGCATAATGTGGATCAGCACTAATGCATCCGTAGAAATAGGATAATGAGGCTCTCTTTCTTATCGGGGTAGGATATCTTTAGGAAGAACTGACCTCACGCACGTGGAGGGGAAACAGCTTGTCTGCACCATTGGCTACAGAGACTCCATGGGCGTTTGGAGGCATCAGGATCTCCCCTGACTCAGACATCAAGTGCTTCAGAAATGAATTTACCCTACACCATAAAGCAACGCACCATATAGCACTCTGTGTCTCGGCTCTGACTACTAGTTGAAACCTGGGGCACCCAGAAAGGAAACACACTATGTTGCATTTCACAAAGTCTTTCTCAAGCCAGATGACCCCAGCACTCTCTCCAGAAGAGCGCACAGTCCTGCTTCTCTATCAGCCTTCTTCCTGAGGAGTTTACTTGGGCTTTGTGTTGCCCCCCTGTCTTAGGGATGGGGGAAACACAACTAAAGAAGGAATAAAGCCCACCAGCAGAGCACGCGGCCTGGAGCAGGAAACCACAGGGCAGTGTGGTCTGAGTTTTAGCTCACTGACGCTGTGAGACACACTGTCCCGCTGCCCTTCCAACTCTCCCTTCCCTGATGGACGCAGGTGTTCCCAGATCAGGCATGTCCCTCCCCTGTGGCTCAGTTTTCTTCTCTCTGGGTCTTTGTCTCAGCTGGGGACACACACAGCCAGCTGTCATCATCAAGGTGTTGTGCTTTTGTGTGGCAATGATTGCATTCACGTGAGGACGAGAGTCTACAGGTGGACTGGGGACACTGGGCAAAAGTGGCAAGTGGCATCTCATTCTCCTGTCAGCAGAGGAGGACTAGATGGCTCTGAAAGCTCAGAAGAAGGAGGGTGACAGATGCAGAAATACTCTGTCTCCAATGTAAGGCAAAGCCTCAGAAGTCCTCTCTGCGCCTTTATTTCTCCACTTACCAGCGTGTCATCAGCAATGCTATTCTAGCGTCCTGGCATCATGGTATGACTCCCCAGACTCTTGTCTAATCACACATCTACTCTGGACTTAGCCCTTACCTTGAAAGCCTTAGCCTTGAGCCCATGATTATAGCCATGCGTCTGATCATTGCAGCTGATCTGGGGGCAAGCATACAGGAGCAATTGTGGCCAATGGTTTGCACACTCACATGAAGCACTCATGCAAAAAGGCCCTGGCATACTTGACTCCTAAAGACACAAATACAAACCTCACCCGGTCTGTCCATTGGGCAGCCAAAGACACAAATTGAAAATTGCAAGGGATCCTTATGAAATACCAGGATCACCAGAACACGAGACTGCTTTTCAGTGCAATTTCTGGCCAACATAGTTAACTCCAGAATTTACAGTTACAGAAATTCAATTCAGAGCCTCGGCTGTCCCTAGGCTGAGGGGAGAATTTAGTATCACACCTGCTTCCTCCCACGGGGCTCCTTTTACGTTTTGACTGGCTAGACTGATGCATCAGTGTGGAAACTGCTCTCATCAGTGGAGTGGAGTATTGATTTAAAGGTCTGAGACTCTGGAACTCAAGATACAAACTTTCGCTCCCCAGATTTATTTTATACAATCCATTGCATTAATGTTGCATATAAAAATTTCCTCATACTTTATAATAAACATTTTCCGTTCTGCAAATTGCAAACTGATGGCATACTGGAGCATCCAAAGGGATGTTGTATATCCCATTAGCTACCACCGCAAGTATCATAGCATTTAGCCAACACACTGCCTAGACGGGTTTTGGTCACTTCCTGTTGCAAAATCAACCGGGAGAGCAAAAGAAGACCTTAAAATACATAACCGCAGCTTTTAAATTTTCCGCACTTTCTTCTTTCTTCTTTCCCGGTTTCTTCTCACTCAGAGTCTTCAATAGCAGCTCTGGTGTGTGAAGAGATAGAGGTTGATGCTGTGACGTCCCTGCTCAGAACAACCTAGCTCTACCCCTCTGGCAGGCTCTCAGGGGCTGGAGCAGCTACAAAGAAACGGGAAGTTTCTGCTCCATATTCAGCCTGCCTTGAAAGCCTGGATAGACACAGACACGCAGTGTCCATGCAGAGCAGCTGGTGCACCTAACCTCAGGCTCCCTGAGGCTCCCCAGAGGGAGGAGATGGCCCCACGGTTGTCTGTGCTGCTGAAACATGACACCCCCCTCAAGGTATGTCCCCTGCCATGCCACATTTTCCTTCCCAATAAATGACCCCCATGATTTACTCCGATCAGTACTGAGACACAAAGACAAGGAGCACTGATGTTTCATCTCTGGATGTTTCTTTCTGTATATTTAGCACCAGAGGAGAAAAGCACTTGAGGAAGGGGGAGTTAAGCGCTGAAGTCAGCAACTCGCCAAGTGGTTGTCTGCTAACCGGAACCCTTGAATCTCACCCAGCTCTTTATCACTGTCTCCATCGTATTTAAAAAAGAGAGAGAAAGAAAGAAAAACTTTCAAAACTGCAGACCTACAGTTCTCCCTTAAATGCACTAATTAGAATGGTATCTCTTCTCTCCCACCGCCCGCCCCACCCCACCCTACACATCTGCTGCAGCGACTGGAGAGGTGAAGGTGCCTGGCATTGCAAACCCGAAGCATTTTTCAGTCTTCCCTTCTGCTTCTTCATCAGATCCACTCTGGAATTCTTTCCCCTGCCAGTCAGAGGTCTCCGTGTTCTCTCTCTTTCTTCAGAGTGTCAAGGAAACTGCAAGAAGTCCCAGAACACCTGCTGTGCTGGGAGATCTGATCTACTTCCCAGGGCAGGATTGAATGAGCACAAAGCCTTCCAGCCCTGGAACTGGCTAACTGGCCCCCCAGTTCACCTGCTCTTCACCTCCAGGGGCCACAGGCAGGGAATCGGGCCTGGTTAGCTTTGCAGGCTCACTCCCCTCACTCTGTGCTCCAGCAGAGCTGTGCTACACACCATGTCCACACACTCAGAGCTCTGAGCTTTTGTGCCATCCATGAGGAGTCTCCTTTCCCCTCGTGTAACCGCTGAACCCTCACTCACTCTGCAGATCCCACCTCACAGTGCCTCTGTGAATCCAGGCCTGTCCACCACACCTTGCATCCTACCCCACTAGCCACTAACACCAACAAAAAGCACCAGCACCTCTCTGTGCAGTGTGCCTCTGCCAGTGCACTTACGGCCACCTGAGTGACATCACACTTGTGCTGCACACATTAATCTCTGCCCTCAAGGCACCCCGTGTCATTTCCCAGACAGTGCTGACATTACTGTCCACCCTGCATGTTGGGGACCAGGCTCCATGCTTGGCACATTCTAAGAGCCCCATACATCCTTACTGAATGAAAGAGACCACAATTGAACTCAGCTGCATTGTCACCTCAGACAGTGAAGGTGGGGGGTTGGGTGAGTAGCAAGACTAAGGAGGGTGATATTTGGAGAATCTGCAAAATAACAGGGCTCAGGTATTGTAGCTGTGCACATTACACGACTTCCATGAGCCACAATCTCCTCTAAGGAGGAGCATGAAAAATAGATATAGCTACCATTTGAGAGGTCATCAGAAGAAAGAAATGACAAGATGCATAGAAAGATTGGCACAGCACTCGGTCCTCAGTAAATGGAACTGTTGCCACCAGGAAGCTTATCAGGCATGGGGTCTGTGGACAGGTCACACCCTCCTCACCTGCAGCTTCCCCCGTGTAGAGGCTGCTGTGTTGAACATCAGAACATGTACTAGAACAGGCAGCCTTTGGATGTGGGGCAAGACCTTGAATTCCAGGTCAGAACCCTAGAAGGAGTGAGCCAGGCAATAGGCTAGGTCACTGAGGTGCTGGCAGGTTGCTGTAAGGCAAGGTCCTAGGGAGCCAGTATCAGGTGTCCATGCCTTTCATTCTCCAGGTCTTCACTGCTCCACCAGGCACAGCCCAGCTTCCTAGCAGGGGAAGCAAGAAGGGACAGTACCTCGCCCAAGAATGGGGGCAGGGGGCAACCTCTACCTCAGGCTAAGGGATCAGGCTCTTCACTGGCTTTTTCCTGCATCTCTTTGTGATCTAGGAAAGTCTTCAAAGAACTGGAAATTCACACATAAACTGGGCAGTTATGCTCAGGGACTTGATCTGCAAGTTAATGACCCACATGCATCTTGGAAAGAACTTTCTGGTGTTCTCTTCCTCCTCCCCTGGCAAGCATTTATCAAGCTCCACAGTGGAATGCGTTCTGCCTACTGGCATGGCTCTGCTCCGAGGTCCCAATGCCAGGCTGTTTAATGTATGACAACCCACAGCGGACAGGACATCTTATTTTTCAAGCCCTGCTTGCAAGCTTTACGAGAAAAGACGTTGCTGAAAGCAGAAAAGAACACTTAGAAACCAATAAACACCTCTTACTCCCTGACTAATTCCACCATGAAGAGCTGTCTTGAGTTTCCATATGCTGCATAAATCCACTCCATTTTAGAGCCACAGAGGTCCCTGCTGATGCTCCCGATAGTTCTCGTCACGTCCAACTTCTGTTGGCTCTGACAGAAGAAAACTTCATTGACAAAGTGGATAATTCTTATCTGCTTTCCCGGAGCAGCACTCAGCTGAGATTAAGTTCCCTTTGCCTTTATTGCTATTGCTGCTGTTTCTCAGCATTACTTCCTAGGCTTCAACCTAAGCCGATACAGTGTTCTATCAGTAAATAAAACAATGGCTAAACTTGAAGGCAGTTTTAGCAGAATACAGCCTTTCCTCCACCCCTCTTCTCTACTCCAAATTTTTGAACTGTGTTTCTAGCTGTTGGGAGGGGCTTTTTTTCAGGCCAGACCCCTCAATTGACTGTGAATGGGACATGTTCCCAGCCGGCCTTACCTTTAGCGTCCTGCCTAGCTCCCTTCTTGCTGTGTCTGTCTGCCTGTTTCCATCTTGAGAAATAAATAGAAGGATAGATGGCTGGCTGGCTGGATGAATAGAAAGAGACAGAGAGAAGGAAGGGAGGGAGGGAGGGAGGGAATCCAAAACTATATTTAGATATTAATGATGTTTAGATAGTTTAAAAATGTTTCTATTCCTCTCTCTCTCTTTCTCTCTCTTTCCATTTCCTTTCTGATATGTGTAGGCAGAGACAGACAGAAGCAAAGAGTCAGAGAAAAGGAAAGACTAAGTTTTTTTTTTTTTTTTTTTTTTTTTTTTTTTTGAGATGGAGTCTTGCTCTGTCACCAGGCTGGAGTGCAGTGGCACAATGTCGGCTCATTGCAACCTCCGTCTCCCGGGTTCAAGCGATTCCCCTGACTCAGCCTCCTGAGTAGCTGGGACTACAGGTGTGCACCACTAATATTTTTATCTTTATTCCAGATTGAAAGATTTGTGCCCCATTACCATTGGAGCTTTCTCCTGAGGGCTCTGGGGGCTCTCTGAAGGGTTTTCCATTTGAATGCCCAAAATAGAGGCAGATATTTTAAAATTTTTAAACAATTTTTAAAATGTAAAAGGAAGGTAATAAAGGTCAGAAGCTCAGCTCTGCATAAGATCAGGAAGAGCATGGATGAGGGTAAAATAAAAGAATTTTTTTCTAATTGATCTAACAGACGAAAGTTTGTTCAAAAGTATAATAGCAACAATGCATTCAATCGTATAAGTATTTGTAAGTGAAATGACTGAAAGCAATAAAACAAGGGAAGGGAGAAGGGGATTAGGACCATTCTGATATTATGAGATACACCAACCATGAAGGGGTATTGTGCTATTTGGAAGTAGACTTGGATTAGTTGGACGTGAATATTACAAACTGTGGTCCAGGCAATAAAAAGAGTAAAAACTAAGAATAACTAATATGTTAATAAAGGAGAGAAAATGGAATCATATAAAATGCTCAATAAAAGCCGCAATATGTAGAAAAGAGTACAAGATAAAAACACAGACAAAAGCAAGGGTGACAGATAGAAAACAGTAACAAACATATTAGACATTAATCTAACCACAGTCATTTGCTGCATGACAGCATTTGAGTCAACAATGGACCACACAGATGATGGTGGTCCCATAAGATTATAATGGAGCTGACAATTTTCTGTTGCCTAGTATTGTCTTGATGATCCTGGCCCTATTAGACCTAGGCTAATGTGCATATTTGCGTCTTCGTTCTTAACAAAAAGCTTGAGAAGTTAAAAATATATATATATAAACAGAAAAAAGCTTATAGAATACTGATAAAAGTCAGAAAATATTTTGTACAGCTATCCAGTGTGTTTGTGTTTTAATCTGTGTCGTTACAAAAGAATCAAAAAGTTAAATAACATTTTAAAAATTATAAAGTTAAAAAATTTGCAGCAAGCTAAGGTTGATTTATTATGGAAAAAAATATGTTTCATAAGCTTAATGTAGGCCCAGTGTACAGAGTTTATAAAGTCTACAGTAGTGAACAGTAATGTCCTCAATTCACAGCACTCACCTCTCACTCACTGACTCACTCAGAGCAACATTCAGTCTCACAAGCTTCATTCACTGTAGGTGGCCTATACAGGTAGGACTGTTTCTTATATTTTAGATATGTTTACTGTGCCTTTTCTATGTTTAGATACATAAATACTGACCGTTGCGTTCCAATTGCCTACATTATTCAGTATAGTGGCATTCTATACAGGTTTGTAGCCCAGGAGCAATACTCTCTACCACATAGCCTAGGTGACACCATCTAGCTTTGTGTAAGTACAAACTTACACCATCGGTAGTAGGATATACCACCTAGGTTTGTGTAACTACACTCTGATGTTTGCACAACCATTAAATGCCCTAAGATGCATTTCTCAGAAAGTATATCCTATCATTAAGTGGGACATAATAGTGTATCAATAATTGCGTTGAACATCAATGGTCCAAATGCACCAATTAAAAATTGGAGATTGTTAGACTAGATGAAGAGAACCAAAAATTCAACCATATGTCATCTACAATAAACCACCTTTAAATATAAAAATACATACAGATTAACATGAAATAAATGGAGGCCGGGCGCGGTGGCTCACGCCTGTAATCCCAGCACTTTGGGAGGCCGAGGCGGGTGGATCATGAGGTCAAGAGATCGAGACCATCCTGGTCAACATGGTGAAACCCC
>NW_016107320.1:15398456-15407075 GCF_001604975.1 Cebus imitator
ACCATGCTAATTCTTGTGAAAAGAAAGTGGAAATAGCTATATTCATTTCATACAGAGCAGACTTCAGCCCAAGACAAGTTATCAAGGATAAAAAGAGATATTATATAATAATAAAGGGTTAATTCTCCAAGAAGACATAACAATCCTTAATGTGTATAGACCAAATAACAAGGTATCGAAACACATGAGGTAAAAACTGATAGAACTTCAAGGAGAAATAAACGAATCTATTACTATAGTTGGCCATGTCACCACATCTCTACCCAAAGTGGACAAAGCCAAAAAGCAGAAAACTGGTAAGAACATAAGCACAAAACCATTAATCAACTGAATATAAAAGATATCTATAGACTACCCCATCCAGCAACAGCAGAATACATATTCTCAAACACACATAGAACATACATCAAAATAAGCCATATTCTGGCTGCAAAACACACCTTAACAAATTTAAAATAATGAAAATCATAATAGAAATAATGGAAATCAATATCAGTTCTCAGACCACAGCAGAATTAACCTAGAAATCAATAACAGAAAGAGTTTAAAAATCCCCAAATACTTGAAGGCTAAACAATATACTTCTGAATAACACATGGGTCCAAAAAAAAAAATCTCAAGAAACACATGAAAATATTTTGAACCAAATGAGAATAAAAACACAACTTAAAATTTGTGAGATGCAGTAAAGCAGTGTTTAAAGAGGAATTCATAGCATTGAATTCACACACTAGAAAAGAGAAAAAATTTAAAATCAGTCACTTAAGGTTTTACCTCAGAAAACTAGAAAAATAAGAAAAAAATTAAATTCAAATCAAGCAGATGAAAATAAGTAAAAAAGCAGAAACCAATAAAATTAGAAAAAGAAAATTAATAGAAAAATTATCACAACCAAATACTGGTTCTTTGAAGACGTCAATAAAATCAATAAGCCTCAAGTCAAGCTAACTAAGAATAAAAGAGAGATGACACAAATTACTAATATCGGAAATAAAAAAGGGAACATTACTACAAGTCTCAAGACATTAAAGCAATAATTTAAAAACGCTATGAAAAATTCTATGTCCACAAATTTAATAACCTAGATGAAATGAGACCAATTTCTTAAAAGACACAATATGAAAAAAGTCACAAAAGAAGAAATAGACAACGTTAATAGGCCTACATATATTAGGGAAATTGAATTTTTAATAGCCTTCCAAAACAGAAAGCACCAATCTAAATGGGTTCACTAGTGACTTCTACCAAACATTTTAGGAAAAAATTATACCAATGCTCTATGGTCTTTTTCAGAAGATACTTTCTTTTATTAAAAAAAAACTTCAATAATTTCATTAGCTGCTTTTTAACTCATTCTAAGAGGCCAGCATTACTCTAATAACAAAACCAGAAAAAAGAAAAAGAAAACTACAGACCAATATCTCTTATGAACATAAATGCAAATATTTCTAACAAAATATTAGCAAATTCAATCCAATAATGTACAAAATAAATGATATATTACAACCAAATGAGATTTGGGGTATGCTAGACTGGCTTAACATTTAAAAATCAATTAATGTAATCCATTACATCAACAGGCTAAAGAGAAAAAAAAAATCACATGATTCTATTAATAGATGCAAAAAAAAATCTGACAAAATCCAATACCCATCCATGTTATGAACTCTCAGTAAAATAGGAAGAGAGGAACATTTTCTCAATGTTATAAAGAACATGTACATGCAACCTTCAGCTAACACCATACATAACAGTAAGGAATTCAAATCTTTCCTGCTAAGATCAGGAACCAGACAAGTATGTCTCCTCTCACCACTGCTTTTCATCATTGTACTGGAAGTCCTAGCTAATGCAATAAGGCAAGAAAAGGAAATAAGAAGTATACCTTTGGGGAAGAATGAAATAAAACTATCCTTTTTCACAAATGGCATGACTCTTTTTATAAACGATCTCAAAGAATCAATAAAAGAGTCCCTAGAGTTCATAGGTGATTACAGCAAAGTTAGAGAATGCACAGCTGATACATAAAAGTCTAGTATTTTCCATAACCAAGAGCAAGTGAAATTTGAAATTAAAACACAATACTATTCACGTTAGCACACCAAAAAAATAAAAGTTATTTATAAATATAACAAAACATGTATAAGAAAAACTATGCAATTATGATGAATAAAATCAAAGATGAACTAAATACATGGAGAGGTATTCCATGTTCCTGGATAGAAAGACTCAATATTGTCAAGGCCTCAGTTCTTCCCAATTTATTCTATAGATTCAATTCAATCCCAATCAAAATCCCAAAAAGTTATTTGGTAGATAACTTGAAATCGATTTAGAAATTGATTGTGAAATTTTGATGGAGAGGCAGAAAACAAAAATAGCCAACTTAATATTAGAAAAGAAGAACAGTAAGAGGGCTGACACCATCTGACTTCAAGATCTGCTACAAATCTACAGTAATAAAGACAGTTTAGTATTGGTGAAAGAATAGGCAAATCAACCAAATGGAACAGAATAGAAAGCCCAGAAATAGATCCACAGAAATAGAGTCAATTGATGTTTCACAAAAGATCAATTGTGTTCACAAAAGGCAACACAATGAAGAAAAGAGTATATTCAACAAATGATGCTAGAACAATGGGATATCTACTGTCTACATGCAAAACAAAAATGAATCCAGACATAGACCTTACATTCTCCACTGAAAGGAACTAAAAATGAGCCATAGACCTAAATTTAAAATATACAACTACGCGGGGAGGTTGGGAAGGGATGACACTGGGAGAACTGCCTGATGTAGGTGACGCGGAGATGGAGACAGCAAACCACCATGGCATGTGTGTATCTATGCAACAATTCTGCAAGAGCTGCAGCTGTACCCCAGAACTTAAAGTACAATAAAAAAAATAAAATAATAAAATATACAACTGAAATTTCTAGAAGATAATATGGGAAAATATGTGATGACCTTGGGATTGGTGATAATTTTTTAGTTGCAACACCATGGGCATGATCTATAAAAGAAAAAGTTGACAAGCTGGACTTTATTATTAAAAATTTCTATTATGTAAAAAATACTGTTAAGAAAATGAAAAGAGAGCCACAGATTGAGAGAAAATGTTCGCAAAAGGCATATCAGTTAAAGGACTGTTATTCAAAATATACAAAGAACTTTCAAAACTCAACAAGAACACAACTAACACCTCTAGAAAATGGGCCAAAGACCTTAAGAGATACCTCACCAAAGAAAGTATACAGGTGGCAAATAAGCATATGAAAAGATGCTCCATATCAGACGTCATCAGGGAACTGCAAATTAAAATAACAATGAGATACCACTGCATACCTATTAGAATGGCCAAAACCCAGAACACTAACAGTACTATTGGATGAGGAGCACCAGGAGCTCTCATCATTGCTGGTGGAGATGTAAAATGGTACAGCCACTCTGAAAGATAATTTGTCAGTTTCTTACAAAACTAACCATACCCTTTCCATATAACCCAGAAATCACCCTCCTTGGTATACAGCCAAAGGAGTAGAAAACTTGTGTCCAAAAAAAAAAAAAAAAAAAAAAAAATTAGCCAGGTGTGGTGATGCGCGCCTGTAATTCCAGCTACTCAGAAGACTGAGGCAGGAAAACCACTTGTGTCCAAAAAAAAAAAAAAAAAAGCCTGCACATGAATATTTATAGCAGCTTTATTCATAATTGCCAAAACTTGGAAGCAACCGAGAGGTTTTCAGTAGGTGACTATATAAATAAACTGTGGGACATCCAAACAATGGAATATTATTCATCACTAAAAAGAAATGAGCTATCAACCCATGAAAAGACATGAAGGAAACTTAAATGCAGCTTGCATTTACTAAATTTAAGAGGCTAAAAAAAATCATAATAAAATAAAAAATAAATTTAAGAAGCTAATCTGGAAAGGCAGCATAATGTATGATTCCAACTATATGACATTCTAGAAAAGGCAAAACTAAGGCCACAGTAAAAAGATCCGTGGTTGCCAGGAATTCATGGGGATGAACAAACAGAACCCAAAGGATTTTGGGAAACAATTACTTTGTATGATACTATAATCCTAGATACAAATCATTATACACTTGTCCAAACCCATAGAATACATAACACCAAAAATGAACCCTGAAGTAAACTATGGACTCTGAGTGATAATGATGTAAGTCAATATAGGTTCATTACTTTTAACAATGCACCTCTATAATGGATAATATTGATAATGGGGGAGGCTGTGCATATGTGGGGCAGGGGATACATGAGAAATCTCTGTACCTTTCAGTCAATTTTGCTGTGAACTAAAACTGCCCTTAAAAAAATAAGCAAGTTCATCTTAAAAACAGCAACCATGACATATCTGGGAAATGGATCAATCAACCTATCATCTTCATATTCTAAATTGTTGGTTATAGGTTATGACCGTATTCATAATCTAAATTATTGGTTGACTGACTTTGGAGATTATTGGCACAAAAGCAATTTTAAAATATTAAGACCAAAAAGGGGTGATTGTGTAGTAGGCTCAGATATACTAAATATCATTTAAACAAATATTTCTCAAGTGTAAATAAAAAAAAAAACTCAAGTTTTCACAAGAACAAAATTCTAAGATCCGATGAAACTTGTCTGAGAAAAAATAAGAATAATCTCATCTTGTTCAAGAAAAAACATGTCAATTATTATCACAAAAAAGAGAAACATTTGATCTCTATATACAGTAAAATATATGCATTAAGAATTATTAAAAAACAGAAACTTTAAAGGTCTAAAAGAATTTGTAGAAGGTCAAAGTTATACCCAGTTTGAGAAACAGCATTCTCAACTTTTTGCGTGTGGGTAGTTCAATCCACAGCGTGTGAATACTCACTGGAACACTTAAAGTTACAAATATCTACACCGCCATGGAAGCAAACACTAAGCCACAGTATCAGAGTTTTGCTTTGTTTCTTTCTCCCTTTCTTTTAATTCAGGGTATTAGCAGTGAGTTTATTTCCTAATGACATGGATGCCCAGCTCCTCACGATCACGCATGTGAAAAATGTCCAAATACAGAAAAGCAATGCTTCCTAAAGTTTGGTTTTGGGCAGCCTTAATTCTCAGAGATGTGCTGCCATAAACAGAGCTTTGCTCTGTATATGAAACAACCACATGTCCCCCTTTTAATTATTAAATATATTATGCACACAGATCCACTCTACAAAAAACACAGGCAGTTCTTTCTATTATTTTCACATTTCATTAAATAGAGAATAAGTCAAGCTGCATTTTCTTTCTCACCAAATCATCCTAAATCTCTGTGATGGATAACACATACTTACATGTCTCTAATGCTACATCCACCCTTCTCATTTGTATGGATGTCATTTCTGCTTCTGTCTTAATTCCCTACCCAAAATGAGTGCAAGGTTTTTGATGTGTTTTTTTTTAAATCTAGAATCCCCATAGAGGAGAAAATAGAAGCTATTATGGTGCATTTATACAGTGTAGATGTTCAAAAAGTATGCTGGGGTAATAAGTGCAGGCACACATCACAGTTGTTTATCACCAGACTCCAAACTTAGAAGAAAATGCTCAGAAATAGCTGCGAGTCACCCACCTTTAGGATCTGATGCTATTTGGCTGACCTAAATATAAGCACATTAACCAGCGTGTCTGTCTATGTACCACTGTCAGAAAAACAAGCAGAAGGAACTTGCAGTTTTTTAGAGTGAATATGCCCAGAGAGCAAGATAAGACTCTCTTGGGCAGGGGGAGGCGGAAGGATGGAGGGGAAAAAAAAAAAAAAACAAAGAGAAAAGTCAGCTGGGCGCAATGGCTCATGCCTGTAGCACTTTGGGAGGCTGAGCCAGGTGGGTCACCTGAGGTCAGGAGTCCGAGACCAGCCTGGCTAACATGGCGAAACCTGGTCTCTACTAAAAACACAAAAATTAGCCAGGCATTATAGCGCACACCTGTAATTCCAGTTACATCAGAGGCTGAGGCAGAAAAATCACTTGAACCCGAAAGGTGGAGGTTGCAGTGAACCAAGATTGCACCACTGCACAGCCCCTGTGACACAGCAAGATGCTGCCTCAAACAAAACAAAACAAAAGTCCGTCTTTAATTCTGGAGTCAAGTCTAAGTGGCAAGGGATGATGGAAGTGTTCCATGACCTCTAAGAGGAAGGAAATAACCCTGGACCTTACGATCCAGCATGGCTCTTTATTTTTATTCAACAGAGTGTGTGCCTCTCCACCACATTCACATTTTACCTACAGGATTGCTTTTCTTTTGGTCTTTAAGGTGCTAATACAGTGAACATTATCTCATATTTCTTTACTCAGAAAACATTTCATGAGAAATTCTAAATGCCATAGAGACACAGTGACAACATTAATTTCAAAACTTTAGTTTTCTCCTCAACAAGATTAGAAAATTGATTAGTCTATAAATAGCATCACCAGTATCAATTATCTCAGTCATGCCAAGGAATTCCAAAGACATTTAGGTTCTTAATACTAGAGGCAAGGCATACTGTGCTTTTTTACTGCCTTCAGCAAATTCAGCATTTGATTTTTACAACTATTTCTTCAAACATGGTCTTGCGTTCCCAGTGCACATAGCCTTGAAGAAAACTGACTTGATTAATTCTGTGCACAGCAACACAATCAGATTGAAACACTTTTTAAACTAAGAAAACTCCATTATCATATAGCTTATTATTACATGGATTTAGATAGGGTGCAGGTCAAATTATGTCTCTCGATCATCATAATTAAATAGATTGAAAAGCAGACACGAGGCAATAACAGCCCAGAGGCAGGGGTTAAACAGGTCACTGGCAAAATAAAAAAGATACACTATAATACTTTCCTTTCCCTTCATTTAAAAAAATATTTTTTTTTCCTTTAGATCAAAGGAGACTACCATGAGAACACCTGAAACAATAAAGTTTTCAATAAAGAACGTTATAGCACTTTGCAAAGAAAATGTGGTAATGAAAATGCAGCTTAAGGGTGAAATTGGAAAAAAAAAAAAGACAGCATATTTTGGCTTTTTATTACAGGATATTTAAGAGACAGGTTGGCAATAAATGTTCACATCTTTCTAACAGTTGGCAATGCAGTAGTATAAAGCTGAAAACTCACCTTGACTTATTGACACAGCTAGTTTTAAGTTACATTGCTCATTCCCAGAGGAACTGCACCGCACTGCAAAAAAAAAAAAAGTGCTGAGCTTCACTCAATAAATGGAGGTAGGTGTGAGCTCCCGTTACACTGTCACATCAGACGTCTTCACTCAGGGGAGGAAATAAGAAAAAGAAGGAAGGAGCAGACAAATCAGTGAAGAGGAAGAAAAAAGGAAAGTGAAGAAGGAAAAAGAGGAGGTCAGAGAAAACCTGATGCCAACTATCCTAGATGCCAATTAATTTTAAAAACTCGCCTCCAACAAGACGCTTATCCTGGATGCCAACTAACTAAAAAAAAAAAAAAAAAAAAAAAACTGTTTCCAAAGCTCTTTTTATGTGGAGACACAGAAATTATGAAAAGTAATTAAAAGCATTTGGTAGAATGATTTCTTTTCCTTTGGGTATATACCTAATCCTGGGACTGCTGGGTAAATTATTCTACCAAAAAGACACATGTACTTGTATGTTCATTGCAGTGCTATTTACAAAAGCAAAGACATGGAATCAACCTAGGTACTCATCAGTGGTGGATTGGATAAAGGAAGTGTGGTGCATACACACCATGGAATACTACAAAGCCATTAAAAAGAATAAATCATGTCCTTTGCAGAAACATGAATGTAGCTGAAGGCCATAATTTTAAACAAATGAATGCAGGAACAGAAAACCAAATTCTTCACATTCTTACTTAAAAGTGGGAGCTCAACATTGAGGACATGTGGACATGAAGATGGGAACAACACACACTGCTGGCTACAGGAGAAGGGAGGGAAAGGGGCATGGCTTGAAAACCTACTTACTGGGTCCTATGCTCACTGCCTGGGTAACGGGATCCATACCCTGAACCACAGTATCATGCAATATACTCATGTAACAAACCTGCACATGTATCCTCAGAATCTCAAATACAACTTGTGTTATTTTAAAAAAACAAAGCAAAGAAATTAAAGGCATGGCCTTTGTTCTCAACATGATTACAATTTAGTTAAAAGACTACCGACTAAACCTTGACAAAAGGATGGAAAGATAGCATTAAGAATCAAATCACACAACAATTATGTGTATTCTCATAGTTTATATGTTTATTAAGTTACCGTTTTTTGAAATCTTAATATAGAAATTGGTTCAAAATTGAAAAGATAGATAGATACTCCTGCTACAAGAAAAGATGACTTATAAAAACATTGTCGCCGAGTGCAGCGGCTCATGCTTATAATGCCAGCACTTTGGAAAGCCAAGGCGGGCAGATCATTTGAGGTCAGGAGTTCGAGACTAGTCTGACCAACATGCAGAAACTCCATCTCTACTAAAAATACAAAAATTAGCTGGGTATGGTGGCAGGCACCTATAATCCCAGCTACTTGGGAGGCTGAGAAACAAGAATCGCTTGAAGCAGGAGGCAGAGATTGCAGAGACAAGATCGTGCCAC
>NW_016107320.1:15407394-15443210 GCF_001604975.1 Cebus imitator
ACACACACACACACACACACACACACACACACACACACGTATTTCTTAAATTTGACAAAATTCCAATCAAGATTTCCATGGGATTTGTGAACTTCAAGCATTCACATGGATTAAAGAGTACACACTAAACAAATAGCTAAGTCAACTCTACAATACAAGAAGATAGATACGTGATTTGTCCCTCTCAGATATTAAAGCACAGTAACTAAATACAAAAGACTGGAAAAGATCAAGAAAATTAAATTCACAGAGCAGAAGAAAAGAACCTGATTCAGACTCATGCACATGTGGGAATTAACACATAGCAAAGTGACACCCCAAATTACAGGGAAGGAGTGAATCGTAAGTGGTCATAGGAAAACTGGCTCACCATATGGAAGGAAATCAAAGTGGATGCTTACCTTATGCAATATTTAAAGGTAAGCACCAAATAGAGTTAAAGATATGAATATGAAAAATGGAAGTGTCAATTAATTGAAGATGGTATACTTAATTTTTTTAACTATTAATGGAAAGGGCTTCTTAAACAAACTGCAGGGCAAAATGTTTACCAAATTGATCATATAAAAATGGGCAAGATTAAAACTAACAAAGGGCACCATGAACAGATATAATAGGAAGATGACAGAATGGGAGAAGATATTTACAATGTCTAAATCCAACAAGGAATGTAGGAGGAAATAAAGAGAATACAAGCACACCAACAGAAAACTGGACAAATGATATGAAAAGGAATCGTTTTAAAAAGGAAAACAAAAGGATTAAAAATATATTTAAAAGTTGTTCAACCTTTATAATAATTAGGGAACTACAATTTAAAGTAACAATAATATATTGACTAGATTAGGAAAAAATGTGAGGCTGAAGAAAGCCAATTATTGGCAGGGATGTAGAGATCTGGGAACCCTCATGTACAGCTGGTTGGAGAGCAGAGCAAGACTGAGACCGGTTCAGTAATAACATACCTTATGATGGCTGTATATCCATCTGTTCCATGAAAGGGCTGTATGTACAAAGCAGCCCCCAAATGCTGAAGGAGCCAAAAAAGAACAGGGGAGACAAATTCAGTTTGGTGGTGAAGACTGTCTTAATGGCCAGGCACGGTGGCTCATGCCAGCAATCTCAGCACTTTGGGAGGCCAAGGCGGGTGAATCACCTGAGGTCGGGAGTTTGAGACCAGCCTGACCAACATGGAGAAATCCCGTCTCTTCTTAAAAAAATACAAAAATTAGCTGGGCATGGTGGCACATGCCTCTAATCCCAGCTACTCAGGAAGCTGAGGCAGGAGAATTGCTTCAACCTGGGAGGTAGAGGTTGTGGTGAGCCGAGATCGCACCATTGCACTCCAGCCTAGGCAACAAGATCAAAACTCTGCCTCAAAAAAAAAAAAAAAACAGAGTTTCACTGAGGGAACTTACAGACAGAAGCGTGGCCTTGGGCAGTTTCGAGACAGGTAGATCTTCATTCCTGCTACCCCCAGACCCAGGGCTGGGTATATTTCCATAGGGAAAGGGGATACACGATCTCTGCAAGACAACTAAAGGCACCCTCCAGAACAGGCCAGTGTTACAACCTGTAACATGTGCCATAATGTCAAGGTTGACCAGTTCCTATACCACACACAGGAGATAAAATGCAATCATAGCAATCAGGAAGCATTTACGGGACTGGGGTAATCGGAAGTCAACGTGGTGGATTAGCATCCAAGCTGGAGTCACTTTTGTCTCCACATCATCTCAGAGAAATCCCCCATGGTTCTTTAGGGCATATGTAAAGGTGTTTGTCACAGCACTGCTTGTGTTAGTAGGTCATTGGAGGCAAACTAAGTATCCATACCTGAAGGAATGGGAAAGTCAAAAGGTAATAGATGCTTTTTATGGAGTATTAGGCAACAGTTAGAAGTCATAGAGCACATATAAATGCAGGAACATGGATGGCTCTTGGAAATGCACTGCCAAATGAATAGCAAGATAAGAATGAGATTCGCACCACAATATCACATAATAGCGTGTTAAAAACACATGCTGGGCTAGGCCCATGCCTGTAATCCCAGCACTTTGGGAGGCCAAGGTGGGCAGATCACCTGAGGTCAGGAATTGAGACCAGCCTGGTCAACATGGTGAAACCCCGTGTCTACTAAAAATACAAAACCAGCTGGGCGTGGTGGTGTGGACCTGTAATCACAGCTACTCAGGAGACTGAGGCAGGAGAATCACTTGAACCTAGGAAGCGGAAGTTGCAGTGAACTGAGATTGCACCACTGCACTATCGCCTGGGTGACAGAGTGAGACTCTGTCTCAAAAAATAAAATAAAATAAAAATGCATGCCTATATACATTGTGCATGATAATATCCTCCCAAAGAGTACACAATGGAAACGGAGGGATTGAAGTGACTTTGCAGTGAAGAAACCTGACCATCACTCCCTCAGCCAGGTGATCAAGGTCAACAGCAACACTGATAGCGTGTACCCTTGATGTGAAGGACCCTTTAACCTCTGCAGTCTTATTCTCCAAGGACACAAAACTCCAGTCTCATCATAAGAGAAACATCAAATAAATCTCAGCTAAAGGCCATCCTACCAAATACCTGACCAGTAATCTTCAAAACTGTAAAAGTCATCCAAAACAAGGGAAATCTGAGAAACTATCATAGTCTAGAGGAGGCTACTGAGACATGACACTAAATATAACATGGAATCCTGGGTGGGAACCTGGGACAGAAAAAGATATGAGGGAGAAACTAAGGAAATCTGAACAAATATTGGACTTGACACTTTAAAATATAGGTTATAGGCCGGGCGCGGTGGCTCATGCCTGTAATCCCAGCACTTTGGGAAGCAGAGGTGGGTGGATCACCCGAAGTCGGGAGTTCGAAACTAGCCTGGCCAACATAGCGAAACCCCACCTCTACTAAAAATACAAAAAATTAGTCGAGGGTGGTGCCAGGCTCCTATAATCCCAGCTATTTGGGAGGCTGAGGCAGGAGAGGCACTTGGAACCTGGGAGGCAGAGGTTGCAGTGAGCCAAGATTGCACCACTGCACTCCAGCCTGGGTGAAAAGAGCAAAACTCTGTCCCAAAAAAAAAAAAAAATATATATATATATATATATATATATAATCTTATACCATATACATATTATATAACTATTAATACAATGTTACTATTATATGTTATATAATAGTAATAACGTATTAATACTGGTTCATTACTGTGACAAATGTACCACAGCAATATAAGATGTTAACAGTAAGGGAAACAATGTGTGTCCAGGTACATAAAAATAGTCCATATTTTATAACCTTCACGTAAAACTAAAACTATTCTAAACTTTTAAAATTATGTAAAAAAACAAATCCATGCCCACAAACCCATATACATCTTAAAGAACATATACAAATGAAAGTCAAATCAAGCTTCCTAAAATAGTTATCCATGAGGGCATAGGGAGGGTATGGGTATGAGGAAAGGGGTTAAAAACAAAGAAGATCCCTAACCTTCTTGTGTTAAGGAAGAAGAAACTAAAACCAGGAAGTGTTAAGTGATTTAGCTAAGGCTGTTCCTCCAACATGGACCTTCTGACCCTGGGTACACCAAAAGCTGTTTCCATAGCTAAGACCTGCTCTGCCTGCTCTGAGGATAAACTGAGTGAATTCTCTCCAGGGATAGAAGGAAAATTCAGCAGGTGAATCAAAAGGCACCCTGAACCTTTCCATTAAATGGGAAAAGAAGGTGTTGCTTTTGGTCTTTAAAGCAAGCGACAGCATCCCAGAGGCCTCCCTGCAAGGTTAAAGATGGGAGCTGGCTTTAGAGCCAGAGACCTGGAGCGTCAGATAAGGGGTATTATCAAGGGCAGAACCTGGAGAAGCTAAATTTCCAGAAGATGTATTGATGGTAAGTTGATAGCTCCGTGGAATTAATGAAAAACAATAATGGGAAGGAGTTCTTGGACCAGAAGGCAGAGAAACTTCCCAAGTCAGAACAAAGTTGGGGAATGGCAAAGCCAGGCCTGTAGAGGCTCAGGAGTATTTGGCAGAGGTAGAAAACAGTTTTGTTCTTTTTCCTATCAGTAAAATCTAAAAACTTTAAAAGGGCTATAAAAGCCTTTCCTGCAACTGGCATAGCGGCAGCAAAGGCGATCCCAGAGGTTGAGGGAGAGGGGGGCTGGGGAGGGGGTGGAGAGGAGGCACGGGAGCCGGGGTGCGAAGGTGGCCTGGGCACCTCCTGAGGGGGTGCAGTTATGCATTCATAGGATCCTCTGAGAAAGCAACAGCATTCAAAGTTAGAAAAGTTCCACTCAAAATTAAATCATCTCAGTATAGAAGCCTGAGGAAACTAATTAAATTCTCAAATCATAGCAAACAAGGAAAGCACTCTGTTCTCAACACCTCCAAGTATCAGAAGGAATTTAGGCGAAGACACATGTTTTTGCTCCACACTCAAGCCCACCTACTTTGGGGATTCCCCGGCCTGCTAATATCTTTTTGAAACGATAAACAATCCCAGATGGCTGAACTACTTGGGGGTCAGGATTGCATATGTTTTCGCGTGAATACGGGGAATAGAAATGCTGGAAGAAAAATTGTCACAGTCAATAACCAATCAGTACGGGTCAAGATCTGAAAAGCAACTGATACATGCATCACTGCACAAGTATTCACAAGGAGAAAGTCTTTTTCCTCCCAGGGTTTTATCAAGGCTACCGTGCAGTTATCAGTCAATTTATCAAGTACTTTACAAATTATGATACAATCATAAAATGAAAATCTATGCCACAATTAAGACAAATGAAACTTTCATTATAACATGTTACCTTTTCTGAAAAATACATAAAAGTAAAAATTAAGTTGCATCTATATGCATAGAATATTTCAAAGAAAATTGGGAAGACTGGTTTCATCTGAGAACTAGGTAGCTAAGAAACAGGAATAGGTAGGGAACTTTTCACATACTATACTCTTTCATAGTTTTTGAATCCTGAATTGTGAATTTACTGCCTCTTCAAAAAATGAATAAAATGCTAAAATAACAAATATTTATGTATTTATAGTCCACCACTTTGCTCAGAGACTTCAAGAACACATACCAAAATATATCTGCATGTAATACAATCAGATAAAATAAATGAGTGATACATATTTAAAATAAAACAGGAGAGGCCAGGCATGGTGGCTCACACCTGTAATCCCAGCACTTTGGGAGGCCAAGGGGGATGGATGACCTGAGGTCAAGAGTTCAAGACCAGCCTGGCCAACGTGGTAAAATCTCTTCTCTACTAAAAATGCAAAAATTAGTCAGGTATTATGGTGCACGCCTGTAATCCCAGCTCCTCTGGAGGCTGAGGCAGAAGAATCTCTTGAACTCGGGAAGCGGAGGTTGCAGTGAGCCGAGATTGTGCCGGTGCGCTCCAGTGTGGGCAACAGAGCAAGACTCCGTCCCAAAAATAAAAATAAAAATAAAACAGGAGAAACAAAATAGCAACTAGGGGTAAGTCAAGCACAAGATGTAGACACAGCATTTTGTTTGGTTGCTGGATGTGGCCATGCATTTGGTGTCAAAAGCAAAGCAAGAAACAAAGTCAAGTGTCTACATTGAGCTGCCACTCAAAAGATGAATGGCTTTTCTTGAAGAGGAGAGCAAAGGAAAATGTCTGTCAAACATTCATCTAAATAAGGCCCCAGGATACTACAGGCAGTGTCCTCAATCACAGTGCACAGCTAAGGAGACCCTCAGGAGGACCCTGTCCTTCCACCTCCATGCGGAAGTGGGATGGTTCAGGCTATTTAGCAGTGAGGCACATGGCTCAGGACCTGAGAGACAGCTGGCCCCAAAAGGTAGGCAGGAGAGAAATGCTATGGGTCAGACATGCCACTTGGCACACAGGCTCCAAGTTCCAACCGGAAAACCTCTTGTGCTTGATCAACTAAGTCAGGGGAAACGGAGAGAAAAGTCTAAGTCAATAGCCTGTTACTCTTTGTCTTTTAGACAAACAGCACTTTGCTTGCTTCCATTTCCTCCCAGCACTGTAGTAAAATGGGCATCCGCTTCACAGCAGCTCCTAAACACTGGGTTTCAACAGTTGTTTCATTCATTCATTTGCCAAAACCACTCCCTTTGGGAAGCACGGTCTTTCCTCCTCTCCTCTTTCTTCTTCACCCCAGCATCCACAACGCAGGTCCTAATCACCACATTTCCTCCAGTATCACCCATATACGGTGCACAGAGACAACGCTATGTGTTCACCAAACCAGTTTCATTTTCTTCCTGGGCACCCAGCAAAGTGACATGTCCCAGTCTCTCTACAGTAAGAAGAAAATGCGATTGAGTTCTGGTCCATGGAATCAGGGAGATATCATATCAGCCATTTCCAGTGCTGGTCCCTAAAATGTTCTGTGCAGTCAACCATCATCCCCATCAGTTTCCCAGATACCAGTTGGATTTTTATACTCAGGGCAATGTCAGAAGCCTCTGCCAGTCTGAGTTCTAAACAATTATGGAACCCAAAATCCCCCTCCACTAACGTACAATGGCTACAATGTAAGCAAGAAAAAAATTTTTTATTTTGAGATGCTGAAAGTATTTGTTGCCAGAGTTAGCCTGCCTTGTCTAACATAGATATTGGGTTTGTCCTGTAACAACAACAGCAAAAAATTTGACATTGGCTTGGCAGATGTGTAGTAAATGGGGAAGGTTCAGATATTGCAGACTTAGTTTACATGGTAGCAAAATACTGACAAAAATTGCCTACAATACTTTGGAAGTCGCACTACCTGCCTACTGAGATTACAGTTGTAGGAGAACCAGATGGTTCTATTCTAGGACATGGATAGAGTTCTAGAAGAATTGGAAGAGGATAAAGAACACTTTAATATATGTTATTTTGTTACTATATTCGTTACTAATTGTCTATATTGGTGTTTGGTCAAGTTTTTCAAGAAAAAAAAAGTCAGAATGCAACTTACCCATTAGCAGATAGAAGTCACATGAAAGAGAGATAATCCATAAATTTAGGACATAGAGAGTTGGAAAGGCCATTTGCCAATTGCTTCTAGACACCCAACCATGAGAGATGGCATTTTTAAACACATTGAGGGTTGGAGATCCAGGGAAACTTCTCAGTCAAGCATGTGACTCAGGCCTTTGGCAAAAATCAAATGAAGGGCATAGCCTTTTCACCTGCTTTTTTTTAGATAACCTCAAGATACCCACCATTAAATTGTAAAAAAGAAAGAGACAGTGCTTCCTCATGGGGATAAGGAAGCATTAAAATAAATTGTATTTAGGAGAGAATTTGTTTTGTTACTGAGACATGGAACTTTCTAAAAAATAAATCGAAAGCCTTTTTACATTATTGAAAAAATAATATTACTAAAGACATTATGATACTAAATTAGAAACACTTTTAATATTCTTTGAGCCTTAAATCAGCAGTCCCTAGGAGGGGAGAGGACCCAAGATCCATTTCTGATGTGGCCAGGAGAATAATGAACAGGAAAGAACTCCAGGGGTCAGTGCCAGGGGTCATTGGGAAAAATGAAAAAGAAAGTCCCTCCCACAGAGGAAGATCAGATTCTATTCCAGGAACTTGCCCCACTTTATGGAAAGGGAAAAGTTCCAGTGTCGCCCTGCAGGATGCTAGCTTTGCTATGGACCAGCGATTTCTCTTTGTCTTCATTCTTCTTTTTTCTAGATGGGAAATGTTACTGTTATCATTACCATCCAAAAGTGTAGGGGAAAAGCGGTAATATTTTTCTTTTGCTCATAAGCTGCTGAACCAATAGGAGTCACATTCCCACTCAATAGGGAGGCCCATTCCAGGATATCCTGAAATTTGAGCTGAACAAAGTGATTGGGAAAAACTTGAGGTCGTTCCTGTTAAGAGGGGATGTGTGTGTTCTGTGTTGGAGGAAGAATGAAATGGAGAGTTGGTGTCCAGAAGGGTAGAATGGCAGAGATGATGCTATATGTTTGTTAAACCTGTTTCCTTTTACCCACACATTTAAGTTGCATTTTCCAACTTCTCCTGCAGGTAGGTGGGCTGTGTCACTGAGTGCTGGCCAGTGGGATACGGTCTGACTCCTAAACTCCACTAAGTGACGTCATCTGCCCTCTGCAAATGAGAATTCAGGCAACAGAGCATACTCTACCTGTGTTCTCTTAACCAGTGATCATGAAGCACATCATCTAACAGTTGCTCTTAGTCACGTGCATATTGCCATGAGTTGGGTGGGTTCTTCAGCCTACTGTTACCTACTTCATTAAAGCCTCTTACCGGCAGTTCATTTTGTGTTCCATTGAACCGCTTTTACTAATAATGACTAATAAAAGGTAAGATGCCCATGCTGGCCCTGCTGGAATAAAACAAAAGGAAAATATAACAGTAGTTACAAATCTTACAGAAGATTAATATTCTTCAATAAAATGAACAAGGAAACAGAAGTTGAACATCAACAGACAATCAGGGATAGTCCACCACACATCAATCATCCAAAAAGATCTCCCATATGGAATAATTTTATTTATCGTATCAGAAATATTATCTGTGTCAGTAAGTCTAGGATATTATGAAGATATTACCCTGGACAAATGTATCAATAATTGTACTAACAGCCTCTGGGAGAATTAAGCAGTCATGATGCCAGGATGTTCAAAAACACTGAAACAGTGATTCTCAATGTGTGATGCAAAGAAGGGATCCTCACAGGCATCCTACCATAAAGACTTTTCTTAGTCTTTGCCCAGTTAGCCCTTGAATCTCCAGGAACACTTCGCCTGCAATACCTAGGGTAAGTGTGGGCCTGGCCGGACTCAGGTCCAGATGGTGCAGTGCTGGGTGGGACCGACAGGCTACAGTCACAGCCTGATCTAAAACCCACAACTCTCATACATCTGAAGGAAGCTGTTTAGCCTGCATGCTTACTTCGAGCTATTAGAAGAAAGAAAAAGCAAAGGTCAGAAGAAGGTATGAGGGTCTATGAGAGAAAAGGCAACAAAGGCATTATTCTCTCTGGAAAGTCATGAAACTTTAATCAGCACATTTTAGAAACCTTAATTTTCACCTTTTTATCACTACCCACAGAATACTTACACCTGACCTCCAACCTGACTTAACAGAAGCTAGAAAATGCCCTTCCAGCTGCTCCCCTGGATTAAATAGACGCTAGGCAAGGCCAAAGTTCTGCTGGAAGGCAATCAGAACAGCTGAAACAGAAAAAAAAAATATGTTTTGGCATGTCTCTGAAGGTCCCAAACACTTGCTGCTACCATGGTGAGTGAACAATACTAGATTCTGCCATTCCCAGGTGGGCTAAAGGGGCTCTTTCACCCGTACTGATATTATGTCAAGATTTAGAGATGTCTGAAAAATTTCCCACTGGCTTGGAGAAATGCCTTTGCCATACCTATAAAACCATCACTCATAACTATATCTTGACACTGGGCTCTCAAGTACAGACTGACGCTTAGTGTGTTAGTACACTGAGCATCAGTCTGTGCTTGAGAGATAATGTCATCATCTCTTCTGGGGCAGACACCTCAGCCTTCATCAAACTTGCCCCACCCCTCCCTTCCTCCAGTCCATACCCCCAGCTCAGTCTGAGCATCGCTGTCAGTGCCAGTGAGTGACAGCCAGGAGCAAAGGTCTACAGCGGAGAGCAGGGGAGGTATGGTGGCATGGCAGGAATGCACAAAAACACTTAGCACATGGCTCCCACTTGCCCTCAGGAAGCTTGCAGTCCTCTTGGGAGGGGTAAGAGTGCCTAACTACTGATTTCACTTGGAGCAATTAATGAGACATGTGGTACATCAATGCAAGGGTTATTAGGGTTCACCAGAAGGGACAAGCATTTGGGCAGGTGCATGTATGACTGGCTTGATGGAATCTGCCCAGCAAGAGTTCTTCTCACTCTCCTAGGTCTACTCAGTACCTTCTTCCTTTGGCTGTGTGTGTGTTTATGAATTCCTTTTTAAATATATATATATATATATATATATATATATATAATGTATATATTCTAACTACATATTCTAATATATAGATAATATAGAGAGACTATATATATATATGGAGAGAGAATGTCCTTACTTAACATCATTCACAGGTTCTTGGAAACTGAACCTTTAAGTGAAACTAGGTCTAGCAGGTCTTCAAGTAACATCATTTCATTCAATGTCATTTCAGTTTAACACTGATGAGGAAAAAGATTGGTTTCATTATATGCCATTTCACTTAAAGTCACAGTTTACAAAAACTGATGCACGACATAAGGATTTTCCCTCTGTGTGTGTGTGTGTATGTGTGTGTATGCGAGTATATGTGTGGGTATGTATGTGTGTTTCTGTGTTTGTGTGTACATGTGTGTGTTTATGTATTGGTGTATGTGTGTGTTTATGTGGGTTTGTGTAGGTGTATTTATGGGTGTATATGTGTATGTGTGTTTTTATGCGTACATTTGTGTGTGCACATGTGTGGGTATGCAGGGGTGTGTGTGTATAGTGTGTTTATGTGTAGGAGGTGTCGGGGGTGTATGTGTATTTATGTATATGTCTGTATATGTGTTTATGTGTGCATTTGTGTGTATGTGTGAATATGTGTACGTGCTGGTGTTTATGTGTGTATGTGTTTGGGAGTGTGTGTGTATGTGTGTATTTGTGTGTGTGTGTATGTGTGTGGGGAGTGTCTGGGGTGTATGTATGTGTTTCTGTGTATTGTATATATGTATATGTATGGGTGTGTGTAGGGATGTATGTGTTTTTATGTGTCTGTATGTGTGTTTACATGTGCATTTGCATATATGTATGTGGGTATGTTTAAAATGTGTGGTGTGGGAGGGAATGTTTGGGGTTTATGTGTGTGTGTTTGTGTATGTGTGTGTATATGTGCGTTTATGTGTGTATGGGAGTGTGTAAGTGTGTTTATGTGTGTATGGGTGTGTGTACATGTGGGGGGTGTTTATGTGTCTGTATGTGTGTTTACATGTGCTTTTGTGTATATGTATGTGGGCATGTTTGTGTGAGAGGGTGTCTGGAGGGGCGTGTGTATGTGTATATGTGTGTGTGTGTGCGTATGCATGGGTGTGGGTGTGTTGGAGGTGGGTGTATTTATGTGTGTTTATAAGTGTATGTGTATTTACATGTCTGTGTTTATGTGTGGAGGTGTGTTTGTGTGTGTGTATGTGTGTTTTTGTGTGTGTGTTTGTGTATGTGCTTATGTGGGTGGGTGTGTGTGTTTATGTGTGCATTTGTTTATGTGGGTGTGTTTATGTGTATAGGTATGTGTATTTGTGTGTTTGTGTGTACGTGTGTTTATGAGTGGGAGGGTTTATCTATGTGTGTATGTGTGAGAGATTGTGGTATATTGTGTTTATGTGTGTGTGTTCATGTGTGTGTGTGGGTATGTGGGTGTTAGGAGTGGATGTATGTGTGTATATGTATAAACACATGTTTATGTGTATTTATGTTTTTATGTGCGCAGTCTGTGTGTATGTGTATATGGGTGTGTTTATGTATGTGTGTGTGTTTATTGTGTGTATGTGTGTATGTTTATGTGTGTATTTGTGGGTGTGTGTGGGTGTTTATGCGTGTGTTTCTGTGTGTGGGTGGGTGTATGAGTGTACATCTTTCTGCCCTCTACTTTTTTCTTCTTCCCACATTGCAGAAAGCCACTCCTTCACTCATACAAGCAACTCTTTCCCTTTGCAGGAAATTATTCTTTAGCCACTTGAAACTGTAGCAAATCACACAAATGGCCTCCCTGGAAAACTGTTTTTAACCCCCATAATGCTTAGGCCCTTTCCTTTGAAAGCTTTCTCTTCCTTCTGTGTCTGTGTCTACTTGTTGTGTTGACTCAGACTATTCGTCCAATGAATAGAGACAACATCTAATTACATTTCCCACTGAAACGTTAATGTGTTCTTAACGCTTAGCAGGTAAGAAAAATAATAATGCCTCTATGTTCCCCATTTTTTTCCACCTGAGGACTTCATATGCAAAAAGAGGTTTTTAAAGCATAGCATGAAAATGTTTGGTTGATTAGACATGTATTAGGTTTTTCTGTGCTCTTGTGCAAAGGTTCAGCCTTTCAAAAGGGTTGTCCAATTATTTGGCATTAACACATCTCTTTTCTTCTGCTCTCCTACTTCGGAAGACTAACACGCTAGTCTCACAGCAAAAATCATACCAAAAGCCATTTTCTTCCCCAAAAGTATGCCTTGACCACCGCCATCTATCTATCACTTAGAAATGTTCAGTTAAAGCATTATGCTGCGAGATGCTTCAGAGCCTCACAGAATCCAAACGCCTCTTTCCTTGACATCCTGACCCCATCCTTTCCTAACACAATGCTGCCAGGGTGGCCCCCTCAATACTCCTGAAAGATAGATACCAAGATTTTCCTTGTTTCACTCGCCCCTAAACTTAACCCATTTGTGGAAGCATGGATAAATCCATGACATTCTCCAGCAAGTCTTTCTTGGTCATAATAGCTCTCAGCGATGCCTCGCTCTTTTAAATTTGTAATATGCAGATATCTACAAAGTTAACAGCACGATGTAGCATACATCAGGACGCCAAGTGGGGAAAAAAAAAAAAAAAAAAACCCTAACACTTTCTCTTTGTATCAAATTTCATCAGTAGCTCCTTAAAAGAAGACAGCAGAATTCTGCAGGTCATGTGCTTGGAATCACACAGTTATTTTTGCCCCACTGAACTATCTGTGACTTTTTCTCTCAATGAAGTCCATGAGCTTCTCAGGGACAAGGATCATTTATCATATAGGTTCAGATTCCCCTGAAATAACTAACACTAATATTGCTGGACATACAGAATATACACAGTGGATTCTCACTGATTTGCCCCATAGGGAAGCTGAGAAAATTATCAGCTTGAAATGAAGAATGAAATCATACTAAAACAAATCAGTAATAGGACATGGAAACTAAGTGTAACAACAATTTCAATGAATTGGATGGAATTTCGATCGCCTAGAAACCCGTTCTATAAGTCACTTCAGCAGGGAAGGTGTCTCTGGAGGAAAGGGGCAGATTGATAGAATGAGAATGTCAATTTTCAAATGGACTTAGAGATCATATGATGCAAACTGTCTTGTTGGAGACAAAGATGTGGTGGTGGAGAAGCCTCGGCCAAAGCTGGGGAGACCGGAGATTGATATAAGATACCCTCAGTCCTGACTGCGTCCTTTTCACACGCTCAGCAGCTTTGCAGCAAGAATGCACAGCTATTTCTCACTGTAGAAAGGGCCTTACCTCTGCCTGGAGAAAGGGAGGAAAATATCATTCAGAGTTCCCATCCACATTTAATGGGAATGCATTTAATGTTACCGCGATGATGTGTAACACTGTTAATTGCAGATCTATTGTAATTGCTTTATTTTCTCTATGTCATCTAGCTACATTCAACCAACACTAACGCATTCTCTAAACAATTAGATTGTGTAACAGCAAGAGTACAGTATGTTAACAGGAAGACGTGCAAAACGTGTGATCAAATAACTAAACACTTAATTGAGCAGCTGAATTTCTTGTTTAAAAATTTTTCTTTGTTTTCAATATTCTGACATTACTTTTCTGGTAAGGCAGTGCAGGACAGGGTCACCAATACAGTTTTGTAACACACCCACCCCCTCCACAAACGCTCTCTGAACATCTGTCATGTGCAGGCGCTATTCCAGCAATTATGGAAGACCAAATGAATGAAACTCCATTTCTGTCCTTATGAATCTAGTAAGATGATTACAAATGAACACAAAAAGTCTAATAAAGAAAGAACATAAAGAACTAATAGGAGGCTATGGAATTTCAGAGCAGGGACAAATTCCCCCATTTCCTTAAGGGGGGAAATAATACAAATAAAACCATATGGCTGGGCACGATGGCTAATGCCTGTAATCCCAGCACTTTGGGAGGCTGAGGCAGGTGGATCTTAAGGTCAGGAGATCAAGACTATCCTGGTTAACACGGTGAAACCCCATCTCTACTAAAAATACAAAAAATTAGCCTGGCGTGATGGCATATGCCTATAGTCTCAGCTACTTGGGAGGCTGAGGCAGGAGAATCACCTGAACCTGGGAGGTGGAGGTTGCAGTGAGCTGAGATCACACCACTGCACTTCCAGCCTGGGTGACAGAGCAAGACTCTATCACACACACACACACACACACACACACACACACACACCCATAAGGTGTTTATGAAGTCATAGCCACAGAAATTAGAAAGTACTTAATTTCAAACAATGGTCTTTTTTAGATAATTCTTTTAAGTTCAAACTGACTTCTAACACTTGGTTGCCTTTAAACAATGACTATACTAATATTTTTACACAAATGCTGATTTTAAAGTTTTCATCAAACATTTGCTTTCATCAAAACATTGCTGCAGAGGAGTTAATGATGAATAAGAATATAACTTTGCATGTCTGGTAGACTTTACAGCTTCCAAAGCATTTTCACAGCTACGATTTTGACAGATCTCATTTGGTCATCACAGAGCCCTGAGGAGTATGCAGGGCCTATTGGCTGTCTTTCTGTGTGCATATGTGTGTGTGTTGTTATAATTATTTTCATTGTGCATAGAGGAACCTGAGGCCTAGAGCAGTTTGAGGATTGACAGTGACAACTGGCATTTGTCAGACTTGTCAGACAAAAAGAAAATTGCTGGCTAAGCCTTCCAATCTAAAATTACTTTCAAGTTCTTACACTTGAAAACTCGTGTTCTTAGCAAGACCCAGTCTCTACTAAAAATAAAAATAAAAAACTAGCTGAGTTCAGTGGCATGTGCCTGTAGTACCAACTGTTCAGGAGGCTGAGGTGGGAGGATCGCTCGAGCCCAGGAGGTGGAGGCTGCAGTGAGCTATGCGTGCGCCACTGCACTCCAGCCTGGGTGAAAGAGTGAGACCCTGTCTCAAATAGAGAAAAAAGAAGGAAGGAAGGGAGGGAGGGAGGGAAGGAGAGAGGGAGGGAGGGAGGGAGAGAGGGAGGGAAGGAGGGAGAGAGGGAGGGAGGGGAAGAAGATGAAGAAGAGGAAGAGGAAGAAGAAGAAGAAAAGAGAGAGAGGGAGGGAGAGAGGGAGGAAGGGAGGGAGAGAGAGGAATAAAAGAAAGAAGCTCATGTTCCTACTGGTATATGTTCTCTTGAAAACAAAACATACCCTGGTAGCGCCCAGCATCTCAGAATTCCCCAGCTCTCTTTACTCCATCCACAGCACCTCACTCCTTCCTCATCCTCAGACACAGGCCAGCCTCTCTGCTCTCATCCTCTGCTCCCAATAAAGGATCAAAAAGCGGCCATTTGCTCATCCATCCTAAAGAGCCAGTGCCACTGATTTATGACTTTCAGGAGTATTTGCACTTTAAAACTTCATTATAACTCTGCAGAAGGCATCTTGATCGTGATAAGCACATGCTGGGTACTGGACATCAGGTGGAAGCAATCTGCAGGAAGGAAGTGACCCGGGTCCTTCATTACTTGCTGCCTCTTTCCCTGCAGTGGTTAACAAAGGTCTTCTGAGCTTACCTTCGGGGCATAGGTGGAGAGAGGAGCTGGCATAATGCATTGAAAGGAACTTCGTGGATGCGCAGTGACAGATTTAACAAGTAGAGAAAGCCCAAGCAGTGCCTCCAGAGGCTGAGATACAAATTTTAAAAAAGGATCTGGGAAGCAGACCGAGTCTGACAATGACACCCCCCACTCTCACTCCTAACTCTACTCATAAACACTTGTGCTGGCCTTGACCTCAGACTGCCCTGTGGTACTTAAAATCTGCCCCAAGTCCAGAGGGAGGATCTTGGAGTCCTATAACAATGACCCAGATGCTCCCTCCTGCATTTGCAAACAGAGTGGGAAAGCTGTCCTTACCTCGTAGTGGGCCACACGCTGCGATTCGGAGATCAGCTGTGCGCTGCACACCTTGCAGTAACTGTCTGTAAATAAATCCTGATCGATATCGGAGGACTTCATCAGGCTACAGGAGAATCAACAGAAAAGAAAAATGAGTCCACTGCTTTGATGTTTATGCAGGATATTAACCATGTGAAAAGCCAGGATCACAGTAACAGGTCTGACAATGGTGACAGAGGGGCGGGTCTCCCTTGACGTTACCATATCGATTAACCATATTACGTGTATAGGTTATAATTTTCTCATAAATACCCAACAGAGCTGCTATACCCTAAAATTAGAAATCCAGCTATAGTTTTTCTGTTTGAACAAGCAAGGCTTATATCTAATGTCTTGTCAATCATTTCTGTGAAGGTGGGGGCGCCATGGCTCACACCTGTAGTCCCAGTGTTTTGGGAGGCTGAGGTGGGAGCATCACTTGAGGCCAAGAGTTTGAGACCAGCATGGGCAATATAGAGAGATTCTGTCTCTACAAAAATAAAAATTCTAAAAAATGATGTATGTGAGATATTTTCACATCTCATATATATGTATATATATATATATATATGAGATGTGAAATATATAATAATATATATATATTATAAATATATAGATATTATATATATTATATATATATATTAACAAATAATAAGAATAATATATATATATATATATTAACAAAATGTTGTAAGCACCTAAGATATACAACAATAGAAAGTAGGTTAAAAGAACTTTGATACATCATCACACTAGAAAATTAGGTGGCTCCTAAATCCAAATTCAGATAAATCCTTCTTTAAGGGGACATTAGGAAAAGGTTTACCATTAGCAAAAGAGATTTATAAGTATGTATAGTATTATACTGCATTTGTTTTAAAATATGTATAGATGTATTTAAAAACATTCCAGGAAATTATAACACAATTCTAATAGCACTTATCTGTGGGAAATGATAGAAAATTGCAAAAGCAATTTTTAAATTTTTTTATTTTTAAATTTTTCTTCAACAATCATGTATTACTTTTGTAGTCAAGGAGGAAGTTAGCTTCGTCTAGAGATTTTTAGCAGTATAAAATCTAGTTTGGAGTTGGATAGTTACAATTAGAAAATTCAGAAATAAAATCAGACTAAACTATAACTTTCCTTGCAACCTCATACTATGTAACACCAGAGACCTCACTGTTCAAGCTGACTCTTCTCCATTTAGAGTTGTTGAATTCAGAAAGGCCACCTCCATCACCGCGTACCACAACTGGACCCACAAAGTAAATAAATACATTCTCAAATTCCAAACCTGGAATCAAACTGCAGCCAAGGATCTCAAGCTTCTGAAAGCAGTCTGTTGGAAACGGATCTTATGGCAGCTGAAGTGTCATGTTTCCACCCCAGAAACACACCCCAGTGCATCCGATTGCTTTCACCCAGCCCACAAACGCCACTGGTTTCACCCAGCCCACAAACTCATATTACTACCAGCCAAGCAAGAAGTCAGGACCATGGCAGACAGCATGCTCTATGGAGAGGCAAGAGAAGCTCCGATAACAGTAATATGGGAGGTACTTTGGACTTTATCTTATTCCAACGCCATCATCTTACCTATAAGACTGTCCACAGTTACACTGCTAGTCATTAGCTTAGCCAGAAATATTGCCTCACTTCCATGATTCAGATTTCCACAGGCTAGATCCATCCCAGATCTGGCGCTACCACACGGCATTGGGTGAGTCACTCAACTTTCCATGCCACTGTTTCTCCCATATAAAAATTGAGATAATAATATTTTCTATGCCTCCTTAGAAAGTGATAGTGAAAATCACAGGGAGAAATATATGAGAAAGTGCTATAGCAACCATAAAACTCTCTGCATTTGAAAGGGATCAGTAGTATATTTTTAAATAACATCCTGATGTTGTCAAGATGTTGGCCAAGTCCTGAGCAATGCAACAAAATGAAGGGCTGTGACTCATTTTAGGTGATTTTTGAAATAATCTAAATAACCAGGCCATATTAGTAAAGTATCTGCCTGAAATAAAGGCTGTCTGCCGCAACAACTCCATTCTCACATTCTGTCCTTAGCCCTGGCTCTAGTGGCTCATTCAGGGCATTTCTATTTAGCAATTCAAAAGGATTTACAGTTTCTGCTCCTAAGAGATAATAATACCTGTGGTTTTTCAATGACCCCAGCAAGCAATAGCTATGCCATGTACCACTGTGTCTCATGGTTGATGTCGGCCTGTTATTTCAGGAAGGACCACACCTGGCAGGTGGCCCAATTGGCCTGAAGTCTATTGCCTGCTGTGCCTGCAGATTCACCTCCTCTCCCACAAGGCAACCTGTTCCAGAAAGTCTGGAATCAAAATCTGCCCCACCAAAGTTTTCATCCAATGATTCTGTCATTAGGTACAACATGGGACCATACCAGTCTCCATTTTTTCAAGAGATATCCTCCCTCGAGTGTCTGAAGATAACTCTCTTCTATCTACTTCCAGGTCCTACCTGGACTTACCATCTTGTTCTGAGTCTATTTCATTATAGTCCATCTTCTTCAAAAGCAAGACCAAGAACAGACTAGGACACTCCAGAGATGGGAACTTCTCAGGCAGAGGATTGCCAGTCCCAATGCCAACCCAAAATATCATAGTCATTTGTAATGCTCTCTATTCACGGCCCAGAATGTAAATGAAGAAGAGATGTTTTGATGATGAGAAACTGTAGTACAACATTTTGAAATGTCAAATGAGAAAAGAAAACTTACTGAGGTATATTTTTTAAGCCAAGCTTCTATAAGTGGTTGTGTTTAAATATTATCGTGTTCCCTGCTATTTCTAATAAAGAAGCACACGAAAATAGATTCATGGGTGACCTGGTTAATAGGAATCTCCAAACTCACTGCACACTCCTTCCTCATTATACAACCAACTGCAAAAATCAAACACTGTGAAAGGATATTCAAGGTACGTGTCGGACCAAGCAGGCCTGTAGGAGTCTGAGTCTCGGTAAAGCAGCTGTGCAACAGAAATAGCTTTAAAGGCAGAATATAAAATGTGTATACTAAAAAAAATTCAAGGGAAGAGAAAATATCATGGCTTTTTCCACTGTTTTATATAAGAATATTGATTTGAACAAGTCCATATGCAATTTTTTAAAAGGCAATAAGGACCCCTCTGAAATTGACGACACCTGAGTGTAACACCTGAACAAGTTACATTCCAGTGGGAGGCAATTAATGGACAAGTGTCAGACTGGTTGGTACATGAGGGTTTTCCTCCAGGAAAAGAGAGCTCTGTCCATGTAGGTCACTTTAGACAACCAGAGGGTCCAATTTATGATGCAAAGGCTGGAATTCCCAAGAAAAGAGGATGTCACTTGCTCCTCTCCTCTAGTTTGTTCAGAAGAGGATTTTAGCTTCACTGGCCTTCACTGTCTTCACCAAGACAGCTGGTAAGAAAAAGGAAGAAAAAAAAAAAAAAGAATTTCCGGTTTTTTAGCCTTGTCCATGCTCCTGACGAGCCCATGCTCTACTCCAGCAGCTGGAGTAGAGACAGAGCCATTGATCACTTCCCGGTCAGTCCAATCTGTCCCATCAGAGCCAGTGTCTAGTGTCCTCCCCCTGGAAACATTCGTATTGTGCTGTGCCATGAGGCCTTGGGACATTCTGAGGAGGGATACAAGAGTAGGGGAAGACAGAAATTTGATTTCCTGAGTCTGAAATGCATCTGAAGGAAAGCACCATCTGTACTCCCAGGCACAGCACATTGCAAAGGCAGGCACATGGCCAAGCAACCACTGGAGGATCTGAATGACCTCTTATCGCTCTGCAGTACTCACAGAGGATAGCGCTACCTGCAATGGAGGAAAGAGGCCCCCACCCAAGGTGGACGCAGTACTAAAGCAGGTCACGTTCTTATGTGCTGTCCTGGGGTCTTAGTTTCTACAGATCCATGTGCATAGCAGTGAAAGTGTGAGACTCAGAGGTGCAGCTAGGTATCAGAAATAAAGGAAATATCAAGGAGGAGAGCTTTTATTGATTCCATAATGGCTTCGGGAAATCTACTATGAGTGAAACTCAGGGATAACAGAGGCACAACCCATGTCTTCCAAATCTTTCTGAGCTACTGAGTAAGAAGAGACATACACACACCAACACCTAAGGCACAGGCAACTAATTCCAGCAATTTGGCTGATGGAAAGTGATACAGGATTTGAGAAGACAGAAAGGATTATCAAGAAACTCCTCAAGAAAGTTCTATTAGGGTTGAAAATTTGAGGACGGATAGGATTAGAGTGGAGAGAAATGAGTTCCAACTCAGAAGTTAATTCTTTTCCCTGGCACAGAAAGAAAATCTTACTACCACTAGGCATGAGAAGATATATAGGAGGGGCATTGGTCGGGCTAATTTGGAATATTTCAAGATAAGGGGGAAAGGCAGAAAAATGCAAGGAAAAGAATCTCAAAACCTAGATGGAATAAAAAGAGGCTAGGGGAGAACAGCCAAGTCCTGAAATGTTTCTCAAGGTGCAAGGAATGGCCTTTTTCAGGATCCTCAGATGCAGATATGAAACCTTCCTTTCTTCTTCTTTCTGCTTCTTAAGAACAGATTAAAGGAATCCAGACTAAAACTTCAGAGAGATCTGGGGCTTCAGGTAAAAGAGTCATATTCTTTTTAAATTTTTATTTTAGGTTCAGGGAGTACAGGTACTTGCTTCTTACATGTGTATATTGCATAATGGTGGGGAGAGTACACTTATCCCTCAAGCATTAAACACTGTACCCACTAGGTAATGGTTTAACCCTCACCCCCTCTTCCACTCCTCCCTTCTTTTGGAGTCCCCAGTGTGTTTTATGTCTACATGTACCCATTGTTTAGCTTCCACCTATAAGTGAGGGGATGTAATATTTGATTTTCTGCTTCTGAGTTAGGTCACTTAAAATGATGTCCTCCACAACAGGGGTGGCCCTGTTGCTTCAAAGGACATTATTTCATTCTTTTTGTGGCTGTGTGATATTCCATGGTATATATATGCACCATATTTTCTTTATCTAATCAACCATTGGTGGATACTTAGGTTAGTTCCATGACCTTGCTATTATAAATAGCGCTGCAATCAACATATAAGTGCAGGTTTATTTTGGGGTGTCTGTGTAGAGGAAACAAAAGCACTATTTCAAAAAGATTAATATTTTTCACTCCATTCCACTTCTGATAGTGCTGAAATAACTTCTGACTCAGAGAGACCAAAACTCATGCAGGGCTCTTCAGAGGGAAAGACATTGGTTCAAATCCAGGTGTGGTTGCTTGCCAACTAGGTTGTTCAGCAACTTACACAGCCTCGCTAAGCCTTGGATTCCTTAGTTGTAAAATGGGGGGAATATTGTCACAGGGTTATGGTGAGGATTAGAAATAATGTAGGTAAGCCATCTAGCACAGACTGTGGCATAACTGAGATACGCAAAAAGGGGATATTACCATCATTATCATTAATATTATTAATTTTATATTATCATTATTCTTATTTTCAGAGGGATGCTGTAAATATTTAAGAAGAGAAATAAATAGAACCACATGAAAGGCTAAAAGAGAAGATAACATGGTCGGTGTACTGAAATCATAGCTTTTATCGCTATTACAGGCTTTCTCTTTTGTATCAACAGTACCATCCACAAAGATGGCTCGTTTCCACGGAAATGCAGCTGCCCACTCCTCCTGCCAGCCGAAACTCGGGCCTGTGAAGACCCCGTAGTGCATAAATGTTTAAAATCTATTTTTGTTGTCACAAGGCGCTGACCCTGGCAGACGGAGAAGTTTGATGAGAACTTTGTCTCGCCCTCTCGTCCTCCCATGAGTGCTCACCTCCCATGACCTGCTTCCCAAGGGGTGCAAAGGGAGAAGCATGTCATTCAAAGCATGGCAGAGGCCCAGGCACTCCAGCAACCAGAACCCACAGCATTCACTGTGGCAGTCCCCAGGCTCAGGGATAACAGCAGTGCAACTCCTGTCTTCCAAATCTTTCTGAGCCACTGAGGAAGAAGAGACATACACACACCAACACCTAAGGCACAGGCAACTAATTCCAGTGGAATTTGGCTGATGGAAAGTGATACAGGATTTGAGAAGACAGAAAGGATTATCAAAAAACTCTCTAAGAAAGTTCTATAGGGTTGAAAATTTGAGGATGGAGAGCTGTGCAAGCTCTCCAGTGTCAGGGATGGTGGCTGCTCTAACAGTGATCCCAACAGGCCTGGCCTCTTGTGAGAGCTCCCGACACACAGACATAAAGATTTCACTGAGTGCTTCCCCTGGGCCAGGCCTTGTGCTGAGGGCTTTATATAAATCACCTGACTTAATTCCCTCAAAGAGCTGTGTAGACTTGACAGCCTCATTGTCTAAATAAGAAGACTCAGGCTTAGCAATTGAGTAACTCACCCAGAGGTCACTCAGCTCCTAAGTGGTACTCAGTTTTCCAAGCCAGCGCTGACCTCTGTGCCCGTAGCCTTCACCCCTCCCCTGGGCCTCTGTCCTCAGCACTGGGCATGCCCTTCAGTTTGTCCCCTGCTCCCTCCAGCTAGGGACCACCATAAAAATTTATAAAAGGAAAGCCAAGGGTAGAAATTCGGTGCAGAATTAATATACTGGGACCTAAAGAGCCTCAATGGTCCAGATGGAGCCTGAGAAGCTGTTTCTGGCCTGAGTGCCCAGATTCTCTTTTCCGTGTTTGCCTGAACTGAGCTGGGACGTGCTAACATCTTCCCGGACATTCTAATTCAGCTTCTGCCTGCACAACCATTATTCTGCCCCTCTGCAACCTCACTCACCCTCAGCAGATCTATGACCTACTGCTGCCTTCCAACATGGCGTGACACCTCAAAAGCCACTGTGCCCTCTGCCCAGTCCTGCTGACCCTTCTCCAGCCAGCCTGGAACCTTCCACCAGATGATGCCCCCTGCCCACCCACACCACCACCAAACAGCCTGGTCCCCAAGCCCAGCTGCCCTTGGCAGTGCTAACCAGCTCACCAGACCCAAGGCAGAGAGGCTGAACTTTTATCTCCTTCGATTCTGACAAACTCCATGGCAGACTAAAAATGCTATCAATTAAAATGAACTATGACCTGGTTATGAACATGAAACAGACAAAAGGCCTTCTACTGCTGTTTAAACTCGGCCCAATTTAAAAATTTTTCATCTCAAAAAAGCAATTGAACTTGCTTCTACTTTGATTTACTAAAACAAAGGAGAGGGGATAAGACTCTGCTCAGAAGGGAGGGGATGATGGGAGTGAGGGCTGACTTGTTTCCAGCCTTGGTCTGCTATATTGTTTTTATTCCCTGAACCTTAAACCCATATCTGCTGCTTTGGTGCCTGTTGTACAACGTTTGCTCCCTTTCCCCCGCCACTGTCCTTCTGAGGCAAGAAAAACCTCCTTGCTCTCTAGGCTGTCTACCAACAGCAGGAGAGATTCCGGAGGCAAGCAGGTGGTTTTTGCAAACATCTCTGCCATGGCTGCCTGTGCAGGAGCCTCAGATGATGGGCTGGAGGCAGGGTCTGTCCTACCCCCGTCACACCTCCCCCCACATGAAGGTGGGTAAGGCAGGGTTGGTTGCCGTGGCAGCAGACAATGCAGCCTTAGGAAAAAAGAAACAAGAAAAGTACTCTAGAAATGAAATCATCTTGATCTTCCATCAGAGAAAGGGGACAGCAGGCAGCTAGGGTGCAGCGCAGGGGAAGACGTCTGACCCCCACTCCTGGGGCCACAGGCTCCAGCACACACTCTCCTTTCATTCACACACCCGCTGGGTCGACAGGCAGGGGAATCCCCTGTGCAGCAGTTGAGAGCAGGGTGAAGGTCAAGTACACAGCCAGCTTGAAGGGCCTTTTCAATTCCCTGTCCCTCAGGATGAGGACCTTTCTTCTGGTCTGAGGCTGTCTTCCCCATTCCTGATGTTGCTCAGATAAAGGAATCTGGCAGTCTAAGTCTCTCGCCGCACATCACCCAGATGCAGGTGCACGCTCTGCTTTCCAGCCTGAGCTTTGTTTAAAAAGAGAGAGATGGAGAGAAAACTCCCCACACCACTGCCTTCTCCTGCCTGGCGTTGCCAGGAGCTGCATCGCTGACTCACACCACCTGAATAATTGCCTTTTAATGGCACCATTTTCTTCACTTATAAAACCAGGCTCTTTGATTCCTGACTCAGGGGCATTGGCCACTGCTGGGCACATGCACTTCACCCCCAGCCCCGGGCCGTGGAACCATAGCTGTCAATCACATGGCACAGGCTGGCCTGATGACATCCAGGAAGCAGAGCAGCAAAGCCAAACCCAGCCTGCAGGACAGCTCTCTGGGCCAGCCTCCGAGGGCAGGCACATGCGGCTGATTCCTTACCACCCCTTCCCTCCCTGATCTCTTGTCCTTTGTCTGCGTGGACAAATCTGAATTGTAGACCAGCAAACATGAGCAGAGCAGGTGCTGACAAGCCCAGCCCAAGGCTTCAGATTTTCACTGTAAATTCTATGCAAATACCACAGATTTTGCATGTAATTCGCCAAATGGCCTCTGCCTAAGTCCTGGACATACAACATCACTTGGATTCTCTCTTTATCTGTGAAATGAATTTTTATTGAGCATTTACTATACGGCTGGTACTGCTCTAAGCACGCAGTCTGCAGTAATTAACAAGGTTCTGATCTCACGGAAAAGGTTCACATTCTGGGATCCAGCATACACCACCCTCCATAAACACAGACACACTTCCCACCTGCTTCAACACATAAACAGAATATTCACGCCACTGGAAGACAATCGCTGTGGCAGGCCCTCATGTCATCCTTAACATCTTCTTATCCTGTAGGTACTCACTAAGGCTTCAGTACGTTCCTTTGCGTCCACCTAACAGGGAGACCAGGGACCTGAGGACCAGAGGCAGGTGGGGGCTAGCAGAGACTCCAAGACAAAAGCCATTCTGTCTGGCTTTCCAAAGGGATCCTGCAATGGAAGCTTTGGGGAGAACCCAAGGGGTCAGGCAGTAACACGTAGCAGCCCAAATGCACCCAGCTGATGTGTCCGGCTAGCATGATGGAGCCCAGTTGTCAGGGAAAGTGCCAGTGCTTTTGTAGGACACTAATGGATAAACTCCAGCACCTTCCTGGGTCACAGCAGGCCCAAAGCATCTGCTTCCTCTTCCTGCACTTTCAGAGGGAAGAGAGCAAGTGACGGGTGGAGAGCTTGGATTTTCAGCTGGTTTACCACTTCAAGTCAGAGCAGAAACAGAGCCCACATCACAGGGGAAAGCCAGAGGCAGAGAGAAACAGAAAAGATCACTAGCCTACAAAGAGAAGCGGGGACAGGAGGAGAAAATATGAGAGAATAAAACATGCTCCTTATGTTTCCCGTCGCTCATTCCATCACACCAAAGCGCTGTGCACCCAGGCGGAAAAGCCACTCACATGTTAAAAAATAGGCTCCTACCCACCCCCACTCAACGGAGAAAAGCCCACGTGGGTCCCCCCATTTTACTATGCATTGGCTACCTGAGTGAAGCAGGTGTCTGCTCCAGACAGGTGGATTTCCTTAACAAGCTGAACGACTATAGGACCCTTCCTTTCAACGGTGGATACAAGCCTTCAAAAATACAGTTTCTAAATATGTATTCCATTACTGTAACTTGTTTACATGATTTATCTTCACAAGACTGCCCCTACGAAACCAGACAGATTGAGGGCAGATTTAAATGCAGCAATGGCATTCAGGCCCGGGGAAGCACAGTTCTGCACCTGTATTCAACTGCAGAGGAAGCCACTGACGAGACAGACCAAGATGCTGCAGGAAAAACTATTGTTTTTATTTGAATTCATACTCCGAGGTTGCTGCAAGTGCTGTCAGTCAGCCAGCAGACATTCTAGCTCCCTTCTCCTCTACCGCATATTAACTTGACTGGGCTTCTCTGAGGAATTCTAACTGCTTGGCGCTGATTTGACTCCTGACCTTCCTAAAATCAGTGAAAATGTACAGTTCATGTAAAAGTATCCAGAGTAGCCCAAACAGGAAGATACAGGAATTTAAACGTTGCGAAGGCAGAGGAAGGGACTCACTACCCAGCCGCTCCCTACAAATGCCTACATGGCAGCCTCCCCCACTCTCGAAATCTTTTCATTAGAACTTCCATTCAGATTTCCATTCAGAGTTGGTTTGAGAACTTGGGACACCCCCTACTTTGGGACGCAGTAAGAAATTGGGAAAATAATGATCCCTTTGGGAATTCAGTCACTGTGGGAAATTAATCATAGAAAGGTTACTGTATGTGTATTAGAATCATCAATAAACAATGGGGGGATTGATGAAACTTAAAATACCTGGCCGCATCAAGAGTCAGCCCTGCTGTATATAAGCTCCCATGTACATTTTCACAGGAGGATAAGCTGAAAGTTAAGCATCATCTCATCAAGCTGAACAACCCAGCAACTGCACTCCTAATTTCAGACAAGAAAAAGTCTTACTCACGTACGACACAAAGCATGTAAGAGATGATGATAGTAGCATTGTTCAAATAGCAAAGCTGGTAATCAGCCCGCAAGCACACCTACGGGAGAGTGGATGAATAAACTGAGGTACAGTCACAGCATGAATGGGGCATAGCAACACACCAGAATATGGAGAAATCAGAGCAATCTAATATTTATGTGAAAAAGTTGAATCCAAAGATCATGTCTACAAGATCCTTTTTATAAAGTCAAAAACAACTGAAATGAAAATATAGACATCTTGGGCAAACATGTAGAAAAGATACGACTCTAAAAATGCCTGGCAAAGAAATGAGAACTGGATTCATGATGATGATTGCCTCAGGTGGTGAAGGCAGAAGAAATGAGAGAGAAACACATGGACAGATGTAAGTCGGTGCCAGGTCTCAGCTTTTCTTTAGAAGATGTATGGGTGCCCACTCTGTTATTCACAATGATGGTAACTGATGTTAGTGATAGTGAGATGATGATTGATAGATAGATTAGATAGATAGGTTGATAGATAGATAGAAACATAGGTAGATAGAAACTAAATAGATGATGGACTGATTGACAGAAACATAGATACATACATAGACCAAAAAATAGATGGATAGGTAGAAAGATACCATGTATGCACCAATAATGAGAGATGATTTTCTAGAATTGAATCTTCCACACCCTCTGCACTAGGGACATTGTTTTTTGCCTTTCTCCTGTTCACAAAAGATCAGGCTGAATTTCCCAGCCTCTCTGAAGTTAGGGTACCACATAATTGAGCTCTGCCTGGTGAAATGTGCACAAAAATGATGGACACACTTCCAGGCCTGGCCCTTAAAAATCTGCAGCTTGATCTAACCTCCTCTCTTTCTGCAGGCTGGACGCCACTGCCCTGGTCAACTTCGGAAGCCACACGGTAAAGAAGGCAGGTTCTCTGAAAGCCTTGGTTCCTGGATGACTGCATGGAACAGAACCCCATTTCCCCAACCCCTGGTGCCCACTGGACTTTTATGTCACTGGGAACTAAACTTCTAAGGTACTAAGCCACTATGATTCCAGGATTTATCCAGCATGACCTTAACTAACTCTACTTGAACCTGAGTAACTCGGCATGGCTAGGGAAAAAAAATGCACAGAAGTGCTTTGTAGGGGAGCATTGGAAAAAGCAGAGATGTTCAAGGTCTGAGAGTCCAGAGACTGAACTCCATCCCTTGTCTCTCTGGCTCAGCTCTCTGGGTCATGGCACTAAACAGCAAAGACCTCACTGAGAATGATCATTCAGGTCAGGGACACTCCGTTTCTCATTTGAACAGAGTGTGGCTTCTGGGGGCTAAAGTCGAGCAACTCATGGGAAAGCAGAGCATCATCGCAGGACAAGGCATGTGTCCTGGCATGCGGTCTGGGAGCGTCTTTACAGGTGTGCCGACCTGGAGGATATTCTCGGGTACCAGTGGCGCCTGCCAAGAAGGCTGCTCTCTGTCTCTAGTTTGGAATAAACCCATGCTCCTCACCCCCTGGCACATTAGTGTTGGTGTCTTGTGGAATCTGCTTTGCCATCTTGCGAGGGGCAAATGGAGCAGATGGTCCTGACCACTGGGATGGCAGGTAATGAGCAAGTGCCACACATTGGAGTCACAGAGTCTTGTCACCTCGCCAGAAATGACAGCTGGGCCGTCTGGCAACAGCCCTGATGCTGAGGAGGAGGCACGCATCTCACCATTCCACCTCTTAATGTAGTTACACAGTCAAATTCTTCCCCCAAATCAGTTCTTCGTGCCTTTTAGCTGAAATGAGCAGCAGCTGGCCAGTTTCCAGGAAATGAGACTGTATTGATATAGATTTTGATATAGATTTATTCCCTAGCTGGGAAGTTCCTGGCTTTGGGGACAGCATGGAAGCCCCACTGTGAGCTGGTGATGCCCTTCTTTTGTTTATTTATATTTTTTATCTCTTGAGACAAGTTCTTGCCCTCTTACCCAGGCTGGAGTGCAGTGTCATGATCACAGCTCACTGTAGCCTCAACCTCCTGGGCTCAGGCAATCCTCCTGCCTCAGCCTCCAGAATAGCTAGGACTACAGGTGTGTGCCACTATGTCCAGCTAACTTTTTGATCTTTTTTAAGATGGGGTCTCACTATGTTGCCCAGGCTGGGGGTTATACCCTTCTAACGTACTCCTCACTCTCCTCATTAGCTCTGCTTAAGCCTGGCAGTGAACTGCTGGTGTCTTCAACCATCCTGCCCACCTGCCATGGCCAGACTGGCCCTGAGTCAATGCTGCCAGCTCTGCCCCTCCTAATAACCTCCCATACTACTTGCCGGGCAGGGGAAAGGTGAGGCTGCTGCATGGGGAAAAAGACCAGCATCAGGGAAGAGCAGGAAGGAAACAAAAAGACATGAACACTTAGGTAGACAGTGAAGAAAGAATTTGGAAGGTGAACAGGTCAAAATAAAGGGGCAGGCAACTGGAACTGAGTGGCATAGAGAGAATGAAGTCACATTAATGATGGAGGTAAGAATGAAAACATCACAGCACCAGAAAGGGCCTTAGGGATCACCTAACTTAACCCTTTCACATTCCCAAAGAATATGGAGAAGACACCCTGGTAAATGATGAAACTTACCCAAATGTACCCTGGATATAAAAGGCAAAACGGAGATCCCTAATTCCTGAAATGACATTCTTTCCCTGCAGCTCACTGCCTCATCCAGAATATTTACTATCTTCCTTTGAAGAGTTGGGCAGGGAGAAACCAAAAGCACCCTTTTAAGCTTTGGGGAAACAAGCCCTCTGTGACTGAGCAGCAGACGCAGTGGTGCAGAGATGCCTAGAAAGACCAGCTTCCATGTGAGATCTCTGGGGGCTGGCAAGAGGGAGGCATGGGGCAGTGGCAGGCAGCTGGGCTCGGGTGTGCCTTGCCTCTTCTGCCACCCTCAGAAACTTACAGGTAAGCATTTTTGTCTAAAATGGCAAAGCCCAAAGATCTATGACACATGAAGATGTTAGGGTCAAAGTGGAAAGTACATTTAAGTACAGATTCCACCTCAAACTGAGCGCTAGCTGCAATTCCACCACTGGGTATCTACTCAAAGGAAAAGAAATCCATATACCAAAAAGATACCTGCATTTGTATGTTTATTACAGCACTAGTCACGATAGTGAATCAACCTGAATGTCCATCGATGAATGAATTGATAAAGAAAGCGTGGTTTGCCATAGAATACTATGCAGTCATTAAAAGAATGAAAGCATGTGAAAGCATGTCTTTTGCAGCCACATGGATGGATTGGAGGTTGTTACCTTAAGTGAAACATGCCAAGCACAGAAAGTCAAAAGCCAGATGCACTCTCTCTCGTAAGTAGGTGCTAAAAACAAACATACAACCCAGGGACATAGAGTGTGGAGTGAAGGACAAGGAAGTCTTAGAAGAGTGACATGTGGATAATGAGAAACTCGATAATGACTGATAGCTAACCTAAAAGCTCTGATGTTACCAATACGCATTCATTGCACGTAACAAAATTATACATGTACCCCATATATTTCTATGAATGTTAAAAAGCAGCCGGGTGCGGTGGCTCATGCCTGTAATCCCAGCATTTTGGGAGGCCAAGGCGGGTGGATCACTTGAGATCAGGAGTTCGAAACCAGCCTGTCCAACATGGAGAAACCCTGTCTCTACTTAAAATACAAAATTAGCTGGGCATGGTGGTGCATGCCTGTAATCCCAGCTACTCGGGAGGCTGAGGCAGGAGAATCACTTGAACCTGGGAGGCCGGAGGTTGTAGTGAGCCAAGATCGCACCACTGTACTCCAGCCTGGGCAACAAGAGCAAAACTCCATATTAAAAAAAAAAAAAATAGCAACTCCTATTATAAGCAGTAATTCCTATTTGCCACCAAATGAAACTAAGTGGTGACCCTCCCAAGTCAGTGGGCTGTGAGTTGCTTACTGATGGAATGGCCTGGACTCACATGAAAAGAAGTCCTTGGAACATCTTTGGTGGACAAGGGAGATGCATGGCTGAGGTGCCCTTTCAAGGAAGAAGTGCTTGCCTCAACTTGCTGAGAATACAGTTGGCACGCAGCCTTCAGCAACCTGTCCCTTCAGGAATGGCTTGCTTCAGAGAGTCACGCCCCAAAGTCACCCTCCTCCAGGTACCCTGCAGCTCCTGCCTCGTCCAGAACTGACAGCCGCAAAGATGAAAAAGCCTAGTCATTGCAACACAACATGGAACAACCTTGATGAGCCTTTTCAGCCCCACGACTCCCCATGGGGTCGGCTGAGGCTACCGTACCTGTACCAAAGCCGTTTCTCCCTCTTCCCAATCCTGCTTCCACTCCTCCCTTTCACCCCAGAGCACTAAACTCTGCAAAGTCTATTTCCTGGCAAACCTTGACTGTAGCTGGCGTTTCTTCTCACTCGCCTCCCCATGAAGCAGAGCTCACACACAGCCCTGCTGTGGCTCTCACCTCATTAGAAATTGGCAACATGCTACATCCTTTAGTCAGAGAGCAGATCAATTCCCAAAGATTCTGAACTCCTCCAGGAGTCCAGAAACTTATTCTCGGAGTAACATTTATGCAATACTAGGCAAGGCATTGTTTCTGGTGACGCTGTATTCTGAGACAGGTTCAATACTGTTTAATCATATGCAAAGGAGAGAAATCAGCTAGTGCCAAATTCTAGTTCCTATTCTTTTGATCTCAGTCCCCAATGTGGTTACAGTTACTATAGTACCATCTGACTTGAACTGATGATTCTAAGTTCCATAATGTCAAATAAGTCATATTTCAATAACACTTCCTACCCACTGCTAAAAATATTGTTTCTTCCCACACAGCTATTCCTAATGAGATATTACAAGCCACCTGGCACCCGGGGGAGTTCCTCAGCTAATTTTCTATGGAGCCCCACAAAATGGGAACTGTGTACAATAGAACCCTGTTGGATGCTGGCATCAGGGGCAAGAAGAAAAGCAACATCATAGGCTACCTAGTCCTATAGGAACAATGGTCCTCGGCGACGTCATTCGATCTGCAGCTCGGCCCTAGGGTGAAACGTAGGGCAGTCTAATGTGTTTTGCAGTGAACTCACCAAACAAGGAGCTGGCCTAAATGGCAGGTGCACTCTCCCCAGGACCTGGACTACCCCTCAGTTTCTGAGAAGAGCCAGTTTGAAACCCGAGCAACTGCTAACTCCTACTGGACATAAGTGCATCTGGGACCAGGCAAGGCATCCAGCTCAGCTGCATGGCCAACCAATCCCAGCCACTCAAGAGGCCCGCCCCACTACCACCAGCAGTGTGCCTGCTCCCTGTCCCCTCCACGTCTAGGTTGGGTTCTCTCCGCTGCATCTCCTCTCTGAGACATCCCTACTCCTCACCCAAGCTGGGCCAGTGGCCCCTACTCAGGCTCCCTGGATTCCTGTGCACTCCCACGATGCTGTGCTTGGCTGCCTGCTTTTCCTCTAGAGGCAAAAACTGTCTCTCTTCTGTGTACTCAGTACCCAGCACCATTCCAACTACTTTAGCCAGATAAGAATAAACTAATAAAATAACAAAATAAAATGCACTGGAAATGCAGTAATAAAAGTAAAATGCACTAGTAATCTATTGTGTCTCAATAGAACTTCCTGTTTCTATTTCTAGTTTTATCCTGAGCACTGTTAAGAAGAGCCCAGAGGGTGGTCCTAAACAGAGCAGCTGCAGGATTCATCTCCGCACTGTCCTGGGCAGGGCAGTCTCCAAGGACAGCCAGGCAGCACGTGCCTACTGTGTAGACATTCCAGCACCTACAGCCAATGGAGGGGCTCCTCTCTGGTTAGAAAATGATGCCTCTGTGATCAGAAATAGGTCTGGGTAGAAAGTATTAGGTGTCCCCCCCACCCTGCCCCCAGCCCCACAAGGCCCTCCTGTAGGTGAGGCACCTGAACCTACAGGTGGCGTTAAGGTAAAAAAGCAAGTGTGGTTCCTGGGGGACAGCAATGGCAGTCCCCCAAGGAACTGAGCAAGCTCATTAACTCTCCCTCTGCCCACCAAGTGCACCTCTGTTCTGAGCTATACCATCCTGCAGCCTCATCCACTACTCAGACCACAGTGAACTTGCACAAACAGGGCGAGGATTCCAGCCCATGTGTCCTGACTCCAAATCCGGAGGTCTCTCCAGAGCTTTTACTGTTGATTTAGCATTTGCTTCAAGGATCTTGTAATCCTTATTAAGGCATCCCAGTTATCTTCCAGTTATCTTTCTTTCTTTTCAATTGCTGCAAGGTAAAATAATTTGTGGCTCTGACAGAATTCCAGATCTCACGGTCAGAAAAGGTAAAGCCGATTGCAGCCCGCAGTCTACCCAGTCTTGCACAGGGCCTGGCTGCACTCCTCCACTTGATTTGGGGGTCAAGAGAAAGCAGTGATTTACAATCATCCTCACCTGCCAGTGACATAGAGCCCATGAACAATTAGGCACTTCTGATCACTTAATTCCACTTTAAATCCCTGCAAGAAGAAGGTAATAATGATGGAGCTCTGATCTGGCTGGTCCTTGGCTGGTCTTTAGTCAACCAGAGTTCTACAGTATATTATAAAATGCATTTATTTTTGAGATGGAGTTTCACTCTTGTTGCCCAGGTTGGAGTGCAATGGTGCGATCTCAGCTCACTGCAACCTCCACCCCCCATGTTCAAGCAATTTTCCTGCCTCAGCCTCCCTGAGTAGCTGGGATTACAGGTTCCTGCCACCAGGCCCTGCTAATTTTTTGTATTTTTAGTAAAGATGGGGTTTCATCATGTTGGCTGGTCTTGAACTCCAGACCTCAGGTGATCCACCCTCCTCGGTCTCCCAAAGTGCTGGGATTACAAGCATAAGCCACCGCAGCTGGCCTAAAATTACACTTTTAAAATGACTTCTCCAAAGCATCTTTAGCTCTGAAATGCAAGCCCCTGGCAGAGAGGCAAGACCAGGAGGCAATTTGGGTTTCCTTCTAACTGTGTCAAAGTCTCTCATTGCTAGGACGTTGTTTATAAATATGAACCAAATCCTTCATTATAACACATTGCACATGGGCAACCTCTCCAGTCACTGCTTGGTCCCACAGCCCCATGACAAAAGCCTCACATGTACAACTGACCAAGTTCTACATGCTGGCTAGATCAGCGACCCAGCAGGATCGCATGGGCCCCTGTGCCCAGCTCACTCCAAGGTGGCATTTGTATGTTGGAAGATGGGATAGAACTGGAAGGGAGCTGAGAAAGGGACCCATGAGATCCTGCTTTTCCAGGGACAGAAGCCTTCCCAGGAGAGTAGACACTTCCTCTTCCTGCTGGACTAAAATGTCTTCTCTGGGCTTTCTAAAGCAGCAGCAGCAATCCCTAATATTTTGGGCTTTTATCTTCAGGTTCTTAGCACTTTTCCAGCCTTCAACACTCACAGTGGTTACTACACAGAAGTGCAACGTTGACTCAACAGCTGCCAGGTCGAGGACCCCAAGGAGACTCAACATCACACCTGAGACTGCTCCTTGTCTACTTTCTGCAGAATGTGCACCTGCAAGTCATCACTGCATCCTGCTGGCATGAGATGGCAGAAGCTATCAGAGAAATAAAAATCAGTTGAACAAATTTGATGCCGGCCTTGAGTTTTGGCTGATAGGGCAATTGGGGCATGACTGGAAAGTAAATCCAGTAAGAAAGTGCACACATTTTTAAGATCAGTCCCTCCCGTCTTTCCCTTCCATGTACGCAGTGTATCCAGAAAACCAGGACTCATATAACTGGAAATGGAATAATTCAGCCAAAGTCCAACCAATAGACCCTGGGTTTTTTTCTTTATCCCAGCCTGGGGGACTCTGGAAAGTGCCCAAGTATTCCACTAGCCAACCTAACCACTGAGGAGTAACAGGAGAAGAGAAGACTGCTTCTTCTACAGAAAGGAGGTAAATGAATAACAGTTTATCATATGCAACAGGTAATTTTATGTGTCAACTTGACGGGGCTAAGAGATGCCCAGATAGCTGGTAAAACAGTATTTCTGGGCATGTAGATGATGGTGTTCTCAGATCAGCATTTGAATCGGGTAGACTGAGCAAAGAATACCCCCACCACTGAAGATGAGCATCAGCCAATTGTTGAGGACTAGAATGGAACAAAAAGGCAGAGAAGGGTGTGTTTGCTCTTTCTCTCCCTGAGCTGAGACACCCATCTTCTCTGGACCCTAGGACTATGGGTACACCTGCTTGTCAGGCCTTCAGTTTCAAGCTGAATTACATGAGCAGCTTTCTTAGTTCTCCAGCTCGCAAATGTCAGATTGCAGGCCTTCCCTTGGCCTCCATCATCATGTGAGCTGATTCCTAAAATAAACCTCATATCCTCTCTCTCTCTGCATGTGCTGTCTCTTTCTCTCTCTCTCTCTCTCTCTCTCTCTCTCTGTGTGTGTGTGTGTGTGTGTGTGTGTGTGTTCTGCTTTTCTGGAGATCCCTACATCCTACATTAGCAATAAAGTTTTCCAGCATTCCAAAGTGATTCCACATTCATCACATTTTAAACTCACTTGGGGTAGTAAAATTATCTTTCTTACATCTGACAGATGAAGAAACTGAGGCCTCAAGAAATTAAATGACTTGCATAATGTCATGCAGTCTGTGGCAGAATTAGGGTAAGAACTCAGGCATCTATTGCTTGCATTGATGTGAGCTCAAATAACAAGATTCTTCCAGCGAGGACGGCCCATGGGTGACCTCACAGCCATAAACTGTACAAACTCATGCATCGAAAAGACAAAAGCAAGATACCGAATTCCCTTGTCCATCGGGAGATTCAGTCCCAGTTACTGTGACTGCAAGTGCGGAGTGAGTCTGCAGGTAGAATATCAATGACCAATAAATATCACATCTACAGCTCTTACAACTTCACCTTTTGATGAGCTCAGTTCCCCCATTTTCATGGAACTTGGATCTCCTCCTGAAAGAGGTGTGTGGATGCCCTAGGTCTGTACCCAGATCAATATGGCCAAACAGCTCCAAAAAGAAAAAAAAAAAAAATTAAGCATCTTCATTACTGTTTTCAAAAGCTTTGCTTCTCTAGAGAATATACTCTTATTTCAAGTATTTCCTCTAGAGAAAATTATTTGACAGTCTGTTGATTGCCCACAGAAGAGGATAAAAAGTTAAAAGTTATTAATGGGCATCTCCAGGCAATTAAAACCACATTGCCCTCAGGTTTGCTCTCTCCCAGACGCTGTGTACCAGTTGACAATTTTTCTGCTTCTGAAAGATAATGTGGCTTTTGCTGAAGTTAGTAAAATGCTCTATCAATAGGTAGATTATAGCAGACTTCTGAAAAAAAAATAGCAGTGTCCCATAATCTAACTACAGGCAAGACAGGTGCTTACATTTGGGCAAGATAATCCTGACACAGTGAGAACCCCAAGAAA
>NW_016107320.1:15443378-15546062 GCF_001604975.1 Cebus imitator
AAAAAAAAAAAAAAACTAAGGGTGGAGGGGGCAGTGAGGGTGAAAAATGTACTTAACAAGGATAAAGCCAAGCATCAATTAGGACCAGCCCAAAAAGGCAGTGAGATGTCAAGAGGAAAGCCAGCCAGCTGACAGATGGCCTTCCAGCAGGGAGGAAGCAGGACTTCTCCTAATCTGTGAATCCTGGAATCCGAAGGTTTGGACTTCAGCCTCTTTCAAACTCCAGAGAGAGCATCTCCACCACAGCCTTCCTGAGGCATTAAGAGAGGCAGCAGCTGGATCTGTCAAACTTTCACTAAATAGTCTGCAGACCAGCCGGTTCCAGCTGAAATCGGGAGATGGCAACTATTTGCACACTTTCTTCCAAATGCCCCACCCCCAATAATATGCTTGCAGTGTTTCTTTTTTCATGTACAATCTTTTATATATCTCTCTCTCCCTTATCCATGATCCAGTCTACCATGGCCCCTGTCATCCTGGTCAACCCAATCCCCAGCCCATGAGGAAGCCAGATTTTCCCATTTCCATACATTCTTCTAGGACTTACAGGGAGAGCAAAGGTGCAGAGCTCACAGCTGGGATGGCCGAGCTCTAGTCCACAGGGGTAGGGTATCCTGGACAAGGCTGAAGCTGCCGCGGAGCTGCCTGGCTCTGGGTTCCATAATTAAAGTCACTGGGTGTTTGATCACCTCCTCCATGCAGAGTAATTAAAATCACTGCACTGTTTGTTTTTCATTTCCTTTGATAAATGGTGAAAACTGCTAACAAGCCGCAGCAGCGTCGTTCCACCTCGCTCCCCCTTGGCATCCCTGTTTCCAGGAGCGTCCTGCGTGTCTCCAGGTTGAGACTGAGTCAGGAACTGCAGGAGCCAGGCCAGGCATCGCCAAAGAGTGGGGACTTGGCAGGTCAGACCCACACGGCTGCTGCAAACCTGTATGAGGCTCACCTCTCAGAGAGAGCTGGCACCGTCTGTTCCAATGTTTAACGGCAGAAGGGGTTCAGGTAGGTCATCATTTTATAGGGAACACTAAAAGCATAAGCTCAGGCTGTTCTGTTTGGCTTTTAAACACATACACACCCTTCCCAATCCCTTATGAAAAAGAAGCGGGGGAAGCCAGGAGCAGTGGCTCAGGCCTGTAATCCCAGCATTTTGGGAGGCCAAGGCAGGCAGATCATTTGAGGTCTGGAGTTCAAGACCAGCCTGACCAACATGGTGAAACCCTGTCTCTACTATAAATAGAAAAATCAGCTGGTCATGGTAGCGTGCACTTGTAATCCCAGCTACTCGGCAGGCTGAGGCAGGAGAATTTCTTGAACCCGGAAGGCACAGTGAGCTGCGATCTCACCACTGCACTCCAGCTTGGGCAACAAAGAAAGACTCCATCAAAAAAAAAAAAAAAAAGTGGGGGAAATCCAGTCACCCTGGAGAAAATAGCTTCTATAAGTCTCTGTAAGTTTCAGCCTCTCCCTCTAAAAAGTGGGTAGAGTCATATTTTCTGTTGATTACACTAAGGTGTTAATGAGAATTAAACAACGTGTTACCCAGGTAAGTGCTCTTCGAACCACAATGTCCTACATGATCTCAGGAAGTTGCTGGCATTGTTCTTGTCTCCTTGCAACTCAGAGTGGGGAAGCAGAGAGCTTGGCTGTTTTCCAAAGCAACTTAGCCTCTCTAGTTAAAACCAGGTGCACTGAAGAAGGACAGGGAAGGGGAGGATGTGGGAGGGCAATGGACATTCCTGGGAAATTTCCACTTCTTCCCCTGCAGCGTGTCAGGTGCTCTCTGAGACCTCACTATGATGCCCCTTAGGTTTGAGGCAGCCAGCAGGGATTGTGGACCACAGACTGCTTTCCCAAGGAACTCCTTCCCTCGTAACTTTCAAGCTCCCTATAATTGAGCTATGAGGGAAATGAAAGCACCTGCAGAGGGGACTTCTGACCCAGGAGTCTTCCCTCGCATCCCCTCTATGTGGCAGCTGAAGTCCATCCACCAGGTGCAAGCTAGCCCTGCTTAATCAGACAGAAGTCTACAGGGCTCCGACAGAAAACCTTGAGGTCAGCCATTCTTTGCCTCCAGAGAGTACTAACCTACCCACAGATTATGTGAAATCATTTTGAAAGCACACATGATTCGGCCTCTCATTTTAAAGTCCAGGCTTTTTCTCAGACCCACAGGGACCACTCTGCCTTCCGGCAGTGGGCAATGCTGTCAAGGAGGTGCGGTTTATCTGCAGGACGCTAGATTTTTGTCTCCCCTTCAGTCTAACTCCTCTTGTCATCCACTATCCTGGGAAAAAGATGTGAATAACCCAAACAGGAAAACGAAACCCAACAGCCTAGGGAAACAAAGGAAGAGGGTTTCCAATGGTGGAAAATAATAACTCTCGAAGGGAAACGATTGGCCCAAAGCAACACCAGCCCATAAGAAAGAGCACAAGCTTACGGGCAACACAGCTGCCCTCCACGCGGACATCAGGCTTTCCACTCTAGGACTCCAGCCGTGATCCATCACATCCGATTTTTAACGTGATGATCCCAGAAACACAATCAAATGTTTGAATTAAGGACTCTACCAACACCATTACTGGAAAAACATAGTGATTTTCGTCTGTTGTTTGGAAGAAGCTGAACCTCTTGGAGAAAAGTGGGAGGTGGCCTGGGCATGAGTCAGGCAGCCACACATGATTGAGGAGGGAAAAGCACAGGCTTGGGGACGCAGCAAGCTGCGAATGCTGACTTCACCATTTGCTAGTCATATAACATTGGGGAAGTCCTTTATTCTCCAAGCCTCAGTTGACTCATCTGTAAAATAGGGATAATGACGGCCACATCATAACATTATCACAAGGAAAAAAAAGAATATAGAGTACCCAGTGGTTCTTGTTGCACAATAGGAATTAAACAAATGGTCACTACTATTGTCTTTATTACTACCAGTAAGTATTATTACTCTTGCTAATACCAGTACTCTTACTCAGGAATTGGGGGTGGTTGTATCATTCTTTATTCATTTCCTTCCTTAATTCAAAAATCCCTCCATTGTGGTTCCTGGTTTCAACAAGGTAGGCACCTACATCATCCCCCCAATGAGCTGCTTTGGAAACGACTCCAGACTCAGCACCAAGGAGCACCCTGAGGTCCCCTGCAGGTCATTGCTCTGTGTCCTGACAGATGGCCAGCCATGCAGGAGGACAAGCTGCTGTCAGGCTGAAGGTGCCATCCCATCCCATGCCATCCTATCCCATGCTGGCATAGGAAGTCCCCAGGTCAGGCCTGCACAGCTGCCTAGACACGCCCAGGAACCCAGTCTGCAAATCTAGGAATAAAGCTAGGGGCCACGGGGTGTGGGAGGAAGCAACAAAGCCTGTCAGCCTCTTCCTGGGCTCTGCGCTGGCCTCAGGCCACTCTCAACACACAGTTGCCCTGTTTTCATCATCTTTAAGCCAAACAAACACAGCCAGGCACTCCACAGAAAAACCGTCTTCCCTTCTGCCTTTCTGAGTCCTTTCATTATTTACTCATAACATATTTATAAGTAATGACATTTCCCCACCCACCTCTCTCCCACAGATCCAAGAAGGAGGAGGTACATAAAATGCTCTAAGCCTACCAAGAGAAAGAGATAAAAGATGTTATATTTAAATCTCTTGGGTCCCAATAACTTGCAAAATGATTCCCCAGGGGTGCCACCTCTCCCCTGAAGTCCACACATCTGCCCTGATTCTCAGATGTTCTCTTGTACCTCAGTCACCTTCAACATATCCCTGAGAAAAGGATGGGAAGAGAAGACAACTCACCCAGAGGGCATCACTCACTCTGTCCTCTCCACTTCCACAGAACCGAGACAGGAGAGAGGGACCAACATGATTTTTTATTACTTGCTTGTATGTCATTCATGAGGCCCACTTTCTGTGTCTAGATCAGTGGCTGGCACGGAGCAGGTACATGACCAATATCAGCTCAATTGCATAGCAGATTATGTGCCTGGATATCTAAGGGGGCTCAAATCTAACTTGAGCCCAAAGAGTTCAATTAAATCCCATCAGGAAGTGTGCCACCTCACAGGTTTCCCCACCTAGTACACGGCTCAGAACAGAAATCTGCAATCCCTTTCCTTCCCACCCATCCAATCTGTGAGCAGGACACGTTGCTTTGACCTCTGCAGTCCACACTGAATCTGACAGTGTCTTACTGCCCTTAGGCAGCACACTTAGTCTTCAGCTGCCACCGTCTTTTGCCTGGAAGACACCTGCCCTCCCTCCTTCATCCAGACATCTCACAATCCATCCTTCATGCGGTCAATCAGATCCCAGCCATCTCTTGCTTCAAGCTTGGAAATGTTACCCAGGCAATGAACATAAACTCCAAAGCCCTCACCTGGCCGGCGAGCACCGTGCAGTCTGCACCCTGCTGGCTGGCCCCATCACTGACTGCCCTCCTTCCACCCTAGCCTTCCCCTCATCAACTGTGGAGGAAGGGCAGATGTGGAAGGTCCCTGCAGCGAGCCCCCATCTGCACAGCCCAGGCCTCCCCTGCCCACGTCACACTACCCTCCTTTCTCTGCCTCACAGGGCGGATCACTGCAGACAGTCATGGAAAGTCTCTGTTTATGTGTTTTTTCTCTAACTTTCGCCCCCCAAAATTTAAGCTCTGTGGGGTAGAGATCCCTTGTATCTTATGGATGGCCGTATCCCTGCTGCCAAGCACACAGTAGGCACTAGAAACCCTTTGTGGGCTGGCTAGATGAAGTGCTTAATCTAGTGCTCTCTCCAATCCTCGAGTTCTTTCTCACTAAATTTAGTTTTGCACACTCATGTATTTACAGATCACATGGTAGGGGGATCTCCCCAGAGACATTAAATAAACCTTCACCTTACAGCTCTCCTTACAGTCCTGCATTTACACATATAAATATTCTCCTCATGCAGAATATTCTGGGTCAGCAGCTCTCAAATATTTTTATTCTCAGAACACTTTTATGCACTTAAAAGTCATTGAGATTTAAAAAGCGTTTTTGTCTATGTGTGGCTTATCTATCATTATTTACTGTGTTCAAAGTTAAAACTGAGAAATTTTAAAAATTTTTATTAACTCATTTTAAAATAAAAATAAACCATTACATGTTAACATATATATTTCTATAATGTTAACTATGTTTTGGCCAGACACAGTGGCTTATGTCTGTAATCCCAGCACTTTGGGAGGCCAAGGTGGGCAGATCACATGAGGTCAGGAGTTCGTCACAAGCGTGACCAACATGGAGAAACCCTGTCTCTACTAAAAATACAAAACTCAGCAGAGTGTGGTGGCAGGTGCCTGTAATCCCAGCTACCAGGGAGCTGAGGCAGGAGAATCACTTGAACCCAGAAGGCAGAGGTTACAGTGAGCCAAAATCTCACCATTGCACTCCAGCCTGGATGACAAGAGTGAAACTCCATCTCAAAAAAAAAAAAAAAAAAAAAATTAACTATATTTTAAATGCCATGTGGTATCCTAGGTTGGATCCTGGAATATATAAAGGATATATAATAGAAAAACTAATTCAAATAAAATCTGCCGTTTAGTTAATAGCTATGTACTAATGTAATTTTCACAAGCGTACCATGGTCAGGTAAGATGTTAACATTGGGGAAAACAGAGTGACGGTTTATAGACATTCTTTGCACTATGCTTGCAACATTTTATTTTTAAATGTTTTAAACTGACACATAACAATTGCATATATGTATGGAGTACACAGTGACACTGTGATACACACAATGTGCAGTGATTACCAGATCAGGGCAATTATCATACATACATACCTCAAACATTTATCATTTCTTTGTGTTGGGAACATTCAATGTCCTCCCTTCTAGCTATTTGAAGCTATATAATATATTATTATTAACTACCGTCTTCCTATAGTTGTAGGATGTTAAATCAACAGTCTGCTATAGAACACTAGAACTTGTTACTCCTACCTAGCTGCAATTTTTTATTTATTTTATTTTGTTTTTTTGAGACAGGGTCTCACTCTGTTGCCCAGGCTGAAGTGTAGTGGCATGATCTCAGCTCACTGTAGCCTCTATTTCCAAGGTTCAAGTGATTCTCGTGCCTCAGACTCCCAAGTAGCTGGGACTACAGGCGCCTGACTAATTTTTATATTTTTTGGTAGAGACGGGGTTTCACCATGTTGGCCAGGCTGGTCTTGAACTCTTGACCTCAAGTGATCCATTTGCCTTGGCCTCCCAAAATGCTGGGATTACAGGCCTAGCTGTAATTTTGCGTCATTTAACAAATCTCTCCCTATCCTCCAACCCCCCTGCCCTTCCCAGCCTCTGTTCTACTTTCTACTTCTATGATACCAGCTACTTTTTAGCTTCCTGCAACTTTACTTTAAATATAAAATTGTTTTAAAATAAAAGGTTTATTTTTTAAAAGCTATATTTTTAGAAGAATTGTGAGAAGAGGAACATGGTTTTTATATTTTTTTCAAATCCCATGTATGTCTGCCTTACTAGATGATAGCTGGATTTTCTTGTCTGCATCTGCATTCAATCTGTTGTGATATGCTGTCTTAGTCGAAGTTTGTGAAGAAAATCCAGCTTCAAATAGATATATAGTTGGAAAAGGGAAGCTTTATTAACCTTATCAGATAGTTATGAATGTTTTTTATTTGCTTTTTCACCAAAATTTGACAAGGGGCAGCTCCTTAAAGGTTACTTGCAATATGCAATATGAAACCATACCAATGAAGTTTTTGTACTCCATTATAAAACTTCTTTTGGTGTATCTTGCACTTTGGATAGATCTTTTACCCACCCATGATTTTGTAACATCATGCATTCGTAAAACAGTTCACTGAGTTATGTAGATCTTCCAAATTTTGATACATTTCATTATATAATATCAAAAAAGAACACTCATTAATATAAACCATCTCATCAGAAAAGCCTTTGAGATTTGGGAAGCTGTCAAGTTCCTCATGATGGAATTTTCCAAACTTTAACGCAATTCTAATTTTTGCTTGAGTGCTTGAATTTTATCACTGGCAAAAGAAAATATGGTCAGTTACGTTCCTTGAAATGGCAGGCTCATTTTATGCCATTTTAAGAAAATGTCTCCCAAATATTTAAGTCTGAACAGCCACGGTTTGTCTACCAGTTATTTTTTTTTCAAGTAAAAAATGACAGCCCATGAAAAATAAGGGTGTTTTCCTCAAGACGATCTTTGTATAGTGGTAGGAGGCAGAAGTCCTTTATGTATGCTTCTCATTTTGCCACTCAGAATATTAAAAGGTGTGTCTTCAAGGTTGACATTTAATATAATTAATAATTTCTACCACTTCAGCAAGGACATTCCTAAGTAAAACTGGCAGGGTTTCGTTTGTTTGTTTTTGGTTTCTTTTTACTGTGGTTGGGAAGCAGCTGCCCTGACTTTCAGTGGTTTGGTGCCCCTGCCTTGATTTGGATAAAGACACCCATAGCTTCACCTATCTTTGCTTTTACCTCATCAGTCTAAGCTTCAACACAGTGAAAAAGGCAAATAATGTTTTAACATCATTAAGCAAGCCATTTTGACCTCAGAGAACCCCTGAAAGTGTCTGCATTTGTCTGTATGATGCTATAAAAGAATACCTGTGGCTAGGTAATTTATAAAGAAAAGAGGCTGATTCAACTCATGGTTGTGCAGGCTACCCAGGAAGCATGATGCCAACATCTGCTTCTTGTAAGCCATCAGGATGCTTTTACTCATGGGAGACAGTGAAGGGGGAGCAGCGTGTCACACGATCAGAGAAGGAGCAAGAGAGAGAGGAGGAGCTAGCCGCTTTTTAACAAACAGGTTTCACATTAACTTATTATCATGGGGAGGGCACCAAGCCATTTATGAGGGATCTGCCCCCACAACCCAAACACACCCCACCAGGCCCCACTTCCAATACTGGAGATCATATTTCAACACAAGATTTGGAGGGGACATATATCCAAACTATATCAGAGTCTTTGGAAACGTCAGTGGTCTACAGACCTTATGTTCTAAATCACCATTCTGGATGACTTTCCAATGAGATACTCCAAAATGCAAACAAGTACTGAGCACTGACTATGTAGACACAATTTGAAATGCCTATGGAGAGTGAAGCTAGGACCACTCAAAGAAAATGAAGAACAAGACACTTCCCTTTAAAATATAGTTATATAAATAGCAGATGGGTAAAACAACTCTGAGATATATAAGAGAACTTCGATAACGACAAAATGGAGGTTGTGGTAGGAGTTGTGAGTGCTGAAAGGATGCAGGCTGGACCTCAGGGAGTCTGCTGCATCAGGCAGAAGGGATTCCAGGAGTTCAATCCTTTGGCAGAGTTAGCTCGGGCTTGTGGATTTCTTCTTCCGCCTCACTCCTGAGAATGTGCCCCTGACCTAATGAGGATCCCGAAGAGCAACGCCTCAGTCCACAGCCTGCAGGTGGAGCTGGCATAGACAAGGCAAAAAGATGGCAGGCAGGACACGTGCACACAGCTCCCAGCAGTTAAAACAGTACAGAAGGGAAAGGCAAAAGCCCCTGCCTGGAGACCAGTAGTGGTCAATTTCTGCATTTGGGTCAGAAAAGAAAGAAGGAAAAATACTGCGGGATACCCTAAAGGGCTAATTATAAAAGGGCTAATTATTTTTTAAACAACTCAATTTTTAAAGGACTGATTATTGTTTTCACACACACACACACACACACACATACACACACACACACACACACACACACACGTGAAAAAACCAAACGTTGATTTAATGAAAGATCAAAATCCAAGGACAGGTAGGGCATTTTTGAGATGAAGTTTATGCCAAATGCATACTGTACACCAACCATGTCTGAAACTCCCACAGCTAATTTGAACACAGTGGCATTCACAGGTTTTTGCAATCCCCCACTGTTTGTGTTCATTTCAAATGACACTAGGCTTCAAAAATTGGCCACCTGCCCACTTAACTTAGGCTCTTTGTAAATGGTGTGTCCAGACTAGGAACTATCCGAGTCTGTATTGTTGTTCTGACAAGCTGTGGCTTTACCCTGCAGAGCCAGGCCATCCTGCATCCTAATAGAGCCCACTGGAGCCCATCAGAGGTGGTTATGGGCTTTTCTGCTGCCTGCTTTTGGCCCTAGTGCCAAATGACTCAAAACCCTTCTGGCTCCCTGTTGCTAGGCTCAGATGATTCCAAGCAGAGGCCCCAAGACACCTTTAACAGAAATTTAAAAAAAAAAAAAAAAAAACTGTCTCCCTCCCCAACACTCCACAGGCTCTGTAGGAGTAGAAAACCAAAGCATTCCACCATGTAACCAATGGCCCTGATCAAATACGAACCAGGTCTCATGGAAGCTGAGGTATTTTCCCAAGCAGATTTGACCAGTGACAAACCTTGGTGACAGTAAAACTTGTCCTTCAGTCTTACTCAAGACCCATAGGTAGCTCTATTCCATCAGCATTTGGCGTTGTCATTCTGTTCACCAAAACTTTTCTTTTCCTTTGAGACAGGGTCCTGCTCTGTCACCCAGGCTGGAGTGCAGTAGTGTGATCATGGCTCACTGCAGACTCACCTTCCTGGGCTCAAGCAATCCTCCCACCTCAGCCTCCTGAGTAGCTGGGACTACAGGTGCATGCAACCATCCCTAGCTAATTTTTATATTTTTTCTTTCTTTTTTTTTTTTGGTAGAGATGGGGTCTGGCTATATTGTCCAGGCCAAGGTTTCCAACCCCTGAGTTCAAGCTATCCACCCACCTCGACCTCCCAAAGTGCTGGGATTACAGGCACGAGCAACCACACCCAGCCACCACCACAACTTTTTTAAGTGGAATCCAATTTGGTTATCTCTCCCACAAGCCTCCCCCCACCCCCCGCATAGGAAATAGTACATGGGCCCCAGTAAATCTTGGTTCACACAGGCCACACAGGACAGGCAGAGGGGATGTACAATGAAGTCTAAATCATGCAGCTACCGATCTCTGCATTTGTGTTGATCTTAACTTTCTAAATAGTTGGTGAGCTTCTTTAACAGGGAGCTGTTAGGAAAGACGTGAGTGCCAAAGTAATTTAGAGATATCACATCACCAGGTCAGGGAGATCTGGTCAGTAGGTGGTTTCCAGCATAGACTCCAAAAAGCACATGAGTTCCACAGATGAATCCCAGAGTCTGCGACTAGAAAGGGATTGCAAAGGGGGATGGGGGAGAAGCCGGCCCCCTCCCTTTTCTAACCAGGCGAGCTCTGCTCTGAAGAAAGTATTCCCCACTAAAATCATAAATAATTAAAGGTTGGAAAATCCTGATACTGGTGTTAGTTATTAAAGATTTTCAGCAGCAAAAGAGTGAGATAATCAGGAAGCTCCCTGGGCAGTACCAGGAGCCTGGTTGCCTGGAGGGAGGCAGGCAAGTGAAGACACCACTGCCTAGTTCAGACAAGTTGATTAAGACTGGGTTACAGCCATAGGTGAACAAAAGGAAAGAAAAAGATGGATGTACAGTCTCAGCTACTCAAGAGGCTGAGGCAGGAGGATCGTTTGAGTCAGGAGTTGGAGGCTGCAGTGAGCTATGGTCATGCCTGTGAATAGCCACTGCACTCCAGCCCAGGCAACACAGCGAGACCCTGTCTCTCAAAAAACTAAAAACAAACAGAAAAGATGGGTCTAAGAGACAGTGTCAAGAAATGATTCTCTGGGAGTTGATGGTTACTTTTACATGAAGAACCACAATGGGATTCCACTACACATTCATTAGAATGATTGCATAAAAAAGGCTGACAATACATAGTGCTGGGGAGAAGGCAGAGTCCCTGGAACTCTCATGGGGTGAAAGGAAAAAAATGGCTCGTCCACTTTGGAAAACTGTTTAGAAACTTTTTGTTAGTATGAAACATATATCTACCCCATCACTCAACGATTTCACTTCTAGATATTGGTCCAAGAGAAATAAAAATATATGTCCCCAAAAGGACTCATATAAGAATATACATTGAAACTATCCAAAAAAAAAAAAACTGGAAATATCCCATATGCACATCAACAGAATATGAATAACCATACTTTGGTATAATTATGCAAGGGAACAGTTAAAAAATCAGAAATGAAAAGGAATGAACTAGAAATACAAGAGACAATCTCAAAAACATTATGTGAAGCAAAAGAAGGCAGACATTAAAAAGTGCATACTCTCTATGATCCGGTTATATGAAGTTGAGAGCAGATCGAGACCACTCTCTAGGAGAGAAATAAGAACGATGATTGCCTCTGGGGAAGGGGAGTCATCGACCAGAAAGGGGTGAGGGAAAGGTTGTATATTTTTACTTGGGAGGAGGAACGCAATGAAAACATTTGTCAAAGCTCACTGAGCTCTACACTTAAGATCTACGCATTTTATCGTATGCTTTAAAAGTGACCTCAATAGTTTTTTTCATGAGATGACTAGAAAACGGGAATGTCGAAGTACTCAAGAGCTCCAACAACAGACCGGAAGAAATTTGCCACTAATGAAACAGCGGAATCAACAGGGCCGAGCTGGTGCTCATTTTCACCTTTTATGAAACACTATACTTTGCAACACCATTTTTGTCTTGTGTCTCCTGTTAGACCACAAGCTCCCTGAAGTCCCCTTAGTACAAGGCCGTGTGAAAAACAGATCATCAGTCACGGGGAGGTGGCTTGGAATTGAGATCAGGTGGTAAATTTTCCTCTTCCCTCTGGATCCTAAGATTGACAGGTTTAATAAGCAAGTATATGGATGCATTAATGAATAATGACAGATTAAAGTACTACCTCTGGCTGAGAAGATGGCTTCATTTCTGTGTCTCTTAGAGAGATTCAATGCCTTGACCCAGAGGAATGACTAACTGGAAAATTTTAGGCTCCATGGAAGATCAGTCACAGAGCTTGGAGGAAAAAAGTTTCCCAGACCCCTAGGTTCACAGGGTCTATTCCACCAGTGAAGAGCCCACCTCAGTCTTCAAGGCACTAGCAAAGTCCTCTCACTAGAGATTTCTTCTCCCTGCTCCTCTCCTCTTCTCCACCATGCTCATCTTCCTGCCCCTTGTCCTCCATATCAACACAATCAAATGCAGGAAATCTGGCACGCTCATTTGTACACAGGTCTTTGCCATTCATCTGCCCTGGAGACAACAGGGGACCCTAAGGAACAGCCATGATTACATCCACGGTGAAGCATGTCCTGTCATCCGCTCAACGTTAGGATGCACTTTGTTTGCACCTAACTAAACTGAGGAGACTCCAGAAACTCCGGGAAAGCCTCTGCCATTGCCCTTGAAGAGCGAATGAACACTATGTAAATGCTGCTTCCTCCCCAGCTGGTCCAGGGCTGCTGGCGCCTGCCATGCCGATCCTGACCTCAGCAACTTTAGAAGAATTGTGTGTTCCTGGGAAATCAGATTTATGGAAAATACCCAGTGAAGTCCTGTGCCTTCAAGGCACCCCGATTCTGCCCCTGTCTCAGAAGCTGCTGAGGAGCCATCCCAGGTAGCTCTCCCTTGTAGGAATGCTGTCCCCACCCTCATCAGCAGGTGAAGAGGCTGCTCAGGTGACACAAATGCACAGAACAAAAGGCGATGCTCCCTCCTTTGCTTCCGCCCTTTTTCCACCCTTCTCCCCCAACAGGAGTGAACATATGGAAACCCACACCTTCAGTCCCTCAGAATCCCTGCCAGTGGCAATAGAAGTGTCTACCAACGCACGCGCGCTCGCGCACACACACACACACACACACACACGCCTTAAAGGTTCTGAGTTAACTGTCAGACAAGGGGAATTAAGGCCCACCTATTGCCTTCAGTGGGCTTTAAGCATAAGCAAGACAACCCCAATGAAGAACAGAAGCTCCAGGTAAGAGACAGTTTCTCCCCTGCAAGTCTGTACGTGTCCCATCAGATGTTCAAGCAAATACTGTGTGTGCACGTGAGAGGTGCACCAATTGCCAATGGATGGTGGAGAATATAAATTACCCTACAGTATAACTAAGCTTCTAGGGCAGCCCTCGATGACTTATGAGCAGCCAAGTTAGGTCATGAGGGGTGAGTGGGGAAAAAACAGGAGGGGTCACAGCAGTTTCTGTTTCAGTGTAATGAGATCACAAGAGCAATTTCCGCAGCACGATCTACTTTCCAGCCTCACTACCCAAGCAGCTTTAAAATACAGAGGAAGATGTCAAGGTTAGGCTGAAGGAAGGGATGGTTAGCTCTGCTGAATGAGAAGTAACAAACTTGTAAGGATTCCATGTGGCCAGACCCATCAAGGACTAATCCCAGCTCTGAGAGCTGTGCCTGGAACAAGACATGGATCTTTTCAGCCTGTTTCCACATCTGAAAATATGGAGAATAATATTTGCTTATATAGAGTCAGCATTCAGTAATGACACCTGCCACAAAAGGGTTTTCTAGAGCTCTCCCAATTCAAAAGAAAATGATGATGGTTGTCATGGCTTTCACAGCCTGAGAGGAGGTAGGGACCAAGAGATGAGCAGAGGCCAAGCTGAACCCAGACAGGATCCAGTATTTATCAGGGTCATTGCCACACTCTACCCCCCCCCCCAGGATTTACAGGCATAATTAATGTACTGATTAAAACAGACAATTTTTCACTTTGCTACAATATCCAGTATCATCTCTGGTCCTTCGGAGGATATAATATTCTTTTTCACCATGACATTGTTACATTGGACAATAGCAATATTCCTTCCTATGAGCTCCCAGGCCCACACATGAAGCTCTGTGAAGAGCCACAGGGTGAGAGTAGCACCCAGCCATAGATTTGTATGTTTGCCACCTTGGACATTAGGATAACAGCTCCGAAATCTTTTCAGTCTATGGAGAATTTTGGCAGAGAACACAGACGGCATACTACATGTCTCTCACTTTACTGGGAAGAGCTTCCAGCATTACCCAAAACTGTCCATGGGTGTTCATGAGTGACCCCTTGTGCCCTGTCCTCCTGGAGTCTGCAGTCTGAAGGTGGAGAGCTAAGTACAAGGCAATCAGACCAGGCAAATGACTTACCAGGGGGAGCACCTGGCCCTACATGAGCCCGTAGGAGGCCACTGGACCCACCCTCAGGAAGGCCAAGAGAAGCGTCTTAGAAGAAGTGCTGGGAGACAGACCCAAAAGAGGAGCAGGTCTCAAGGTCAACATCACTTCCTCAGGGAAGCCCTCCCTGACCACCCCTCTCAATCTAAATTCAAAGCTTCTGACACTCTCTTATGGTCTCTGTTCTTTCTCTTACTGATCGTTATCTGTATTTATATCTTCATAGTTCATGCTTCCTCCTGGATTAGTCCAAAACTCTGCTAGGGACGAGGGACCCTGCCTCTTTTGTTTAGCAGCACTTGGTCGTGTAGCTAGCAGGTGCCAAGTGCTCAGTAGGTACGAATTAGATGACTCATGACTGAGAAGACTGTCCTAGGCTGAAAGAACAGCCTGCATTAAGGACTGAGGGTTGGAAGCAGGTGATGCAGTCGGTGCAAAGAAAAATCCATTCTGGTAAAGCAGAGGCCATCTGGGGGCGAGGAGAGAGGCAAGAGCCGAGGCTGAAAAAGCAAGCCATGAGCAAGCCAGGCAGCACCACGGAAGCCTTGTGGAAGGGTCTGGGCGTGATCCCAAGGACGGCGCTGACCGCGGAAGAGCTTGAAGTAGGGGAGTGAGGTGATCCCATTTGTATTACTCTTGCTACAATGTGAAAAATGCTTAGAAAGGAGGAAGCATGGAAGTGAAAAAAAAAAACAAACTAGTTAATAGGGTGTGGATTAAACCACGTGAAGGATTGCGGAAGGCTGTTCCAGAAACAAAAGAGAATTTGGACAAAGCAAAGGTACAAAGGAAATCAGTATGAAGTGGAATCTGCATGTCTTAGGCATCCTTTCATGAGGTGGCACGTGGCGTGGATGGTGGCACCTTTCACTGGGGCAGAGAATAACCCAGGAAGAGGTGGAAGTGAGGCTGTGAGAAGAGGTGTTGATGGCTGGTTCAGGTCACAACCGGCTAAGTTTATGTGCAGCTTCCGGTAGAAATATCCAGTAATAATTGCACGGACCCCAGCAAAACACCTCACAGCAAGATATAGACTAGGGGTAGAGAGTTTTTAAAAATCCATATAATGACAGTCATTAATGACAGGAATACACAAAAATTACCCTCGAGATTAATTAGAATAATTTACTTTCATAAGATACCAATTATGGAAGATCTGGTAAAAATCATTATGTCAGCTGGGTGAGTTGGTTCATGTCTGTAATCCCAGCACTTTCAGAGGCTGAGGTGTGCAGATCACGAAATCAAGAGATCGAGACCATCCTGGCTAACACAGTGAAACCCTGTTTTTACTAAAAATACAAAAAATTGGCCAGGCATGGTGGCATGCACCTGTAGTTCCAGCTACTCAGGAGGCTGATGCAGGAGAATCACTTGAACCTGGGAGGCAGAGGTTGCAGTGAGCCGAGACTGCGCCACTGCATTCCAGCCTGGGTGACAGAGTGACACTCCATCTCAAAAAAAAAAAAAAAAAGTCATGTGAGAAACCATAGTAAAGCCATCTATCACCAATACTCATGCTCTAATATTCATATTTTATATACATACACATTTATTACAACACTTACCTATATAAAAATAATCATCACACATTATCTCAATTAAATCATAAAGTTCTAGAAAATGGGCATGTATTGTTGTCCATATTTATTTCTGTATTTCCTGTGCCTCACCTGGTGTCATCATAGAGAAGATACTCAGTTACTGTGTGTGTACCGCATGGAATTTAGTTCCTTGATTAAATGACTTTCTTAATTCTTTTCCCAATTAATGAATGCACCTGACTTGTGCTTGGATGGACATAAACCAGAGGTGGGTGTTCCTGGGCTCAGGAAATCTGGCCCGTTTCACTTTGGAGCAGAAAGAAAGGCAATTTGCCTATCTGCCTGGGTCACGAAAATCAGCAGGAGATGACCTCGCCTGGGATTCTTCTTTCTTTGAAAATTTCCTGTTCTCTTCTTACTGTGCTGGATGTGTGCCCCCAGATCTGATATTAATATGTTACTAGAACTTTGAATACATGAAAGCATTTGTATTTTAAAATCTGTCAGAGCAAAATTGAGAAAAGTGGGTCTTTAATGCTGGGGTGTCAGCAAGATGGCGCTAGGATGGCAGACGGCCAGGATGGCACACTTCAGGTCCTCCCCATGTAGGTGGGTAAAGGTGATTCTGGCAGCTAAGGCACTGTGGTGGCAGGGACAGAAAAGGTCAGGCATCGCACATGCCGTGTATGGCCTGGGTACTCACCCCAGTTTGTGGCAGTGATGAGCTGGTGATGACATCATGACCCCAGGTTATAGAGGTGCCACTGTGTCTGCATTTTAAATTCCTTGTCTCTTATGACAGTTGGGTCATGACCTACCCCAGTGACTGGTATTTTTACCCACTGTGATGGTATAACACAGAGACAGCCTCTAGCACGTGAAGAGATGGCTGTAAAAGTCTACCAAATTATATTCCCCAAAACCTGAACTACATGTCATAACATATCAAAAATTGAAAATGCACTGAAACTGATTTGGATGATATGAAATTCCAATATTTATGAGGTACCAAGTTCCTAAAAATATAAAATTCAGAAAGCTTTTATTGAAGTGCTTACTGAAATTCTTCCTCTATTTAGGAAGTCAGCTCCTTAAATAAAGGAGTGGCATTGTGCACAGCGCAGAATTTTACTGAATGAATTCTGTGCAAGGTCAGGCATAAATGTGAAATTAAATCACATTGGCAAATTTTGATGCAAGATTCCCTTTAAACGTATGTTTTCTGCATGGACGTATTTCAGCACAAGTGAGGGCTGAAAGAATCAACCTTTTGCTGCATTCACACGTTCGTAACGGCTCGTAGCAAGAGTGACAAATGCCACTTATTCTCTCGCTTCTGAGTGTCACACAATGTTTTGCCTTAAAATGTCCAAGACAAAGAGGAAGACAGGAAAGCAAAACACAAGGTACAAATACAAGCCAAGACCGATATCTCTCTGAAAAATGTCCCCTTTCCAAAAAAAAAAGAAAAAGAAATCTCCCCCCCTCAATTCAGCCTGCATTGCCACGGCAGCCTGTGCTGGGCTGTGCAGGTCCATGCCATGGAGAGGAGTTGGAAATGACCAATAGCAGAGGGACCTTCCAGGCAGGATATGGCTTCAGCCCCCGGGAAATCAGGGCCTCTGCTCTTGAGCACTCAGAGGATGGACAATGACAATCAACAACCACCTGGCATCTCTGCCATGCTGCACACCCAGCTGGGGGATGGAAATACACAGTTCTGCACTCCCCAGCAACCGTGCTAGGAGGGATCACACCTTTTGTGTTCTACTGGCACTGAGAAGAAAACTGGAATTTAGAATGTTGGTTATCTGCAACCACACGGCCTCAGTTTCTAAAGCTGGGACTCGAATCCAGACTTTTTGACTCCATCTTCTGCTGTTTTCACTGTATAAGCCAGAATGTGAAGAAGTCTGGGCCCTAAGTGACATTCTTTCTTCCCCTCCCCATTTGCTAAACGGCAATCGGATTGTTCCAACAAATTTTTAGATTTTTGAAGGCTGAACCAACTAACCTTCCAGCTGTTGAAAGGAAAGAGCTCCGACGCAAGTGAATGGGTTTGATAAAGCTTCGGCCCCAGCAGTGCCCTCTGTGTCAAGCGCCAAACAAGCTTGGTGTTTCTGAATGTCTCCTGGCTGAAAGCAGGGATCAACAATTCTGTTTCACAGCCTTCCTAGAATAAGGCATTCCCAAAATACGCTATCACCAACCCTGACCTTCAAGGGCCCCTAGAAAGAAAGGGATTCCCTAAAGTTCTTTCTCTTGAATTTGTATCTATCAGTAAAGCGGGGATGGTGGCTGCACCTACGCTCCTTTGCTTTAGTTCTCTATCTTGTCTTCCTGGTTTTAAGAATTGGTGGGCACCAGAGGACTTAGTGCTATCGGCACAAGGGTTCTGCATACAGTGCTGGTGCCCCAGGGCTGGCACTGGGATGCCTCAAATGCCCCATTGTGAGTAGAAACATTTCTGCTAATAGCTGGTGGATGTGCGTTCTGAGCCCACTGGCACCCCAGGCACATTTCCAACAAACAATGTGGCACACATAGGAATTCATCCGAACCCAGCAAAAATCACTTAGCTTAATAACGCTGCCCTGATTTAATTTTAACTTTTCATAAAGCATGAGAGATGAGTGGGGTGTGCTTGGTGTTTTATAGATTACTGATGAGACTAGGCTTACATCTGGCTGTTTTATCTTTTTTTTTCCCCCAAGTTCCTAAAAGAAGAGGGTTAGGAAAGGAAGTTGATGAATGATTAAGAGGAGGGCAACACCTGCAAAATGTGCAACCAACTGCAAGAGGAAGGTTTGCTTCTCTCTGGTGTGTAAGTAGCTGGCAAGCGCCTGGGGAGTCCTCGAGTGAGAAATTCAGTGCTGTGGATGTGGATATCCAACAGGATACACATATAAACATATGCATTCATGCAACATGCGTGCACTTGCCTGCACATGTGAACATAATTATACACATACATATGACATACAAACCCCCTAATCTGCATTTAGACAACACCTGAAGGGCACAGTGAGCTCAATGGCTACACATAGAGTGGCTAAGATTCACAAGAGCTAGAATGGTATAGATGCTCTAACAAAGTCATCCTTAACTGTTCTCTTTCTTCTTCTCTAACTTCAAACGTATTCATCACTTTTTACCATCTTCTCACCATCTCTACAGCCTCCACCATTGGAAGGCAACATTGCCTCTGGCTGGTGTTATTATAATGGATTTCTCCCTGGACCTTCTGCACCCTCATCTTACCCCTTAGGGTAAGGGGTGCACAATCTTTGGCCTTCTTGGGCCACATTGGAAGAAGAATTGTCTTGGGCCACACATAAAATACATTAACACTAATGATAGCTGATGAGTTAAGGGAAAAAAAATCCCCCAAAAAAATCTCCTAATGTTTTAAGAAAGTTTACCAATTTGTTTTGGGCCACACTGAAAGTCACCCTGGGCCATGTGCAGCTGGTGGGTTGTGGGTTGGACCAGCTTGCTCTAGAGTCTGTTTTCAAAGTGATCATGGTAAACATAAGTCAGGTTATGACTCCTTTGCTTTGGCCTCCCCAGTGGCTTCTCAGTTCTCTCAGAGTAAAGCCAACTGAAAAAATCCTAAAAGTCCTTGGAGTAGCTTCACGGTCCTCCATGATCTATACCTTCCACCCTCTGCGTCTTTGTCCAAACCATTAACTCTCTGTCCTCATTCCTCCACTCCAGCCATGCCAGCCTCCTTGCTGCCTCTCACATACAACAGGCACACTCTGACTCGAGGCCACTGGATTTGCCATTTCCTGTCCCTGGAAGGCTCCTCCTTAGACATCCACACAGCTCCATCTCTTTCACTTCCTTTGAGTCTTTGTTCAGTTGCCACCTAACCAGCATCTGTGGGAGTCCATTCCTCTCCTGCCAACCTTTCCCCAGACTTCCCAATCCCTCTTCTTAGCCTGCATTTATCATCTTATAAAATACGATAGAATGCAGTAAACCACCACGGCACACGTTTGCCTATGTAACAAACCTGCATGTCCTACACATGGATTCCAGAACTTAAAATATTTTAAAAATTTTTAAGAATTTGCCTAATTATTTTTCTGGTTGTCTCTACCTAGCAGACTGTAAGTTCCATGAGGGCAAGGATTGCTGTCCTTAGCTGTACTCCAGAGGCTAGAATCATGTCTGGCACAAATATATTAACAAATACATTACAGGCATATACAATATATGATATATAAATAAAATATATCCATATTTGTTGAGTGTAGAATGAACAAATGTTTTGCTCTAGTTTTCAAATGTATTTACATGGAAAAAAATCCCATTTATGTTTCCATTTACAAATCTCCTGTATTCAAAAAAATAAAATTAGACAAAATTAAGGGACCACGGGATATCAGGAAACAGTGTGCTGTGCCGGCCACAGCAGCTTGGAAACCTGTATTATGTAAGGAAAACAAGCCATTCTCCTTTGTGCCTGCAGTTCCTTGCAGCTCCAGGACTCTGCCTGCAGGAGCAGCTAAGCCCTGCTACAGAACCTCAGGAGAGGAAGTAAACCTCAAGGTTTACTCCTCCTATGCCTGCACTGTCTGAGGGCTTACCCCAGGAGTTTCGCAAGACACAACACCTCCCTACCCTAGGACCAGGGTCAAAAAAGTCCACCCACCACAGACTGCACTTGAGCACCAAGGAGGGCTCGGAGGCAGCCAATACAAGAAAGCAATGGGAAAGAAAATGAGTGGGTTGAAATTATTAAGGTGGAAGAGGGTCCAAGATCACCTAAGCTGTCTACTCCCTTCTTCCATCTTCAAGCAAAGATTATCACAAATCCCCACTGCTCCTAAAGCTGACTGTGTGAGCTCTAATGCTGCATTCCTGCCTTAACGGATTTTTGAGAAGTCCCTGCCCATGCCTCTCCATTGCACGGCTACCACCAAAGGCAGGCATACCAGGCAGCCTCCCAGACTTCAGCGTCGCTTCTCTGGTTCATCTGCACACCCCTGCCAGAGTCACAATCTTTAAACACCATCACTCTTATGTAGTGTCCCTATTGTAAAATCTGCAATATTGCCCATTACACCAAACTGCAGTGCCCCTTCCCGACCTCACAGTCCTGCAGGGATGGGCTGCATAGCAAGCAGGGTTGGATGGGCTCTCTCTACCCATCCAACCCTGCTTACTATGACTCCCCCACCTGACTCCACTGGTTTAGATGCCGCTCCCTCACATTTCCCATGTCTGGGCTTGTTCTCCCTTCTATTCACTTATGTTTGTATTACTCCCTTTACCTGGAAAGCCCATCCTTTAGCCATATAAAACAAGCCATGCTTCTAGAAGACCCAGACGACCTTCATCTTCGCCAAGAAAGTCTACTGATCTTGTGAAACTTTACACCACCTTTGGTCTGCATAACACCACTGTCTTACAGAATACGTTATTAGTTGAGATCCATTTACAAATGGGCTGGTGTCTATTTCCCTTACACTGATATCTAAAGAGATTTTTGTTTTTGTTTTTTTGCCCACAAGAAAGAAACATAATGTCGGGCTTTGGTGTCAGACAGATCTGAACTAAAACCTCCAGGCTGCCACTCACTGTGGCTGGATTTGGCTAACGTGCGCAACTTCTGTCAGTCTCAATGCATTCTCTAGAAAAAAAAAAAAAAGATAAGAATATCTACATCACAAGATCATTAGAAGGACAAAAGGAGATAATCTTGAAGCTCTATTAGGGCAGGGATTTTACCATGTCCACCTGGGTACCTAGTACTGTAACTGACACTTGGTTCTCCGCAATAATGAGAAACTGAGTGAATTAGACGCATAAAATTCCTCTTAAAATGCCTGGTGTTAGACCCCAAAAAAACAGTTATTCCTGAGAGCCTTATTCTTAGGCCACTGAAGAATGATGCATGACCACTCAGTGAAGAGTTCCACACACGTGAACACCATGAGCAGGCTGATCCACCTTCTCTTCTCCTGACTGAGACAGCATGGGCCCCTCATGTTAAGAAACATGAGCTGTTTCTTACTGTGCTTGTCCCCTGATGTTTTCTTTACCATCCTTGGGCATGTTTCCAATTTTCCACATTTTGGGGCTCAGGACACACCACCCCAAAATATGATAGTAGGAGACCAGAATATGCCACCCCAAAATATACTTCTATGGCATATTTTGGGCTGGTTATTCTGAGAAACTGCAGACACAGGAGTAGCTCTAAAAAGCTGTCCTTTTGTAAAATAAATGTACATCTATAAAGGAAATCTGCATTGGTGAATGCATCTGTACCAGGAAAGGGGCTGCTCCAGACAACTTTTCTTCCCTGAGAGACTTTTCACCTGCACAGCAAGACGACCTTTGTCCATCATGCATCGCCTCCCCTCGCCCTCTAGCGGCTGGTTGCCGCCTCCCCTGGAGTCTCTGGCCCCTCCTCCTTTCTGTAGCCCAGGACGCTGTATCAGCTTCAGTCATCTGACCCTTCCTCAAGTCTCATATTTGATGGGACTCCCATGTGTATGCTTGTAATTAAAATGATACTTCTGTTATCTGTCTTGTGTTAGTTTAATTTGTAGCCCAACTAAAGAACCTAGGAGGGTGGAGAGAAGCCATTTTTCCCTCCGCTATACACAGTTTAAAAATTAAGAAGTCTGATTAATTCTGGAAGAGATTATCCTTCCCTAGAAGTCAGTTATTTATTTCAGCTGCATCTTTCTTGTGTTGCTAAAGCCCTCAGTATGTTTCTTTCCTTATGTGTCCTATGTCCTCATGCAAGACTGAGAATGGATTCATAGAACCCTAGAATATTTCTGGCACCAACGTGTCCCTCAAACACCAGGCACATGATAGATGCTGAAAAACATAATTGCTGAGTAACTGACTAGAAAGAGCCGATTGACTCAAGAAAGCCATTTTTATAACTGTGGACCTTAACAATTCAAGGCAGAAATTGGTCTGCACTGTGATCTTGCAAATAAAGCAAAGATTCCCTTTTCAGACTAATGAAGGGGATGCTGGGGCCACAGTGTCAGCAGCTGCTGTCTCCGGGGCCAAATGCCCATTTTGCACAGTGGTCTGAGTGCATGTATATCACCCTTCTCTCTCTTCACCGGCTCCCTTATTTGTAAAGCAAGCCCCAGGACCTCTTTAGTGACCTTCAAAGGAGGTTGGTTGATGAATGAGACCACTCACTTGAGATAGTCTCCATCCTCAAAGGAAAGGGCTACACTAAGGGAAGAGATATGCCTTTGCTGCTCACTTATTCAAGTAAAGATGGAGCTTGTGCCTTCCTGCCCCACAGAGACACCAGGCACTAGTTTCTCTTTTACAAGAGTTGCTGCAACATCTGCTTAAGGGTGCTACAGGGCAAATAAAGAGGGCTGAGAAGTGAAGATTAGTACAATTCTATGAGGGCAGAGTGTCCGAAGATTCCTTCCCACTTTTCATCCTCCTTCTCCTATAAAGCCAAATCATTCTTTTCTCCTTCTTCCCTACTCCACACCTACCCACTCTCAAGTTCAAAGGCCTGGGGAGAAAATAGACACAATAAGGGTGAACTTCAGTCACCAGAAAAAGGACAGCCATGTTTCTCTAACTATATATCCAGAAAAACCAAAAGCATAAAGTTGCAATATACAAGGAATTCTCAAAATCTCCACTGAGCTGCAGAGAAGGCTGGGGCAGAGGAGAAGCAAGGGAGTGGTGGGAAAAGGCAGGGAAAAAGATCCCCCACCAGGACATGGAGCAATGAAGGATACCACTGCCAATAGTGAGTTTGGTTTTCCCAAGGAGGAGTAAGACGACCCACCTGCTAGCTAGCCCGGGACAGCTCTGAGGTGTGGACTCATCCTTCATCGACACCATGCAATTTCCCTTTCAGCACTTTTCCTCTGCAGGGAAGCCTGTCTCTTCCACCACGTGGCTCATTCCCTCATGCTCTTTTCTCCTCCATAAAAATGCGCTCTCAGGAAAGGATTTGACAAACTACCTCCTGATGAGTTAAAATGACTTCCCACTCCGAAATATACTGGTTTTTCAGCTCAGATTAAAGCTTAATGTGAAAGAAATTTATCTCAAATTTTAGACTTTCAGAGAAAAACATGGGACTTGATTTCAAAGTAGAAAAGGATATCTGAAATCGGGCCAACTTTGACAAACTCAGGAGTTCTGGCAGCTGCAGCCGTCAGCCACAGGGGAGAGGGTTTCTGCTTGGAAGTGGAGAGCACCTTCCAGGACCTCTGAGGTCACGCTGACAGAGGAGCACGGGCAGCTTCCCCACTCCCATCACATCCACCATGCTCACGCATGTACATGTTCACACACACGTGCATGCACGCACGCATACACTGAGCAAGCAAGCCTCTGCTCCAGGCAGGAAACAGCATTCCACAAGGAAGAAGTCTACAGGGGGCACCCCACAGAGCACCGCTAAAAGCTGCCTGGCCCTCCAGGTTCCAGTGGAAACATCCTTCCCTCAGACACAAGTCATGTCACAGGATGTGGCTGTTGCTAAGTAACGGTGACTCCCCCTCCCTGCAGGCCTCTGGGTCCCCAGGCCCCCCAACCCTGGAGAAGGACAGTAAACAAGCAGGGAAATGCTTTCAGTGTGCTCTCAAAGCTCCTGTCCTGGGTGGGCAGGCACCTGTCCCCTCTGCCTTAGTGAGCTGTTGTGGGGAAGGAGTGGGTCTTAGGGGGCCGGGGGGATTGCCAACGGTGGCACAGCAGATCGAAGATGCTGGTGACAGCGGATGGCTCCCTCCAGCAGCCCCTCACTCCACACCCCCTTGGGTAACACCCGAAGTAAGCTGTCTGCAACATTCTGAGTGCTTAAAATTATAAGACAACTGTCAAAAAAACAACACTGGATTTGAATTAGGGGAGATGGGTGATGCCAACTGGGGTAGGGGGTGGAGAGGACCAAAGCGGATTTTGCTTGTTTTTAGTTTTTGTCAGCTGTTTTGGAATTTAAACGGGAAAGAGGTGGGGTGCTATTCCACACAACCTTTAACAAAACACAGACCACTGGAAGCATCAGCAGGGTCCAGCCTGCTCAACCCTCTGTGGACCGGCACAGCAGAAGCCATGGCCTCCAGGATGCTAAATAATCAGGGCTTGTCAGTACCAATAATCCTCAATCTCTGAAGCCCCAAGAGGTTAAAAAAAAATTCTCCATGCAAGGTGACAGAAAGATTTAGACGAAGAATCCTTGGGAGGAACAAAGAGGCCGACTGCCGCTTTAAGGGATACGTTGCCTTCAGCCCATCTGAGAAGCCCCCTGTGTCACCTGATTGGCAACTCAAGTCCCAAATCAGCATTCCCCGGACGCACTGCCACATGTGCACAGAAAAGATAATGCTAATGTTGCTTCTTATTTGTTTTTCTGTCTACAAAAATGTCCACTTATCAGGATTTAATGGCTCTCAGAAATAAAGCTATTTTAAAACATTATCCAAAATGCAAATGAGTCACCAAAAGCTGTTGCCATGACCTTTCCTGTCACTGGGCAGATGTTCCCGAATCAACGACAGCCTTCTGTAATGGCCTCACTCAGTGCAGGATTCCCTGACTTGGCTTTGGAACATCCATCCCTCAACCTGGTTTTGGGGTGTGACAGACCCCAAAATGGTGCATGGGTCACTTGTTTTACAGAGGAATCCCTGTGGCCCTACTAGGTAAGATGTCTTCTCCTTCAAAAGGTTGATTCCTCAGTCTCCCCACCTCTGATAACAAAACGAGGTCATCCAGCAACAAAGGAGTCCCCACACCTGCCTGCCATGCTCTGCCAGTGGAAGATCTAGATTCACAGGACCTGGTCAAACAAAGTCACCCCACCAAGTAGTCCCAGAGGGTCTTAAAATGGTTTCACTTCACTAGTTATTAGCAGTTAGGACACGTGACCTTTGGAGAACATCCATCCTCCTCACTGGTGTTAATTTCTGTTGTTTTTGGTGATGTAAATTCCACTTGGACAACCTGAGAGTTCCACCCTGGGATGCTGATGAGAAGGGGTGAGGACCTCAACACAAACAAACAGAGTAAGCCCGGTGGGCGTGACCTGGTTAACTCACCACACACCTACCATTCCCACTTCAGATTAGGGAAAAAGGAAGATGCTTTGTGACTCTGTGGGATTTGAGCTGCATTTTGTCATATCAGAGGTCCTTCCTTCCAGGAACACACACTCAAGCACACATTCTGCTTGAACTTCCACCCCAGACGCTACTCCCTATAAAACGCTCTAGACCTGTTGTCAGCATTTTTACAGTTCCCCAGATTTGAGAATCCCCAAACCAGGAGCCATCCGAGACCCTTTCCTTTCCCTCATTTCCCAAAGTCTCCTGTCACCCTCAGTCCCTTAATCCATACAATGGGACAGTCTTGCCTCTCTGGGAGGTGCTAATAGTGGTGTGATTAAGGGTATGGATGGTGAAATCAAATGCCCAGACTTATACCCTGGTTAAGTGAGACCTTGGGCAGTTTATTCAAATCTGTGCCTCAGTTTCCCTTACATATAGGTTGAATTCATAATAGTACCTACTTCATAGAGTGGTCATGGAAATTAAGTGAGGAAAGGACCCAGCCCTTAATATCAGGTTGGTGGAAAAGTAATTGCCGTTTTCCCCATCATTACCATTACAGAGTAGTTTTAAGACTCAAAAGTAACTGAGGTGAAGAAAGTTACCAATACCTCTTCAATTGGTCTCCACCGCTTAATGCTCTAATCCGGGTCATCATCCCTTATCACCTGGACTACTGCAAAAAGCCTTTAGCTTGTCTCCCTCTAGAATCCCACCCACCAATCTCACTTTCATGACACACTAGAGACCCACTTACTAATTTCCATCATTCTTCTTCCTAAGAACCTTTAGTATCTACCTAGTGCTTATTGGATAAAGTCCAGACTTTTGCCATGACCTGCAAGGCTTTTGGTGACTGGGCCCTGCCTCCAAGGCCTTCTTTCCTACCAGGTTGCTGCCATCAGCCTGGAAGGGCCTCCCCATTTCATCTTCGAGAACACCCCGCATCCTTCTCCACACAACTCAACCACCATCTCCTCTAGAAAGCACCTCCAGGTCCACTGGGTAACTGATCACTTCCTCTTCCAGAACACAACTGTCCCTGTTACCATTCATGCTCCTGCCTCTTCCCATAGACTATGTGCTGAAGGCAGGGACAGGGTGTCAGGCACCTGTGTGTCCTGCCATACCTGACACGGTGGCTGGCACTAAGCAGATGGTCTCTAAGCACCTGTGGAGTGCAGTCTCCTCTTGCACTGACTTGGTAATGATCAGGGTCCATGTCAACAAGTCTTTATCACTGGGGTACAACCCCACTGAGATTATTGTAATTAAGTAGCCCCTTGTCTTAGCCTAGGTATGTTTCTCCCTGATCTCTACCAACAAAGTGGAATTGTGACCAGAAGCCTCTGAAGTCCAGGTCTCATGCAATGCTAAACATACCCACTCTGGCCTCCCCAGAATCCAAAAGGAACACTTAATTTTTAACGCACTCACACTCTGTTGGCATACCAATTAACACCAATTAATCATCTTCATTAGGGAGAGAAAAGATTAGAAAGAGAATTTTGGCCAACAAAATATTCTATGCTGATATCCAGTGTTCCAGGAGCTCATGAGATTAATCCACTCAAGATGAAATCCTCATGAAACCCACCGTGCTCCCCTGGAGACCCTGCACTGAACCTCTGGATGGTGTCAAAGAAGCACAAATGTCCAGCCAGGGAAGCAGCCAGACACAATGCTCTGACCACGGCAACCATTCTGAAATTCATGACTGCCATCCCATGGCAGGGATGCTTTGCAATCATAACAGCCCCTGAAATAGGCAACCATCAATTATCATTCCTGAGACCCCAGGAAGGTGGCAAAGATGAATGATGCAGCAAACCTACTCTAAGTAGCTTCTAGTCCAGCGGGGATCAGCTCAACACTCTTCATTCATCAGCCGCCCTCCTCACAGCTTTCTTTATCTCTGGCCTGACAACTCCAGCCATCCAGTTGTTCAGGCCAAATTTCCTGCAGTCATTCTCGATTCTGTCCTTCTCCCCTATTTCACAAGCTACTCGCCAAAAATAAAATACAAAATTCACACAGAACCGAGCCACCTTCTCATCACCTCCACCCGGCCAGGCTACCCGGATAACTACAGTGGCCTCTTAACTGCCTCCACACCTGCTTCCGTTCTTCATGGCCTTCAGTCCATTCTAAACACAGCACCCAGAGGGACTCTTCTACAGAGAAAATCGCATCATATATCTCTTCTGTTCAAAATCATCTTCTTGCCTCCTTCAGTCCTTAAAACAGCCTAGCAGACCCTATGTGTTCCCACTATGACTTCCCTTGCCCATTCCCTCCCTCTCTCCCCATATTCCATCCTTGGGTAATAATACTGGCCTCCTTCTTCCTTGAACACATCAGGCACACTTCCACCGAGGGGCCTTTGCTTTGCAGATGCACCGCTCCAAGAGGCCTGCTTAAAGCCCTCATTGTTTAAAATTGCAGCCCGCTACCTTCCCAGCCTCAGCACTCCCAATCCCGTTCTCCTGCTCTCTTTTTCTGTTGTTCATGACAGTTACCACAAGCCAGGTGTGGTGGCTCACACCTGTAATCCCAGTAATTGGGAAGCTGAGGTGGGAGTATTGCTTGAGACCAGCAGTTCAAGACCAGCCTGGGCAACATAGTGAGACCCTATCTCTCTAAAAAAATTTTTTTTTCAGTTAGCTAGGTGTGATGGTGTGCACCTGTAGTCCCAACCTCAGCTGCTCAGGAAGCTGGAAGATCACTTGAGCTAGGGAGTTGCAGGCTGCAGTGAGCTATGATTGAACCACTATGCTTCAGCTTGGGCAACAGAGCAAGACCCTGTCTCAAAAAAAAAAAATTATCTCTAACATTGTATATAATATACTTATGTTATTTCTATTATTAGATAGAATAATAGGGACACTATTTATTGATAGTGTCCCTATTATGTAGGGACACAATAATTTAGAATACTAGGGATATTGTGTTCCCTGGTTAAAAGGTAAGCTCAGTGATAATAGAAGTCTTTGATTTGTTCATTGATTTACCCAGAGAGTGGTACCTAATACCCAGTAGGCTCCCAATCAATATTTTACTAGTAAATGGTAAGAAAAATAAAGAGCACAACGTATAAATGACTATGGGCATCTCTTAGAGCCAGGGACAGGAGGGGAGAGGAGGTCAGGAAAGGTTGCATAGAAGACATGACATTTGAACCAAACTGTGGAAGATGAATAGGTTTGAACCTGTAGAGTTGAGAGGAGAGTAGTCAGGTGGAGGGGTCAGTGTGTCTTACGCTTACAGAGTTCCCATAGAGAAGAGTGGGTTCAATTAGGCACAGAGGGGCAATGGGCAGACTGAGGGGAAGACATAGGCTGAGAAAGTAGGCTGGAGCCGGGCCGGGCACAGTGGCTCACGCCTGTAATTCCAGCACTTTGGGAGGCCAAGGCTGGAGGATCATGAGGTCAAGAGATCGAGACCATCCTGGCCAACATGGTGAAACCCCGTCTCTACTAAAAAATACAAAAATTAGCTGGGCATGGTGGCATGTGCCTGTAGTCCCAGATACTCGGGAGGCTGAGGCAGGAGAATTCCTTGAACCCAGGAGGCGGAGATTGCAGTGAGCCAAGACTGCGCCACTGCACTCCAGCCTGGCACCCGGTGACAGAGAGAGACTCTATCTCAGAAACGAAAGTAGACTAGAGCCATAGCCTTGATGGCCAGGGACAGCACTGTGCTGATGGAAGCTGCTAGGGATGTTGTGACGAGCTGAGGTACTGGTCTCCTTTCAGCCACTTCCATTTCATAAAAACACAAACTGGAACTATTTTTCAAAACACTATCAACTTTTACAGATGGATGCCGGCAGGGCTAAGGCCGTTCTCCCTTCCACGCATACTTCCCACGCGCAGCCTTTGAAGGGCCTTTGCTCAGGTGGCCGTCCCAGCCACAGCCCTGGCCCCTTCCCCACCTTCCACTCCTTGAAGACTAAGAAGGCCCTGGCTCAACCCCTTCCCTGCACCTGCAGCCTGCTGTGGCTGCCACTGGGGGTCATCCGCTTCTGCAAGCCACAGCACCCCGCTGACCCCACTGAACCCTTCGTTGTTCTCTAAACATGTGGTCTGTGTTCTGCCCCCTCATTCAAATTCTCTGCAACTTGCTGGCAGGGTCAATCTGTGCCTCGGGCCTCTTTCGTGGCTTGAGTTCTAAGCACTTGGTATCCAGTGAATGCCTGCTGTGCTCGCTGTTCTTCCAGAGGTAGACCTGGTGCCTCCACAGCATGGCGCTCCTACTGGCCACACTCATCACATCTGCTTCTGAGATCACCACCACCAGGCATTCTTTCACAGAGAAGAACCTCCTGAGACAGCCAGAGTTAACTTAAGGTCTCACCTGAAGATGGAAGGGTGGTGGCTATTTAGTGGGTTCTGAAGCAAGTATTTGTTTCGGTTAACAAATGGATACAATGTACACGGGGAGTGAACGTCAGCATTCACCCAAACCCTTTCCTACTTTGCCAATGGACTGATCCACCTACCTCGAATCTCACAGTTGAGTCTCTGGCACACCCAGAGAACAGGGGTCCCTAAACTACACACGTGCATCTTTCTCTTGCTTCCCCTTCTCTCTCACCCTCAGGTAAAAATTATGAAAGTTCTACTTATATTTGAATGTGTTTCTGTGCACCCCTCCCAGGGCAGCTAAGCACACCCAATTTAAACATAATGTATTGGTGGTTATACTTTTGCACCTGGATGGTTTTTAGCTACTGGAATTTATTTTCGTGGTTTTATCTGATCAGTGGCCCAAGGCTTTCCCTAATTAGCACTCTTGTCTCAGCTGATTGGACTGCAGCAGGCATGGTTTCAGACATGGCTTCTTTTAGTAAACACCACCAGAGAAGGCAGTCATGACTGGATTCAGAATTCAGTGGAAGAACAATGCCTCTCCCTCTTGCTATTTTCCTAGTGACTTCCCATCTGTAGCACATGGCGTGGTCCCAGAATGTCAGAAAAGGGCAGGAGAAAGCCCCCGAAAACGCACATGTGCTGGTCAGACCTCCACAGGCTGTATTTGTTGGTGTTTCACCCAGGAACTGTCCAATGCCTGAAACACCTAGAGAAGGCATTCAGACAGCCAGGGACAGAGCTAGACGTGTGGCTGTCTGTCTACCTGGCCTTCAGAGTTATAGCTCTCCCTGGAGGAGCTCTGGGTTCCTCCCGGGCAAACATAATTGACCCCTTGAGTCCCTGTCCACGTGTCTCCTCCCATAGTACACATACAAACTCTCGTCCAGATGTGTATGCTCCAATCAAATGTACTGCTGGACGGCGGCCTGCCTTTACCCAGGACCAACCCCCTGGTGTGGTGACTGCAGGCGTAAGACCAGGAAAGGACACGCTGAGGGGGAGACGACAGAGGAGCTGAGAAGCTTATTGTTACAGGGGAATTGGCTGAAAAGAGTTAATGAGTGTAAAAGGAATTGGCTGTCAATACAGCATATCGGTGCTTGCAAGCAGCCCCCCACCATGGGATTTCCAAATTAGTAAGAACAGTAGGAAAGCAGGCTAGAACGTATGTGGGGTGGGGTGTCTTCATGGGCCATGGAGGTGGAGTGTGTGAACTGACAGAGTCAGTGCTGCAGCCCAGGGCACCGCCAAGGCCAGGCTGGGAGCTGAAATACAGCTGAGGTCATCCCACTCCCCCAGGAAGCACGAATTCTGCCAGCAGTGCCCAAGGCTGGCCAGGCAGTGAGAGAATAGAGGAGGTCATTGGTCCACCCTTCTGTGCATCCATCTGGCCCAGGACAGGAGCTCCCCTAAGACTCTCCTTGTAGGCATCTACTGGTTGTGCTGAACTGGAAGAGTTCTGTAGCAAGGGGAGGCCAAGATGTGAACGGGAAAGAAGACGGATGTGTCATGGCCTTGAAAATGGCTATGAACCCACTAGACCAAGGGTAGGACAGGGTTCTCCACCAGCACCACAGAAAAGGAAATGGGTTTAGCTATAGCAAGGGGATTGGGTTTGTGGAATTACATTTGAAAACTATGTGAATTGTGGAACTCACTCCTTAGTGAGAGGAGTGGGAGAGAAATACAGTGGACCTTTGAACAGGTTTGAACTGCAATGACCCACTGGTCTTCTTCTGCCTCTGCCGCTCCTGAGACTGCAAGACCAATCCCTCCTCCGCTCCCTCAACACAAAGACAACAAAGACGAAGACCTTTATGATAATCCTCATTTCACTTAATGAGCAGTAAATACAAATAGTAAATACATTTTCTTTTTCTTATGATCTTTTGTTTGTTTATGAGACAGAGTTTCACTCTGTGGCCCAGGCTGGAATGGTATGCCATGATCATAGCTAACTGCAGCCTGGACCTCCTGGGCTGAAGTGATCCTCCTACTTCCACCTCCCCAGTAGATGGAACCACATAGGCAGGCGCCACCACACCTGGCGACTTTTTAAAAACATTTTCGTAGAGATGAGATCTCGCTGTGTTGTTCAGACTGGTCTCGAACTCCTGGGCTCAAGCAATCCTCCCACCTCAGCCTGCAAAGTGCTGGGGTTATAAGCATGAGCCACCATGCCCAGTCTCCTTATGATCTTCTTAATGGCATTTTCTTTTCTCTAGCTTACTTTACAATAAGAAGACAGTATATAAAACACAGAACATACAAAACATGTGTGAACTGACTGTTGATGTTCTTGGTAAGGCTTCTGTTCAGTAGTAGGCTATTAGTAGTTAAGCTTCTGGGAAGTCAAAATTTACTCATGGAGCTTTGACCGTGCAAGAAGTTGGCACCCTTAGCCCCTTCATTGTTCACGGATGGACTATATTATAAATCTGGCCGCCTGGGAAGGTTTAAGGAAAGTTATTCCCAGAGAGAGAAGCATTACCTAAAAGACTCTCATTACAAGGCGAAATGTATCCTCTCTGAATTCACATATTAAAATCCTAGGTGCCACTCCCTCAGAATGTTACTTTATTTAGAGAGAGGGTCTTAACCCAGATGTCAAAATGACATCATTAGAGTGGGCTATAATCTAAAATGACTCATGTTCTTGTAAAAAGGGAAATCTGGACACAGTGACAGACATGTACAGAAGGGAGCTGCATGAAGACCCACAGGGAGGAGATGGCCGTCTATAAGCCAAGAACAGTGGTCGGGAGCAGATCCTTCCCTCACAGCCCTCAGGAGGACCCAGCCCTGCTGGCACCTTGACCTTGAACTTCCAGCCTTCAGAACTAGAGACAATAAATGTCTGTTGTTGAAACCCCCCTGGTATGTGGTACTTCATTACCACTGCCCTAGCAACTAATGCAATTGTTAACGATCCTCTGTACAGCTGTAAAGTTCCCAGGAATACATGAAAGGTGTCTTCTTATAGTTCATCCCCAGGAAGCCTGGAACGGTTCACTGCTGATAAAGCTGCCCTCTTGCTGAACTCTGCCCTCTGAAGACAGGAGCTAATTTAATTCAGCACAATGCCTGGACATAGTAGGTACTTAGGAAAGTCATTTTGTTTTCTGTTGTTGAAAAGCTTTTTAACTCCTTTTTATCTAAATCCTAAAAAAACAAAAGAAACAAAACCACAGATATGTTTGAACACATTCAAGGTTTTGCTTCTGTTTAGACATGGTACTATAAACATGCATGCGTGTGTGTGTGTGTGTGTGTGTGTGTGTGTGTGTGTGTGTGTGTGTGTGTGTGTGTGTGTGTGTGTGTGTGTGTGTGTGTGTGTGTCTGTAGAGGGAAACAGAGAGATGGAGTGGGGAGAGAGAGAAAGAGAGAGAGAATTTTCTCCCAAGACTTTCAGTGGGTGGCTGGAAAAAAAAGTCAGCATCACGCCAGCATTATAGCTGCTGTTTGGGACTATTTATAGAGCTGGTCACGGTCATGTCAAATCTTTAAAAGAAGCAAAAGACCTGGGCACATTCCAGAAGCAGGAAGAAGGAACCCAAGTCCCAACACCCTGCGCAGTGGAAAGCTACATCCCTACAGAAAACACAATTTACATTCGCTAAAGCAAACCCAGAGCCTCCGAGGATTTTAGGGAGCTCATTCTGGCCCCCAGTGTAGTGAAAGAATAACACAATAGCCGCTGCATTTTCAAGCCTTAAAAAAGGCTCTGCAATCAATGAATGAATGGCTTCCAATGGCAGAAAACACATAGCAGTTCCTCGGCAAAGAGCCTCTAAGTGGCCGGTGGTCAACCGTCAATCACAAGAGCCAGTCTCACTGAACAGACATCAAGGGGTGCCCTGAAACATTGCAGCAGGGGCAAAGCTAGGGCTAAAACCTGTCCCCCCACTCCTCACTTGAAGGCACCTCCTCCTTGCCTCATCTCACAGATGATGGTGTTAAGAATGAATTAAACAAAAATATTTAAACTTACAGAACACTTGGGACATCTGCACTAAAAGAAAAAAACACTATTTCTACAATATTTCACAGATCTAAAGCAAGTGTGTCCTACTTTCAGTAAAACCAATATATTTTAAAATTCTGATTTTGAAACCAGATATATGGGAAGCAAGTTGTCCAACTTAGAAAAATGAGTTTGTTCCACTCAGGCCAAGGCCTCTATTTTACCCACCAGGGAATGTCTACCACATAGCCCGAGACCTGACAGACTACAGATCCTCAAAAGGCATTTGCTGTATAAGAGAATTATCTCTGTTAAATAGCCCGTTGCTCTGGTGCACTCAATGTACTACAGAATTTACAAACATTTCCTTCCCACGCCGCCGTGCTTGCCACATAAGGTGCAGCAGGTGAGAGGAGCTGGAGAAGGAGCTCAGGCCTCAGAGGACTGTTTCCTGGGAGACGTCTCCTCCTCTGGGTCCATCGCCTCTGCTGAGTGTTTTTCCAGCATCCCAGGCATCTCCAGCCCCATGTTCTATCAGCATTGTGTGGGCAGGACTGCTTTTTTGTTGTAAGAAACTGCTTCCTGGCTTTCCAATGACAATCCTAAAGGAGAAAGAGCAGCTGATTTCCATTCTGGCTGTGGCTTTGCTAGTGACTGGCTCTTGGGGAATCTACCATGTCTGTGGCTTCCTGGAAGCTAATGAATTTCAGGGCAGCGTGTAAATGGGGACAGGCTATCCACTGTGCCCGACACTGTCCCCACAGCACACTCACGTCCACCTCTTTGTTCCAAAATATTTGTTTCAGCCAGGCACGGTGGTGCACATCTACAATCCCAACACTTTGGGAGGCTGAGGTGGGAGGATCACTTGAGGCTAGGAGTTCAGGACCATCCGGGGCAACATGGCCAGAAGTGAGCTCTACAAAAAAATTTTAAAAATTAGCTAGGCATGGTGGCTCTGACTTGCAGTCCCAGCTACCCAGGAGGCTGAGGCAGAGGAAGTCCTTGAACCCAGGAGTTCAAGGATTGAGCTGTGATCATGCCACTGTACTCCAGCCTGGGTAGCAGAGCAAGACCCTGTCTCTTAAGAAATAAAAATGAAATAAATGTTTCTTTCCATCCCCAAAACATTTGTTACTTCCATCTGAATCAGGGAGGAGTAAGAAATGGTTCCACACAAAGCATTCTGATAGGCTTTTAGGAAATCCACGCCAGGAAGGAATCATAGTAAAACATCCACTGCCTAAACGACTCAGAGGTGACTCGATCTCATTTTCTTTCTGTAATTTTTATTATTTGTTTTATAAAAATGAATAAAGACTCACTGTAAAATATTTGAAAACTGCAAAAAATATATATAAAGAAGAAAACAAAAATCATCCTCATGTTACCATCCAGAGACAATCTCTATTTGCATTTTGGCATATTTTATTTATATTTATGCACATAGACCTATTCCATTAACCAGTTTAGAAGATATTTCATTTTCAGCTTCATGAGCATTGTCTCACATCATTAATATGCTTGAAATGCTTTTATAGGGTAACCCAGTACTCCATTCTATGGACGTACCATAATTTACTTAACTGGTTGTCACTGCTAGGGAGGTTGATTCCAGTTTTTGAGGAAGACAGATAGCACTGCAGTAAACAATTTTGTGCATGCATATTTCCCCAAATTTCTGATTATTTCCCTAGGATAGGATCCTATAACTAAATCAAAAGGTACAGAAATCCAGCCACGCACGGCAGCTCACACCTGTAATCCTAGCACTTTGGGAGGCAGAGGCAGGCAGACCACTTGAGGTCAGGAGTTCAAGACCAGCCTGGCTAACATGGTGAAAGCCCGTTTCTATTAAAAATACAAAAAATTTGCCGGGCGTGGTGGTGTGAACCTGTAATCCCAGCTACTCCGAAGGCTGAGGCAGGAGAATTACTTGAACCCGGGAGGCAGAAGTTACAGTGAGCCGAGATCACACCACTGCACTCCAGCCTGGGCGACAATAGTCAAACTCCATCTTAAAAAAAAAAGTACAGAAATCCTAAAACCTCATCCTTTCCAGAAAGACAGCACCAATTACAGCTCGGTACCGTATCTCTGTGACACTGAGCAATGTCATCTTTAACCTTCAATAATTTTATAGCTGGAAAATGGCAACTCATTTCCATTCTAATTAACATTTTTATTATTGTTATTATTGGAATTGTTGTTGGTGATAAGTGTTTGGCTTGAATCATCACCCTTCACCACAAAATGCCTATGAGGTAGGCCATCTTGTCCTTGTTCTAACAGGAGGAAACAAGGCACAACCAAGAGACCTGCGCAAGGTCAGACCCCTAACTTCAGAGCCAGGACTCCATGCTTTGTCCAGAGACACCCACCTGACTATGACACTATGCTAATTACTCAGGGAGTTAAACATTCTTCCATGTATTTTTAGCTGTTATATTTCTCTGTCTCTGAACTACAGTAAATTTATTTTCTGTATGGAAAACACCCCCCAGCATGTTGAATGTTTTGACACTCTATGCTCGTACCGAGATTCACACATCACCCCCTAACTCCTCCTCAGCTCAGCCCAACCCAAACAACCACCCAACTCCCCACACCGTTCAGTATGACACAGCGTCTTCCCTGTAGGTTAAAACACACTTAAACTGGCTTCACGTAACTTCTTGAGACCACTTAGAATGTTCTGGAATTTACGTAAGCCTTGATTTGAAAATGTCAGTTCACTGACTGGGCATGGTTGTTCATGTCTTGTAATTTTAGTGCTTTGAGAGGCTGAGGTGGGAGGATCGTTTGAGGCCAGGAGTTCAAGATCAGTGTGAGTAACATAGAAAGGCCCCATTCAACAAAAAAAATTTAAAAACAAAAATAATTAGCTGCGTGTGGTGGCACACACCTGTGGTCATGCTACTGGGGAGGCTGAGGCAGGAGGATCACCTGAGCCCAGGAGGTCGAGGTTACAGTAAGCCATGATCACACCACTGCACTACAGCCTGGGCGAGGAGCAAGACCCTGTCTCGAAAAAGAAAAAGAAAAAAAAAAAAGGAAAAATCTCTGTTCCTAGACAAAGCAATGATACTTAGGAGCAACTGTATAGGAACTGATAACACAGACCAACTTGAAAAAACAGCTCTCCCCAAAGCCCATGCTATCGGAACACTAATTCTTTTCTTTCTAGGGGTGCAATGAGACGTTGATTGTATTTTTTCCATACAGAGATGGAACTAGCTCAACCCAACAGCTCCCATGACAATGTAGTGGTTAAGTGCATAGTCAGGCCAGCCACTCTCCATCACAGCCACTCCTCAGAAGTCTGAGGACAGGTGCCACCACCCTCCCCCATAGTGGGCAGAATCACCTGGAAGGATGAGAGCCCCAGAAACCCTGCCCTGGGCCTAATTAGGGGACACCCTTGCACCCAACATCGATCCCTATGCTGACAGCCGAAGGAAAGGTGAGGAGGGAAGGCATTTCTTTCCTTTGAAGTCACCTGCTTGTCCAAAAATTCATGCCGCAGAAAAGTTCTGCAGAATCATAAACCAGCCTTGTGGCTGCCTCAGAGCTCATTCTGCAACTCACAGCTGATCATTCACTTGATTCAGCTCAGGTTAGAGAGATGGATAGGGTTTTCCCACAAATCACTTGATTAGGATGAGAAATCTATGTTTCTGCTTTTCTGAGCATTGCAGGAATTTTGGGTTCTCTTTAAACCTGTCTCAATATTATGGTTCTAGAAGCTTTCAGAGTTTCCTTTCTAGGATTTATTTTTCTGAGGGTGCTACCCTGGCAACGCTACTTTGTTCCCCTCCAGTGTCTTTCTTCCAAAGAATGCAAACACCCTGGCCAGCAGTATTTGGGAGGAAGCGCTGGAGCTGTGACAGTCGGACACAGGTATTGCAGCTTTCTTACTAATCACCCCAGCAGCTCTGCAGCAAGCAGTGCCACAGGTCACGCCTGACCTGGCCGCCCCAGTCCCCTGGCCTGGCACACCTGGAGAGAGAACTCCTAGATGCCTGCTGCCATCACCACCACCAGCAGCGGCCTTTATCACTGGCCATAGATCCTGGAGCACCTTGCTCATTACAGGCACTATGCCAGACGCTTGAACACCTACACTCCATCTAATCCCCACGCCAGGCCTATGAGACATGTACCAGGTGGTTCAGAGCTGGGGACACTGGGACTTTGCAGCCTCCTGGACTATTGGAGTGAAGTCTGTGGAGTTACCTTGGATTAGATCAACTCCAGCTCACTACAGCTCTGTACTCTCAGATTGTCTATTTCACCTGCAAAGACCACCACGAGTCAGTTGCGAAGAAAAGATGGGTGAGTTCTCTTCCTTGCTCAGTCCTGAGCCACAGACTCCTTATTGCTGTTATCACTCTGGCACTTGACCTCACTCTCTAAGTGAACCCAGGGTGCTGGGCCCTTTGCAACAGGAAGAGTTCCCTCTCAGAGAAATTGACAGACAGAGGTTCAACTGCACATCATGAGGCCAAAGTCCTTTCAGGCTGTCCTGATGGCACGCTGACATAAACGGGTCCCTTGGCACTCTTGCTGAGGCTCCTTGGGCAAATGCTGTGTGTCCCTTCAGCCTCAGTTCCCACCCTCAGTCCCAGGCAGTGTAGCCTCCACAAAAAGTCACTCTGCCACGTATGAGACTATAGACAGTGCTGTTTTCCAAAGCCCCAAGCCAGTTTCCTTCCCTAGCAGCCCACGTGTTCCCTGGTCTGTTTTCATTTTTCTTTCCCTGTGGACATGGAAACAGAATCATTAGGTGTTCCATTCCGTCCTGGTTCACACCAGCATTTCCCTCTCCCCAGTCTACCTGGAATGTCCAGCTCCTCTCCAGCCGGTCTCTTCTTCTCCTCACTTCCCTTTCTCCCTCCCTCCTGGATGTCTGAGACAGCAAAGGATTCAACTCCCACCTTCTGAGATCCATCCTCTCATTCAAATCACATGACCCTGGGTAAGTCCCTTCTCTCCCCAAGACAGTTTCTTAATGTAAAAATTGGAGAAGGTGATCTTCCTCTCACTCCCTCCTCCCTCATAGGAAGATACTTTTAAAAACAAAGCAAAAGGTCTCAAAAGCAAAAAGCTTTAGGAGGAGATCACAAAGTGCCTCAATCTTCCCTAACTCCCCCTGAGCCCAGCCAACGGACTCTTCAGCCCTGCCACCTGCCTGATTTCTGAGGAGGGTCATTCCTCACTCCGGGCAAGCAACTCCATTTCTTTTCAATGCAATCCTACAAGAGCCACCTCAGCTGTAGCTCCAGGCCTGGAGGAATCTATGAGACTGTGTTTGAGGATCTCGATCCACGCCCTCATCTTGGCCTTATTAATTCAGTCATAACTCTCCGAGCTCACAGGGCCCCTTTTGCGGTGAAAGGCTCGAGTGACAGCACTGGACGAAACCTTTTAATTTTGATGTAGACGCTCAGCACATCTCTCTGTCACTGTCCGGCATCCCTGTCGCTCTGTGGGCAGAGGGCATTCACCTCCACGACCCGCCGGGCCAAGGTCCTCCCTGTCCTGTCCTGAAGCTTGTGATCCAGCATGCTGCTCCCTGAACAAATAAAGGCATCCAAGAGGGTCCTCACCCTGCCCCATTCACCCCGTCACACGGCCTCTGGCTACCATCTCCTCCTCCCCTGAAAGCTGGACAGAGGCCAGGCCCCACTTCCTTACCCGACTTGAGGCATTCTCACCTCCACCCCTCCACCATCACCTTTGTGCCCTGCACACTGACCCTTTTCCATCCAATACAAACATCCCGCTACTTTCCCCATTTTTAAACAAGCAACACTAGCTTTGACGCCACGCATCCCTAGAGTTGACGTTTCATTGTTTTGCATGGCTTTACAGCTCCACTCCTCCAGGAAGTTGTTTGCATGCATTATCTCCAATGCCTCTCCTTGAACCCACTCCAGGAGCCTCTCGCCTCATCCTCCACCAAAGTGCTTTCATCAGCTCACCCACGGCCTCCACACTGCTCACATGCAATCTTTAGTGCTCGCCTTACTTCTTATGCCAGCAGGGTTTGACCCAGCAGATCACTAATTCCTTCTGCAGAAATACTCTGCTTAGTTTCTGAGGCAACCTCCTCCCGGTCCACCCCCATCTCCAGGCTGCTCCTGCTGAGTCCCATTGCTGGTTCATCTTCAGTGTCCTGGATCCAAGGTCAGCAAACCTGTGGCCTGTGGGTGGATTTCCTGCTTTGTACATAAAGTTTTATTGGAACACAGTCATGCTCCTTCGTTTATATGTCCTCTATGGCTGCTTCTGTGCTGCAGCAGCAATGCTGAGTAACTGCAGTAAAGACTGTACAGCCGGTAAAGCCTAAAATATCTATGATCTGGCTCTTTAAGAAAGAGTTTGCAAACCCCAGACTAGATCTATAAATACTGCCATTCTCAGGATCCATCTTTCTACGTCCTATCTGTCTACACTCACTCCCTAGCAATCTCATAGAAACCATGAGACACTGATCACTCCCAAGGTCCTCTAGCTTAGAGCTCATCTCTGAACTTCAGACCAAAACATAGCAGTCTAGTGGGTACTTCACTTAGAGCTCCAACATCCCCCAAACAAACACTTCCTTCCACTCTACTCCTCACAATTTCTAATTTGCTCCTTCCACAGTCTTTTTCGTCTCAAGCCAAAAGCCTTGGAATCATCGTTGAGCACTAGTCTCTCAAACGCCACCTTCAACCCATCAGCAAATCCTGCCAGCTCTCCCTTCAAAACATACCCAGGATCTACCTCTCCCTTCCCACTGTCACCACCCAACCCCAGGAAGCACTCGTCTTGCCAGGACCAGTGCCTCCCAGGGCGTCTCTGCCTCCACACGGCCCCACTCCACAAGTGCTATCAACATAGCGGCCAGCGTGATCCATATATTCATTTTCACATTTGTACTTATTCATGTATTTATTTTGAGGCAGAGTCTTGTTCTGTCATCCAGGCTGGAGTGCAGTGGCACGGTCATAGCTCACTGCCGCCTCGAACTTCTGGCCTCAAGTGATCCTCCTGAGCAACCATTTTAAATCAGAGACAATGTTACTTCTTGTCTATGGCTCAAAACTCCCAGTGGTTCAAGGAAGCGTACCCTGTCCTCGCGTCTATTCCTGGCACCCCAAGTGTCTCTAGCTTCAGGGGCTACTTGGGCTGGACTACTGGTCTCCTAAATACCCACAGGGACCACCCCTCTCTGCCTTCAGGTGTCTGGCTAAGCGGCATGTATAAGTGAGACCCTCTTACTCCCTGCTCCCCTGTGGGGCGTCACGTTCCTCCCTTGCACTCATTGGCCCTTCCACAGGCTATCTTATGTGTTTGCCATCTCTCTCTCCCACTTGAATCTAAGCTCTGAGAGGCTGAGAACTGGGTCACTTTTTCCATGGCTGGATCCTCTAAGCTTACAAGTGTACCTATCAATTCTCAACAATCTGAGCAAGGAATAAGAGAGCACATAACATGTCAAAAGCTCATGTCTCCTATTAAGGAAACTGAAGAATGGGGAAGAAACGCACATTATTTGCCTCATGGAGAAATCAAAGAACAGAGCTCAAAACTCACACAGCTCCAGAGCCAGGGTGTTCCTTGCTGAAGAGACTGAAGCCAACCAGTCCCCAGTGACAAAGGGGAAATGTCGGGGAATGCCCTGCCAGCATCTTTCTTCAGACCCCTGGGGATCAGGAGGGGCAAATGCAGAAGGGGCTTCTCTGGGGGCGGACAGAGCAATGCCCCAACCGCCTCCTGCCTTCGCTCCCCCAGGCCTCCAGGGTCACACAGCTTGGAGTCCTGGCTGCAGCCCACAGCGGGTGAGTGCATGGCACAGCACAGCAGACGGCGTACAGGCTTGGAGTCAGCCACTCAGGGCACCTTGGTGAGTCTTGGCTTTCTCCTCTGTAAAATCAGGGTGATGACCAAATGCTTCAACATTTGAAAACAGCGGGCAGCCTTAGGTTCTTTTTCTTTCTTTCTGGTTTGTGTCTTATCACACCAAAGAGTATACCTCTAACTTTAAAAGACATTATGTATCGGCTTGCTCCTGTGCTGAGCACTGCTCTTAAATTTCTGAGCATCCCTTCTGGGTTCCCCAACAACTCCCCACTCTGCTCCCATTTTTCTTTCTTTTTCTTGTTGTCTTATAATTTCTCCTTTCTCTTCCCACATTCTGAAAATCTGCCTATCCTAATCTTACTACATGAATAGTAACTGCTTGAACATTTGTGGTTGGAATGATTGATTTTAAAAGCCTGTTTTGGCCAGGCATGGTGGCTCATACCTATAATCCCAGCACTTCGGGAAACCAAGGCGGGTGGATCACCTGAGGCTGGGAGTTCAAGACCAGCCTGGTCAACATGGTGAAACTTCATCTCTACTAAAAGTACAAAAATTAGCCAGGCATGGTGGTAGGCACCTGTAATTCCAGCTACTCAGGAGGCTGAGGCAGGAGAATTGCTTGAACCCAGGAGGCAGAGGTTGCAGTGAGCCAAGATCATATCACTGCACTCCAACCTGGGCAACAGAGCAAGACTTCATCTCAGAAGGAAAAAAAAAGAAAAAGAAAGAAAGCGTGTTTTCTGATTTGTAAAATAATGGTTTACTATAGGAAATTTGGAAAATATAAAAAAATTTAAAGAAATCAAAAGTCATCTGTTTCCCAAGGCATGGTAAGAACTGACAAGACAGCAAACCTCCCAATCTCCCTCTCTCTTCCTGCAGCCCCACAGAGCAATTGCATTCTCAACAGGAGCAAAGGCCAGGGAGAGGGCAGAGGGGAAAAAACAGCTCTGAGCCCCCCAGCCTCTGGGCCCCCCCTCCCTTTGGTCCTCTCACAGCCATGCGATTGCAGGTGAGATGGAGCCTGGCATGCTGGGGCGCCTCTCGCCACTGTCCCCTTCCATCTCCCCGTGGAGCCAATCTGCCCCTGAGCAGCCACAGACAGTCCATGCCAGTTCTCAGCTCCAGATCTGCACTTGCACCCAGCACGCCCCTCCTGCCTTCCATGAGGCCAGCATTCTTTAGTGCTCAGGGCTTGGGACCCTCTGCCCCCGTGAATCCTGTGAGTCCATGTTCACCTTCGCCTGCATCCGCTTTTCTCAGCACCTACACTCGACCTCAGCTGAATACACCCTTGGACCCAAAGTCATTACTTGTAACTCCTCCAGCATCTGCCAGGGCTCCACAGGGTGCTACTCCGCACCCCTCCTTCTCCAGAAACATCAGGTAGGCTAGCAAGAAGCCCTTATCGATGACAGGTAGGGCTGTATTTGCAGGCAGAAAATCTAGCTCATTCCATGCCTGGCTCTTATTCCTGCTGCCTTTAGAAATTAAGTAGAGTGGCTTTGCTTTTCCAAGCATGAGTTTCTCCCTCTGCAAAATGGGGGTGCCAGTACCTTCCCCACCCACCTCAGAGGCTTATGAATACAAAACACCATACAATGAGTTATTATTAAGATAATCAGAGCAGCAAACAGCCAGGCAGCCTACACCGCTCCTCTTCGTCCTGCCCTACTTTCAGGCAGGCCTGTCCACTTTTTCCAATTAGCCTGTGAACGGTCCAAGGGTGTGCCCATCAGAGCCGCCACCTGCTCTGCTTAGGAAAGGCACCCCGGAGCCCCCAGGTGACCCTGGCACACATCATGGAGCCAGCCAGCTGTGACTTTCACCCTGTGCAGACTGTCTCGGGCTGCCTTGAGTTTATGCACCAAAGGAAACCACAGCGGGAGAGCACACATTCAGGAAAAAAATTCACAAATGCTACACTCCATCAGGAGGGGACCCAGAGGGCCACCACGGGGCCGGGGGGGGGTGCAAAGCACCCAAACTCACTGCTGTAAATGGGATAGCTGCTACACATTCATTTGGTCTTAATTAATAAGTAGATTGAGCCAAAGACGTGGCTTCTGAGAAGGAAGGACAAAAGGAAGGAAAGGTGGCTCCACGCTTTCTTGAAGAAATCTACCACCCTCTTCTAGAGCACACGGAACCCCCAAAGTAGCCCACTCTGGATAAAGCATGGTGTGGGGCAGCACAGTGTCTTGTTTTCATACCTAGGAAAGCCACTCACTGGCTGTGACCCTGACCAAGGCATAGCCTCTTGCTCTGAGCCTCAACTTCTCTGGTTGTAAAATGAGAAGATACATGTGATACACCCCTTGAAATGCTAAGGTAGGCCTGACCACCACAGGTGACAGGGCCCGGAGGTGTGAGCGCGGCCAGGGGGAAGGAACACGGACGTTCCCTGCACAGGGACCACACACTCCGCACCCGGCTGCGGCAGACGTCCAGCCCTTTCTGATGAAGCCAGCGGCCCTGGCTGGATTTCACGGGAGCATATCTCTTCTCCCACCAGATGGACTCAGGAGGCAGGCATTTCGCATCTTAGTGAACAGCATTGCACCCAGCTTGCTACGGGGATAGTCCCTGCTTGAACGTGTGTGGTTGGAATGACCGATTTAAAAAGCGTGTCATCTAATTTATAAAATAACATGTTTACTGTAGGAAATTTGGAAAGTACAAAAAACTTTAAAGAAATCAAAAGTCATACACTTCCCAAAAGGCAGTGATACCACTATTAAGATTTTGATAATATACTCTTCTAGTTTTCAGGACTACATACACCTTTTGTTATAATTGCAATTATACTCTATTTACTTTTAAGTCTTTACTTACTTAATATATATTATTAGCATTTTCCTATATTCTTATGTATTATTCAATGTAATTTTAATAGTTCCCTTGATTTTCACTTTATGGAGGAGCCATATTATATTTAATTAATGCCTCCATGCAATGTATTCTGATAATGAATAATGCTGAAAGGAATATTCTTAATTAGAACTATTTTGTGCATCTCTATTTCCTAAGGATAAATTCCTAGAAGAGGAATTGCTTACTGGTTCAAAGGGTCTATTTTTTGAGACACGTCTCTCATAGTTCCAAATTATCTTCCCGTCAGCTAAGTCAAAAAATGCCCAATTCCCAACAACACTGGATATGATATTATCATATTTAATTTCTGCTAATGTGTTAAATGGATAACAATACCTTGTTTCATTTCACATTTTAATTATTAGTGAGGAGAGACCCTTTTACACATTTTTCTGGCCACTTATTTATTTTGTTATATGAACTGTCTACTCCCATTCTTTGCTCACTTCTCAATCAAGGAAAGGCTAATTTTTAAAAATACTTTTTGAAAAAAAGAGTAAGTCCACAACCCCCCAGAATGACCCCATTCCCCACATCTCAGCATCACCTCCACTGGAGCGTTAATTCTAACATCCAATGTAGAGCCTTCTCCTATGGTTTAAACCCATTTCCTCCCATCCCAGCTTCAGTGGGAACGCTGCTCTCTCTTTCATCTAACACCGTGACCTTTCTTTGTCACCTGTCAGCTTCTCCTCCTGGGGATGAATAATTCCTCTTCATTTTTGCCTGATCTAGTGTAACTTACGAAGTCAAAGTATCGGCCTCCTCCCTCTCCCTGGTGCGGCTGTCTTCCTGCAGGCCCTTGCCATTTCTCAGCTGGACAGCAGCAAATTACTTCTGAACTGGCCTCTTGGGCCGAGGCATGACCCCCTCCCCTTTGAGCCCCTCTCAAACCTCACCTCCACTCTTCATTTCACAACTGCTGGACCATTTTTCCTAGATGCAAATGTGAGCATGTCATTTCCTGCCTGACGCTTTTCTGCTGTTCCATGAGGCAGCAGCCCCTCTCTACCTGGTGGGCACCCACAAGCCTAGCTCCCCTTGCTCCCAAAACATGCCTCGTATGAGCAGATTCAGGAACATCCATGTCTCACCAACACACTGTGCCGATCATGCGCTAGATGGAGTCTTGCCACCGTGGCTCCCTCCTCCCCACCCTCCTCCCATCTACCTGATGGTACCTATTCAAGCCTCAGGTCCCACTCAGGTGTTCCTTGCTCCCAGAGGTTCCTCTGCCCACCCCAAATAAGGAGAATCATGATGTACCCTGCACCCAGATGTACTCTATCCACTTAATACATCTGACTATATTCCAGCAAGGTCTGTGGCATCGGAATCGAGGGCAGGGGCTGGATGTGGTGGTATGGGCTTGTAATCTCCGAGTTTTGGGAGCTGAGGTGGGAGGCTTGCTTGAGGCCAGGAGTTTGAGGCTACAGTGAACCATAATTGCACCACTGCACTCCAGCCTGGGCAACAGAATGAGACCCTGAAGATGGAAAGGGAAAGGGAAGGAAAGGAAAAAGAGAAGGAAGAAGGAAAGGGAAGGAAGAAGGTAAGGGAAAGAAGAAGAGAAGGAATGGAAAAGAAGGGAAGGAAAGGGAAGAGAAGGGAAGAAAAGGAAGAAGGGAAGGAAAGGAAGAAAGAAACTGAGGACAGAGTGGTGATCTCAGTGGAACATCACGGTGAGTGGAATGGATGTATGTGGGCACTGGGTTGACAACCCTGCCTGGCGTATCCCTCGGGTTCTCTCCATGGGCCACGTGGGTTGCTCTTCCCTCTGCAGATGAGCACTGTGGTCCTGGGTTTCCCCCCTTTCTGGGCTGACCGACTGCTCCTCTCGCATCTGCATCTTCCCAAGCTTGAGTCTGTCTCACGCCCTGGGCAGCCTGCCTGGCCCACCCAGCCCCTGGCATTCCCTGGGCCCTCTGCCCCTGAGGCGTCTCCATGCCTTGTCTCAGCCACTCTGGAAGGACACCCTGCCCTGCTACCTGAGGGGCTGATGGTCTTGCTGGACCAGTTCCTGCAGGAGAAGGACCCTCTAGTGCCTACCCATGCTGGACACAAAGGCCCAGGATGCCTTTGTTAGCACAGGGACGCCCTGGCCAGCCAGGGGCATGGGAGGGCTGTGCCCTCCCCACAGGACACTCGCTGCCAACCCTGCACTGTCCTTTTGATGCCTGGCTGAGCACTAACTTGGGTGCTTTCTTCTTTCTTCTCAGGGCTATATACAGGATGGATGTATTCTGTGGTGCTCAGTTCACCACTTTATCTTGCTTCCTACTTGGCTCAAACCAACACAAAGCAAAGGCCTCCACAGCTGGCCATGGTCTCATTCTCAAAACTGAGACTCCCTGACTTCACTGCCAGCCAGCCTTTGGGTTCAGAGCTAAGCCACCCCTCCACTGGGCCACCACGCCACCCTCCCTGAATGCCCTCACATAGTATGTTTCATTTTGTTTCGTAAGGTAACAGGTGATGTGTCTTACCCAGAGTGATCCATGCTGCGGGCCTGTCTTATTTCACGTATCCAAGGAGGAGTTTACAGAGAAATTTAAAGTCTCTCTTCCCATTGTAAGATTGAGGTTAAGTATCTCACTGCTTCCGTGTCTCTCCTCTCATCCTCTTCTGGTCTACCCATCCCCCCCTCTCAGCTCCGGTTTCTAGAACGCATTCCTGCCACCCTGGCCTCGCAGCCACACTCAGGAGCCCCCACAGGGATGGGTCAGCAGCCCCTCCCAGCCACTCAACCAGAACTAAAGAGTCATCAGAATCAACAGAGAAGCTGGTGGCATGCACGGTGTTAGTAACAGGCACTCAATAAATATTGCTTAACTGCAGGTGTCCCTGTCTTTGCCATTTGGTCACAGAGAAATTAGGAGCCTAGAGAAAGCAAATGGTCTATTCAATTTGAAAATGGGAAGAAAATGAGCTACAAAGCAAATAACACTGACTTGGGAGATGGAGAACCAGGATTCTTGTCCTCGCTGTGCTGTCAGCTCACTGTGTGACAATGCCAAGGCCTGTTACCTCTCTGGGCGTCATTTGCCACATCTAGAAGTGAAAGATTAGACTTGGTGAAAGATTCCCACACCATAGACAGGATCTGCCAGTCCAGGTGGCAGCTGGCACAAGGCAGGGTAGGGGTCTCCAGGCTCGGGGGAGCACCCCAGGTAGGCTGCACTCCTTTCTCCTTCATCCCAGGGACTCTGGTTTTCGGCCACTTCAATAGCCCCAGAGGGAAGGTGAGACTCTGGAGACACAGGTCAGGGTTCTCATCAGCATAGGGCACAGATGCCTGGACATGATGGCCCTTGACTTTCCCTCCTCACAGATCCACAGCTTCTCCCCCAGCTAAAAGCCCCTGCTTATCCATTTCCTAAAGATCAACATAGAGGCTCAACAACCTTCCCTTTTTAACATCTCTTGCTGATGGAAAATTCTTCCTCATACCTAATCTAAGTCCATCTGCTGCAATTTCTGTCTATTTTCTCTAGTTCAATCCTTGCTGGAGATGGAGAACAGCTGGTCGCCATCCTCCATATAACATCCCCTCCTAAACCAAAATCAGTTATTACATCAGCCCTCATCCTGTGTTTCTTCTGGTACAACATCCACAGCTCCTCCGAGCTGCCCTCGTGGGTTCCAGCTCTGAAAGCATCGCTGATCACTACGGCCCGTATGGGAGGATGCTCTGCAAGCTCCGATGCCTTCCAGAGCTGTAGCATCTGCAGTGGGACATAGGGCTCTGTGGCAAAATCAAGAGAGAAGGTTGGAGCAGAACGGAGCCTGTGAGAACTTAGTCCTGACCTCTGGCTCTATGTCTGAAAGAACCGAAAGTCAGAACGGGCACATAAGCACATACCCAAGGTCAACTCTGAGGCATCTAGCTCAAGTACCAGAGCCCAGATGGTAACATCACCATGCCCTGGGACACTGCAGCATGTTTTCAGCACCAGTCAGAGCAGGACCAGCCAGACCACCGTTCCCCACTCTGCTCCGTGTCCAAACTCGGTCTGCCTAATCCCACTAGCACGTGCCCGGAAATTGACTATGTACATCTTTTTTCTTTTTTCTTTCCAACTTTTTAATTCTCAGTCCAGGGGGTACATGTGGAGGTTGTTATAATGGATAAATCACATGTCGTGGGGTTTTGGTGTACAGATTATTTCATCACCCTCATAATACGCATAGTCCCTGATAGGCAGGCTTTTGATTCTCACCCTCCTCCTGCCCTCCACTCTCAAGTAGGCCCCGGTGTCTATTGTTCCCCTCTTCATGTCCGTGTGTACTCAGTGATTAGCTCCCCCTTACAAGTGAGGACATACGCACATCTTTGATTTCCTTTAAGAACTTAAATGCCTCTGAAGTGGTAACACTATTAACTGCTCACACCTTAGTATGAATGAGTAGATTTGATCCTTTCCAACTATTAATAGATGTAGGGGAACAAAGAAACTGAGTGCACAGCAGACAAATTTCCCTGCGTGCTAATGTTTCCAAGGTCAGCTCTGTGCACGGGGCTGCAGCGGGCGCTGGCCTCAGGGCAGTGGCACAGCAAGCGCTTGCACCTGGCGGGACTCCCTGGGTGCCAGACAGCACTGTGCTGAGAAGCATCTGCCCTGTCTGCCTCACGCAGGTCTGCAGGTCTGCTGCACTGCCCCAGGTGCTCTGGGGAGGTCTGCATAGAACCGAACTGGGGGAAAGGATTACCTCATTGCTCCCCCAGGTAAGGCTTCCTGGAATCCCACAATTCCTGAAGTCCCCTGGTTAACCCTTTCGGGAGTGAGGTGTGCAAGGCATCTACAAGTAGATCTCCACCCTGGGGTACCCTGAAATGACATGAAGGAAGAAACAAAAAGGAACCAGGAAAGAGTGGTACCCGTACATGTCAGATTGAGCAAGATTACTCAGGTACCTTCTTCAGTGTGAAATATCTCCCAACGGGGAAGGGAGGGAGGGGCATGGGAAGGAGTGTGAGTCGGATGAACTATTCACTCATAATTTTGGCTACGAAATTTTCCTGAATGAAAGATGAAGAGGGAAAATAACAGAGTGTGGTGAATACATTTCAGGGCCTAGGTTTCAAAACAGCCTTTACCCCACCTTGAATACACAGAAATACTGTGCTCCAGCCTCTCCAACTTTCTGAGATGTTCCAGAGGGTTTCAGATCTCCAGACACACCTTTCCCTAGGACAGGTAGGAAATTCACACATCCACAGAAAAAAACAAGGTAAAAGTGTTTCCCAGAACAACTATCACAATAGATGTACTTATGAAGATTTCCCCAAAACCACAAAATTAAATTTTAAAGTAGAAGGCAGAAAGGCTCTTCTCTGATAAAAATTTTAATATGTTTTCAATCTTATTTCAGAGGACAATTTTCTTTAAGAGAAAAATCAGCATAAAAATGACAAGATCCAAGTAGGTTGGCAAAAAGATTACTTACTGTTTACGATGAAAAGGGGTAACAGAAGGCTGACGGGGATGGAGGGACAAAGGAGTAAGGAGAGGACTTTTATTTGCCAGGTAACTCATGTGGGGCTTGGAAAAGCAGAAAGACACAACCCCTCCCCACCACAGAGGTTAAGAGAGATCCACTTTGGCCAACTGAGAAGAGGAGAAAACACTGGGTCTGTGGATGGTGCTTACCCAGGGTCCTGGCTAAAGCCATCATGTTTGATGAAATGACAAGTAACACATTTAATTTCCTGAGCATCCATGGGTCCTTGCACACACAAACAGGTGCGCAGATTCACAAGGAGCTAATCAGTCTAACACCAGCAATTAGATTCTCCAAACTGGATGGTAGCGGAGGCGCTGGGTCCCGGGTTTCACACCTCACCCCAACCAAGGTGAAGCTGTGAGGATGTTTTGCACTTTGTCAAATATTTTTCAGCTCCTAGGATCCTTTTTTTTGGTCTAAAGTTGTTATTTTAATGATCTCTGTTCCGAATGAGGAAATACAAGAAAGAGGAATGAGGGGGAGGCAGAGGGAAGGAAAGCGAGCACTCCAGCGTGTCCCATTTGTACTTTCCAAGGCCCCCTCCGCCCCCTCCCCCACACTGCCTCTTCCCTCTGTGCATGACTCACTCTTCAGGAGCTGTTTCAATTGCCTTACTTTTAATGTTTCCTATCACGATAGAAATCCAATAGATCGGCATCAATTAAAGGGAACCCCCCGTTTTGCAATCCTCAAACTCAAAGCATTTTCCAGTTTCCTTACTGCCTTCATGAAAACCAAGATGCTCTCATGTAAGATCCCCCCCTGTGCCGGGGGCTGCTTCTTCTGGGCTCCCTGGGGGCCTCGTGCCCTAGAGAAGCCACAGAGGACGAGGTCCACGACTAACCATGCCCACCAGCTGGGAAAAGTTTGGATTCCACTCCAGGTCCCCCAAATACAAAGAGATTATAATTGGCAGGGCTGCAAATTTGTTGTGCTTACTGTCAGATCCGATGTGCAGAGGAGAAAGCTGATGGTATTTTGACCAAAAAAAAGAAAAAGGCAGGGATTTTTTTAACCATTGTGAGTAGAACTTCAATAATCACAGTTCCCATCCAAAATAGCTGCCTACAGGAGGTGGAGGAGAATCTGTTGTGGCGGTTAAAGAAAATAAGAAAAAGTGAAAGGGATTTGTGGAGCTGGAGAATCAAGACTTATCTGCATCTCTGCTGAAAGGTGCCCTGAGGAAGAGGTGTCACTAGAGAATCCCACCCACAACATTCACTCTTGTTGGACTGGGAATCGAACTCCCCAGCTGCAGGTTTAACAGAAATCAAAGGGAAGAAAATCACCTGAACCCTTCAACACCCCTGAGGCTTGGAAGATCAGCCCCAGGCTATCAGCTTCGGAGTATCCCTCAGGTACGCAGCGCACCTGGTGAAGTGCAGCGGGCACACAAGCAGAAGCTGCCATCGCAGAAGAGGAAGGAAGTTCAAGACCAAGCACATTACCTGCTTCCCCATGGGGACCCTGCTTCCTAGTAACTCACCTCCCTAATACCTCCCTTTGACAGAAGCCAAAGGTGGGGGAGGTGAGAGGGGGAGAAGGGAGTTTCCCAAGGGTCTCAGAGCAAGAGAGGCCCCTGAGGTCTCTCGATTTAGAACGCTCAAGGGTGCTTCTGGGCTGAATCAGCTGCCTGCCAGGGTGAGCTGTTTTACTTCAAGAGCAGTTAGCAGAGGCAGTGTGGATGGTTTCTTCAGCACCACCTCTGCCACAAATGCACCTGTGCACCAAAACAACCTGCGCACCTACATGGAGCCAGCCCCTCCACCAGCCTCCACCTCCCAGAGCTGCGGGGATACTCAGGGCCAGGCACCCCTTCTGGGGACAAGGGTGTAAGTTCACCCGGGACCAAATCGAACTCTATCCCATTTTTTTTTTTTCAGGACACCCCAAGCCTGGAAAGTCTTCCAGAGTTTTCAGGAGGTAAGTGATTATGTGATTTCTTTTCCTCTGAGAACTGTTTTGCTGGTGTGTCACCAAGTTGCCACGCAGGTGTCCACAAGGCCAAACAGAACAGCCCTCCCACCCCCCACCCCCACCCCAGGGAATGTCTCCTTCCACCAACTAAAATGAACTGAGACAGGGCAGGGGGCAGAAGTTTGAGGAAGGACTCCATTTGAAGGTCACAATAGTTTGGGGAAGACAGATCAAGGTAATACGAAGGGGACAGACCCTATAGCGGAAAACACAAACAACCAATCACGTTTCTCGGAACCAGCCTACCCAGGATGGGTGCACCAGGAAACAGCACATCCTGGGATTCAACTTCTTTCACCCAGCACCCCCGAATCTCCACCCCAGCCCTGCAGACACCCTACCCGAAGAGCAGACCTATTTAGATAGACCTGAGCGCAGCTAATTAGGAGTAGTAAACAAGCCCATTTCCTGCCAGCGCAGAAGTTTTCCAAATTGTCCGCTTGTTTTCCTCCCAACAAAAGACAGCGATTTCCCACCTTTGTCACATTTCCTCCCAGAAACTTTTCTTTCTGCAATCCCTCCACCTAAGCTAAACTGCAAAGCCACTGGGAATGGAGACGCAGGCGCTGCACCCCCGGGACGCAGGCACAGGTACCTTTTCCGCGAAGCAGAGGGGCCGGCGCCCAGAGGCCAGCTGCCCTGCCGAGCAGTGGAGCGAAGCTGTGGGCTGGAGCACGCTGAGGATTACGCGTTCCTGTCTCTGCGACCAGACCTTTCGGCGGCGCGGACCAACTGTGCTAGCGATGCACTTAGCAATTATCTGCTGGCGCCGACGCCCCGCCCTCTGCTCTTGCGATTGGCTCTCCAGTCCCGGGCAGGACTGCATTGGTTTCAGCCGACCTCACTCATTGCTTTGGCTCCTACTATTATCTAAGCCATCAAAGGAAATAATTCCATGTTTCATTGACAACCTGTAAGGCTCTCCTCCAGTCCAAGGTGGGGGCAGGACCGGGAGGCCAGTGGAGGGAGGGGAGACGAGTAGGAAAAGGTGGGGGAGCGTGGTGGGGAGGAGGAGGTGGAGGGGAGAGGAAAAGAACGAGAAGGTGCGGGGAGTAGGAGGGCAGGAGAGAGGGAGAAAGAGAGAGAGAGAGATGGAGCTATCAAGCAATCAGATTCTTGCTCCAGCGTTTTAACTTCCACAAAGCAGAGCCCATAGCAACAATCTTCTGGCCTTATTTCTCCCCCTAACTGGTAAATGTTGCTGAGGGCAGAGAGAATGATAACCGTGGGGTGTCTGCCGGTGTGAGACAGGCTCTAGAAAGCCGAGCAAGGCTGAGGGCTGAAGGAATGGAGTAACGCTTTTCACAGGGCCATCCTGGAGGGCATGTGAAGGTCATTGTAGATTGCTTGGGGAGCATGGTAGGTGCATACCTGGAGTTTATCTACCAGCTCTGGATCTCACAGCCCCCCTCAGCCCCCAACCTGAGGAAACAATTTTCCTTTGCATCCTATCCAAAGAGTCTCAGAAGAGCTATCTTAAAGTCCATAAAACTCTGGAGTTTCTCACTGTTCTCACTGGAAGATCCAGACAACGGGGTGTTGCAGAGTTAATGATTCTGCTGGGACCCCCACTTTGGTTTATTCTGACGTGGCTTAAATTAATCACTTAGACTTTCATCAACAACCTAAGTACGTGAGGAGAGAACATGTCCATCGAAGGGTGGGAACAGCTTAAACACCTTTCCTTGTTCACCAAGAAATCATAAAGTCTCACCCTAGTTAAAATGGCTTTTATCCAAAAGACAGGTAATAAGGAATGCTGGCGAGGATGTGAAGAAAAGGGAACTCTTCTACGTTGTTGGTGAGAATGTGAATTAATACAGCCACTATGGAGAACAGTACGGGGGTTTCTCAGAAAACTAAATATAGAGCTACCATATGATCAACAATCTCACTGCTAGCTATATACCCCCAAAAAAGAAATCAGTATCTTGAAGAGATGCCTGCAATCCCATGTTCATTGCAGCACTATTCTCAATAGCCAAGATCTGAAAGCAACCTAAATGTCCATCAACAGACAAATTAGATGAAGAAAATGCGGTACACATACACAATGGAGTACTATTCAGCCATAAAAAAGAATGAGATCCTGTCATTTACAACAACAGGGAGGGAATTGGAGGGAATTCTGTGAAATGAAATAAAACAGGCACGGAAAGACAAATTTCACATGTTCTCATTCATTTGTGGGAGCTAAAATTAAAACAATTGAACTCATGGACATGGAGAATAGAATGATGGTTACCAGAGGCTAGGAAGGGGCGGGGGGAATGGTTGCTAGCTACAAAAATAGAGTTAGATAGAATGAATGAGATGTACTATTTGATAGCACAACAGGGTTATTACAGTCAACAGAACATATTGTACATTTAAAAATAACTGAAAGACTACAATTGGATTGTTTGTAACAAAAATAAATGATAAATGCTTGAGGTGCCGGATACCCCACTTACCCTGATGTGATTATTACACATTGCATGCCTGTATCAAAACATCTCATGTACCCCGTAAGTATATATACCCACTATGTACCCATAAAAATTAAAAATTTAAAAAATTTTAAAAGAAATCATAAAGCACACATTTTGACCTTCCTCTCTCCTTTATGTATTTGTTACCATATGGAAAAGACATTACGTGGCAACTAAATTTTCTTAACTACGTAAAATATTTATTATTAATGTTTCTAAAATAAAAGAGCTTTTATAGACCAATAAGTAAAAGACCGATAACCCAATTCACAAATGGCAAAGGACAAAATGGACTGAATTTTTTAAGAGAGAATTATAAAAGTGTCGTTTAAAGAAAGCTTTTAGAATATCAAATTTCAGATGAACTAGAAACTAACCCTTCAGGTCTCTCCTCCTGGGATCCCCATGTCTTTGATGAGACTATATTTCTAGTCCTGCCCTGGCCTCCCCTGAGGCCTTGAATAACTGTAGTCCTTATCAGTCCTTATTTGCTGCGTCTTCTGCAGCAAATGGCAGGCACCCCACCGCCTTGTATGCTGGCTTTCTATTTCATGCGCACATTCCTGGCTTCCCTAAATACATCTGAAGCCCTGTAAGGACAGAGATGGTATCATGCATATCTTTATCACTCCACAGATAGCACCTAGCACTCAATAAGTGGGCTGACTACTAAAACCCATTTCAAAGCATCCAGAGTGCACAGCCCTGAGGCTCATGCGATCCTCATTCCACTGCGATTACTCTCCCAGCTGAGCAGAGTGCAGAGGGGGCCCGCTCTGGAGTCCAGGAGATAAATTCGGGACTTACCACTTTGAAGTGTGGCAGGTCCGGAGCCACTCGAAGCTCTCAGTACCTCTGTGTTCTCTACGGAAAGTGAGGCAGGTGAAGACCCAGCGCCTTCCTTCTCCCTCAAGCATTTGAAGGAAATGGAAGGATGTAGGATGCGCATTTTACTTGTGAGGCATAACTTCAAAAAACGAAGTCCTTTCCATAATGGCTTTCCAAATATCACCATGGGTAGAGGAGAGTAACCCTATATTAGGAATTCAAAACTAGGACAAGGGATGGAGCAAAATAGTTGTTTTCTATTTCATTCATTTGTCTAGGTGAAATTCACATGAAGGCACAATAATGAAGCTAAACTTAGCTATACATTTGAAATTGACACTGTCCTAGAAAATCTGGTGTGTTCGGTCATGGTGTAAAAACCATAAATAACGTTTTTGTTGTTTAAGCAGTATGATTTTTATTTTCAAGTGAAAGTAGGCTTCAGCTCTGTGCCTTCAAACTGTCTCTTTGTGCTCCCCCCACCCAGGAAAATAAGAGAAATAAACTAAATTATAAGAACTCTCTTGAGTACCTATCAAAGGTTCAGTTGTCCCTGAAGGAAAAGGAAAACATTTCAAGTGATTTTCTAAAATGCTTTGTCTAAAACAGCATGTCCTTACATGTACTTTTTGCCTTTTGAAGATGAGAGAGAGAGAAAGAGAGCAAGCTGCAAACAGTTGTTTATGTCAGTGTCTTTTAAACTGCCTGGTCATAAAATATTCTCTTTGAGAGAAGGATGCTCCCTTTGTGTCCCATAGATCAACCGCTTAATTCTGAGAGTTGGAGAATGAATATTAAGTATGCAGATTCCACTGGTACTTGCATTTGTATTAAATATCAGCTCCATACAATTTAAATTCACTGCGGTATGAAATGTACCAAATTCCATTTTGTGGACCGTACTCGGCAAAGCAGTCCATTTTGATTAAACAGTTTCGGGATGTTAATGGTCGGAGAGGCTTTTGGGGGTTCCTGTTCCATTTTGAAGAATTAGGGAAAGAATGTGGGTTTCTTGGTTAAAACACAAATTAGACAGCAGCCACCAGAACCACCATCTTTCTTGTGGATAACCACTTGCTACAACAAATTACCATGACCTACAGTGGGAGGCTGGAGGAATCTTGCATGTACTTGTCCATTCATACCATTTTCTCAGTTATCATTTATTTATGCCAAATTCTGTTCCTAAAAGGGAGAAAAGGAGAATACATCTAGGCAATGCCAAGAAGGAGGGAAATGTGTGAAAACAAGAGGAAAAAAAAAAGAGGGTGACTTTCAACACTACATCTTTGCTGAGCCATACAATACAATTTCAGTGAAAATATAACATTAGCAGGATTTCTTGAACCTAGCATTGGAAGAATGAAAGGTTTTTCAGAAAACTTCTCCAAACACAGCTTCCTAAGTGGAGAAACTTGGAGGAACATTTTCACAGCTTTCTATTCTAGCCGATAGCTATTGGGAAATCAAACTCCCTCCCCCTCCACCCCCACCCCCACTCCCACTCCCACCATGAAAATCAAACCTGTGGAGCCAGTGACATTTCGACAAAGCATAAGAGGAGTTTGTGGCTGCCAGGAGGGTGTCAGTCACCGTGAACCATTCTTAATGATTTCGTTAATTACTAATGAGTCTTCGGAAAGTTGGTATTAGAATATTCAGGCTTCGTGTGGTTTGAAAACAGTAAGGATATTTTATTATTTAACATACCCTGATGAATAAAGCAGGTGATCTTGTTTCTTCAAATCGCAATCGTATTTATTATGATTTGTAATAAATCCAGAGTTGTAAATAATGTGAAAAAGAGAAAGAAGAAGACAGAGACAGAAACAGACACAGATGGAGAGATAGAGAGAGAGATGCAAAGCTAGATTGCCCACCTAAATTCTGTTTTGCTTCAGTTAAATTCTTCATAAGAACTATGGAGCTGAAAGCTGTCATGAAATATTGTCCAGCGATGCAACAACTGACAGGAATAGGGGAGCTGAATTAAGAAGGTCAGCTTGCCTTCTGTGAGGCTGGCAGATCACATATAGGGTGAAGCACCCTTCTAGAATAAAAGTCTGCACACATGGAGACAGCTGTTGGACCCCTGCCAGCCAGGACCCATTTTCTAACATAGACGCTTTCTTGAAAGAACCCATCGAACATGTGTTTACAACACCTGCCACACACCATTTCCTCATTTATAAAGCAGAGTGATCACTGTTTCTAGGGCCGTTTGAGAGAATGATGGCAAATAAACCTACAAAGGAAGACGCAGATGTCCTCACCCTTGATGTTAAGCCTAGTGACAACAGCAGCAGTGTCTTAGCATGGGTCACTATTCATGTGATGCATAGCCACTTGGCTGTCCTAGGCCAGATGTCACATCTGCTCTTGGGGTAGGACCTGAAGATGCTCAGAGGGGCAGGAAAGCTGCTCAGAGCATAGGGGCACAGCCGCAAGCGATGGTATTTCCCTTCCTGTTGCCTAAGGAAATTCTCAAACTGTTCCACTGATTTATGCTGCTCTGGAAGAAAGGACCTTCAAATATGAAGGTGTCATCCAAGTGACCCACCACAAGCCAGAATTTCTTCAAATGTGCAGGCTTTATTATTCAAATCATGCGGCTTTTGTATTCTACTCCAAAATGTATCAACTTTGATATATGAGTTAAAAGAAGGATTTGGGCTGGGCACCGTGGCTCACGCCTGCAATTCCAGCACTTTGAGAGGCCGAGGCAAATGGATCACCTGATGTTAGGAGTTCAAGACCAGCCTGGTCAACATGGTGAAACCCCGTCTCTACAAAAAATATAAAAATTAGCCAGGTGTGGTGGCGCACTCCTGTGGTCCTCGCTACTCAGGAGGCTGAGGCAAGAGAATCACTTGAAGCAGGGAGGCGGAAGTTGCAGTGAGACGAGATCGCTTCACTGCACTCTAGCCTGGGCGACATAGCAAGACTCCAACCAAAAAAAAAAAAAAAAATCCATGTTTTGGTGGTGCAGACCCTTCCAGTCCCTTCCTTATGCAAATGTGCATGCAGGCACACACCTGTGTGGGCACACCACTCATATCTTTCACTGCTGCCTACTTTGATCATTCTGTGGTCCCCTTCATTCTATTTCACTATATTTTGACTCAGTTAATACCCAGACCTGAACTGACCAGCTGAGACTGCACCACTGCACTCCAGCCTGGGCAACAGAGTGAGACTCTGCCTCAATCAATCAATCAATAGATTTGCCCCAAATATTTGTGTAGCACTGACTGTCCAGAAATACACTCCATATTGAAGGAGGCTAGGGTTTAAGCAGCCCAAGCCTAAAGTCCCTAGTTTGCCTTCTGCCCGGCTTCCAGAGGCGGGTGAGATTTGGCCCCATCATGTCTGCCTAAACTTATTCCACTCTCATCTTCATGTGCCCTAATTTCATCACAGCCTTCCCATGAATCTGAATATTCTGACCTCCTGACCTTCCCATGGCTGCCTCAGTTTCTTCCTCCCACCCTGCCTTCTTGTGTGAGATTGCGGTTTTGAAGGCCCAACCCACATCTCCCTTCCATCACTACTCCTGTCTGCCCAGCCCCTTCGATTGTACCCTGCACCACAGAATTTAAAATCAATCACATTCTTGTTTGTATTTTCATTATCGTTTCCATAGGAACCACCCCCACGCCCCACCCCTGCAATCCACAACAATGCCCACAGCAGTTAGAATTCTGCTAGACAAACAAGTAGAAATCCCAGCATTGGAAAGTTGATGGGAAAATGGGCAGATGTGCTCTATTCACAGCTGGGGAAAATTGACCAATTCAACAACAGGAAGGACGCTCAGGTAACATCTAGCCCAAAGGTCGCTCAGGTCTCTTTAAAGCATTCAGGAGAGAGTGAAGTATCCCACCTTTGGGACACACAAGTCCCACTCAGCATCTGTTGAAAGCGAAGCTCCAAAAGCATCGAGATGATGTCAGGACCTCATTTCCCTCTCTCTATTCCCTTACTCTTCCTCCAGCAAGGAAGGAGCCTTGGTAAGGCCTGGGCAGTTGTGCTTTAGTGTAGATTACATGTACGTTACCCAGGAAAAGTATCACCGACAATCACAAGCAAGGAGACCCTGGTCTGCTGTGAGGTTTTATCTGGAGGAAGCACTTTCTCAGTGTTGCAGGGCAGGTATATTTGCCCCCTTTGAAATAAAGAAGGAGTCCTGGGGACAGGGAGGTTGACGTAGAAAAACTGAAGGGAGGTGAGAAATAAATTGAAGTGGAAGACAAGAAAGGGAAGGACCTCCTGGACGCTCAGCAGAGGTGGCCACTGTTAAGACAGACGGTTGATTGATGGAAAAAGCAAACCCACGTTTTTGAAGAATCCTCTGCACTCTCCGTGTTCAGGATCATCTCATATTAGGCACCTCCTCTGACCAGTGATGAACTGTGGCTCTTCCCAATCACTTCGGCACAGCCGCAGTAAATAGTTGACATTATGGTGATACCAGAAATTATTAAGGAAAAATGAAATTATGCTAATGTATACTCTCTTCAAGACAGCATCTCAAGAATAACTCTCTGCAAGAGTTTACTATACAACAGTTGCCCACAATAAAAGGCAGCTACAATAGAAGCTACTTTAATCATCTATTTATTTCAAAGGTTAAAAAATACAAAATTCTTAGGACAAATACCTAGTGCATGCAGGGCTTAAAATCTAGATGATGGGTTGATAGGTGCAGCAAACCACCATGACACATGTATACGTATGTAACAAACCTGCACGTTTAACTACACGTCCCAATCACGGGCTTTCGTTATCTGAATGTTTAGTTTGGTTTAGACTCAGAGAAACACTCTTATTCCCCCAATTCAGGCCTGCTTAGGACCACTCCCCAGCACATGAGCCATCTCTTCCAAGCTATTCCCCAGAAGCCAGGGAGACAGGGCGGTTTCCTCTGTAACATCTCCCAGAACTGCAGCTTCCAGTGCTTTCTCCCCACCATTTCCCCTCTCGGCTTGCTGGTAAAGTGCTGAGCCTTTTATCCTATGTCTCTGCCAAAGGCTTTGAATGGCCCTTCTCAAACGGGAGCTGATAAGATTCAGATAGGTTCACCCCCCAACACTTCTCTCTCTTCACAAAGAAAACAAAACAAAACTATTTTCTTCTCCTTAATGAGAGATGCTTCTATTTCAACACCTAGTTCATTGAGTGACCAGATACTTCTTTTAAGAAATGAGGTCTCACTGTGTGGCCCAGGCTAGACCTCCCAGGCTCCAAGGGATCCCCAGTCTCAGCCTCCCAAGTAGCTGTGACTACAGCTGCAGGCCACCCTACTTGGCTAACTTTTTAAAATTTTTTGTAGAGGTGTGGTCTTGCTATTTTGACTAGGGTAGTCCTGAACTCTTGGGTTCAGGAGAATCCACCCACCTTGATCTCCCAAACTGCTCGGATAATAGGTCTGAATCACAGATGCTTTTTTTTTTTTTTTTTTTTTTTTTACTTTATCATTCTAAAAAGGGGAAGGAGGAGCTGTTTTAAACAAGGTCTCTTCCCACGTGTAAAGAGTAGAAAATGCCCAATTATCACCAACTGCCCTAGAGACCAGGGCTGGGGGGTGGGTTTTAAGCTGCAGCAGATGACAGATGGGCTGGCTACAAAGAGGCGATCTTGGATCTTGGACTGGAAGTCAGTGCCAGCTCCTGTTTGGATCTTAGGAAACATTCCTCTGACTGGAATGCTGTCAGAGAGTGTTCCTGCAGGCCAGGCTTCCATGTCCCCTGGAGATTCCCTCTCTCCTTTCTTCCCTTCATCATACTTCCTACTGTCCTTTTCAATTTCCCAAGTTAGACCTTCATGATAGATATTCCTAAAGGTAACTTCTTTCTCTTACAGATCAGCCTATGCTGATTATGGAAGCAGTGAGAAGAAAGGGGACATGAAAATCTCATCTCTAATCTTACTAGTGAGAATGCAACTCCACCTCTTCACCTAGATTTCCTACGAGGAAAAAGACAGAACAGCAAATACTTAATTTTTTTTAAAGATTCTAGGCTAAAAGATATTTATAAGACCAGTGTGACACAAAGTCATCGCATAATGACTACAGCACACATTACTGATTTTTCTCAGGAGTTGGATTGCGAGGGGGATTATTCTCAGGTAACTTCAGCAAATGATTTCTTAGTGCTGAAATTCATTAAAATTACTCCCATTTCTAATCAGGATGGGTTGTCTGAGGGGGTCAAGGATCAAGGAAGTGACAGATGAGAAAGAAAAGAACGACGGTGCCAACATTTCGGCTTAAATCCTCTTAACATCAGTTTTACAAAATGTCTGAGTGATGGAATTTCAGAATCCAACTCTGCTTTTTAGTTATTAAAGAACTGTTAAGAAGGGCTTAGGCTTCCAGGGAAAAGCTTTGAAATCGACACAAGCTCCTTAAAGAAAGTCTCCACAGCCCGAGACACTGAAGGGCTGCAAAAGGACGAAGCTGCCAACTTATTTAGAGCTATGCCACTGCTGTGCGTAGGGCTGCCCTTGAATCTTTTTTTTCAACTTCTGAGGTACTGCTAGGCTTCTGTGATTTATAGCATCTAGAAACCAGTGTTCTTTTCATGATTCTTCCTTCTTGGTGCCACTGAGAGCGGCATTTGTATAAGAAAATGTGGTACTTCTGCCCTTGTGATGGGCACAGTGGAATGGCCTGGTCTGCAGGAATAAGAGCACAAATGTGGATTCGTGAGTGGGAGTTTTATTAAAGTTTATAGTTGGCGGCACAGAAAGTCCTATCTGGAATCCACCATCCTGACTGGTTAAGAAAATATTTTCTGATCATTGCAGATCTTCTTGGAGACTAGGTTTGGATAATATGTCTGGACTCCTCATCCTGATGCTGAAGGTCTTGTGTGGTAGATAAACAAAAGTTCATCAAAGAGCCCTGATCAATAGAATATTCTGAGTCACAAGAAGATCTCAAAAAGTGCTGTTCAAGAGGTATGAGGTGCTGGGCATGGTGACTCATGCCTATAATCCCAGCACCTTGGGAAGACAAGGCGGACAATTTGCCTGAGGTCAGGAGTTCAAGACCAGCCTCGAAAAAAAGAAAAAGAGGTATGAGGATGTAAGTGGGAGAATCTAACGAGCAGCTTCCTGATGTGACCAGAGCACAGGGCCTGATGCACACTAGGGCTCTGTAAATATTAATATTTATTGAAGAATAAATGAATGAATGAATGAACGAATTGCATCATTGACTCAAACCTTGGCCCATGTAGCATGACCTTTCATTTCCAAGTATGTTTGCAGGAAGGATTATCTATCTTGACTTCACATTTAATGACTAGGAATGTCTCCTAAGCGTCACATCTTTGTGAGTTTCTATACACACAAGCAACTCTACGCAAAGCTACCCTCAACTTTTCCAACTCATCTGCTCAAACATCTTCACCAAATGTTGAGGGGTCCCTAACCTCGGCTGCGACTACCTCAGGGTGGTAGGAATGCATGTCATGAACAAAAGACCTGCTAAATGATGTGATATGAGTTGCTCTGGGAGATGAACCTCACCTCATTGCTGCTTGTTTATTTCTGATCACTGCTAAGGCCACTGGTGTTTATGAGAGATTAGCGAAGAGTTCTAGTTTTAGAGAACTTCTAAAAGATGTGAGCTACCATTACAAAAACCGCCGACTGAGTGCAGACTGCGTGGTTTAAACAAAGGAAACCGATTTTTGCTCAGCTCTGGAGGCTGAAAGTCCTAGATTAAGGTCTGTCGGGGTCAGGTTCTAGTGAGGGTTCTTTTCTCAGCTCGCACATGGCTGTTTTCTGGCTGAGAGAGAGGAAGCTCTCTGGTGTCTCTTCACCTAAGGACACTAATCCTTTTGATTGGTTGGTGTTTCTTCCTCTAAGGACACTAATCCTGTTGAATCAGGGTGGACCATCCCCTTATGGCCTCATTTAACCTTAACTACTTCCAGAAAGGCCCTGTTTCCAAAGGTAGTCACGTGGGTGGGCGAGTTCAGGCTTCAAACATAAATTTGGGTAGGGGAGGGACACAATGTAGTCCATGGCCGTGTTCTCTCACCTCATTAGAATAGTTTGAGTATAATTCTTCATGAAGGTGAAGAAATGGAAAGGATGAGATGCCCATATCTTTTATCTTCCACATTGTGATTGTTTGTGGTTTCTGTAAACTATCTTTCTTTTCTCTCCTTTTATTTTGCCTCTCCTTTTTCTTGTCACTGTTGTTGTCATTAAGTTCACTAATTTTCAATATTTGAACATTAAAATAAAGACGGGACATACGCCTATTTGTAAGTTGCAATAGATGGTATGCTGCAGTATTGGCAACCTCCCCTCCTGCCTGCCATATTCCTGCCTTTCAGAGGATCCAACTGTATTTTCAATCTTCCAGAGTGTGAGCCCCTTCCAGAATCCCGGTCTGCACACTTCTCCTTGAACTCCGCCTCCTATTCCTAGCCTGCTCGCTCTGCCATTACAAGTCCTACAGCCTGTAGCTCCTTGTCACATGAGCAGACACACTCTGAAGGCAGAGAGATCTCTTCCACTGGGAGATCTCTGTGGGAGGAAGGTCCTATAGAAAGTAGTGCTCAATAAATGCTTCTGGGAAGTAAGACATTTCTGTCTGTCTGACATACTTGCCATTTTCATAGCGTAGCAGGATGGAAGAAAAGACTAGCACACCCATATTTGGCTCAATCTTTTGAATCTGGCAAGAGCTGGACCAGGAGTCAGCAGATCTGGTGTTAATTCTCACTTATGTCCTTTTCTGCCCAGAGCCTCTTTGAGCTTCAACTTCCTTGACTTTAAAAGGTAATGAGCACCCATCTTAAACACTATTAGGAGGGTTACTACTTTAGCTAATGTAGCTAAATTCATCAACACAGTACTAGACATACAATAGTTCTCAATAAATGTACTTTGAGTTTGAATAAGGTTACCTGAGAATAATACATTACTTCTTGTTAATTTATATATCAGAGAGTGCCAAACCATTCACTACTTTTCAGTTGAACTCTCCTTCACTGAAGTACATTGCTACAAGTATATCATGGTTTCTTCCTTATGAATTTTAAAATAGTTTTTCTTTTTTTTTTTTGAGACAGAGTCTCGCTCTGTCACCCAGGCTGGAGTGCAGTGGTGTAATCTTGGCTCACCGCAATCTCCGCTTCCCAGGTTTAAATGATTCTCCTGCCTCAGCCTCCCAAGTAGTTGAGATTACAGGCACCCACCACCACATGTGGCTAATTTGTTGTTGTTTTTTTTTTTTAGTAGAGACGCCATGTTGACCAGACTGGTCTCAAGCTCCTGACCTCAGGTGATCCGGCCGCCTTGGCCTCCCAAAGTGCTGGGATTACAGGCATGAGCCACCGCACCCAGCCTAAAATAGTTCTCTTAAGACTGTTACTTGAAAAGAGTTTTGGAGACCAAAGATGATAGCAATTTTTTATTTGTCATATTACTTTGTAAAAAAATTGTCAATCCTTTTAAACATGAATATAAATTTAAAAGAAACCATTCAGAAACACTGGATTAAGGAAATTAAACAATAAATACAACTCAGTTCTTTTAACACTTACTGAACTCATGTTAATCTGACCTGATTTTATTCTCCCAAATATTAGAGTCAAAAATTCTTCCAAATAAGTTTATAAATTATTTTCTGCTGAATAATCTTTAAGATCAGGATACTGACTTGAGCTTTTTAGGAACATGTGTCAGTTTAGTGTCAATAGTTTTTAACTATGAATATACTATGTGATAGAAACTATTTGATACAACTAGTGTTTTGAACAAAATTCCTTAAGACTGCATTAATAAATAAGAATGCCTTGAATGCTTTTATTAATAATTAAAATAGAATAAAAATAAATATACCACAAATTAGAAACAACAAAGTATACCTGGAGTAAATTAATGTTTAAGTAAAATAATACCAGAAATTAATAAATTTGGAAACTAAAATGGGAAGAATTATTTCTAAATTATGACTCTTTGACTAAAGCAAACATTGAAATTAATAAATTGCCAATTCACCCAATCAAGTAAAAGAGAGAACAATTATTCAACATAAGCAACAATAAAATGGAAATAGCCTGAAATGTATGATGTTTTAAAATATGCATACATTATGAATGGCTAAATTGAGTTAATTAGCATATGTATTCTCTCATGCAAGTATTTTTTTTTGTCGTGAGAACACTTACTTATCTACTCCCCTGGTGATTTTCAAGTACTCTATACATCGTTATTAACTATAGTCATATAGTTGTACAATAGATCTCTTGAACTTATTCCTCTTAATTGAAATTTTGTATACTTTAACCAACATTTCTCCAACCACCAACAAGCAATTTTTCTTGATAAAAATTTTTAATGATCTAGGAATAAATGGTTACTTAATAAAAAATGTAAAACTTGTCTGGGCGTGGTGACTCACGACTGTAATCCCTGCACTTCGGGAGGCCGAGTCAGGTGGATCACCAGGTCAGGAGTTCAAGACGAGCCTGGCCAAGATGGTGAAACCCTATCTCTACTAAAAATACAAAAATTAGCTGGGCATTGTGGCAGGCTCCTGTAATCTCAGTTATGGAGAGGCTGAGGCAAGGAATTGCTTGAACCCAGGAGGCAGAGGTTGCAGTGAGCCAAGATCATGCCACTGTACTCTAGCCTGGGAAACAGAGTGAAACTCTGTCTCGAAAAATAAAAAAATATATAAATAACTTATATACATGTATTTGCATGTATCCATGTATAGAGATCACCACAAAAGCCAGATAAATGTAGAAATATAGCAACTATTCTCATTCACATTAGAAACAACAGAGATATATCATTACAACCATTTTTGTAAACTTGGAAAGCATATGAGACTAGTTAAAAATAGTGCAAATAAGAAAATTGATAAAGATGACTGGGTATGTAATTAATATATTAAACTAAATAATTTTTATATAAATAAAAACAGAAATTGTTTGGGAGATATAATAAAAGTATAGTAACTATAGAGTAAAATACCTAGAAAATATATTAAAAATGTGTAACATCTATGTGATTAAAACTTTAAAATGCAATTGACAGACATAAAAGAACAATTTAATGAATAAAATGAGTGCCATGTTCTTGAAGAGAAATATACAGCATCATAAAGATGTCAATCATCCCTAAGTTAATCTTAAAAATAACGTAACCCACAGTGTTTGGGGAGGAAGAGGGACAAAGTGACAAACTGATCCTATTTTTCATAATAAAAAAATAAACAAGCAAGAAGAGTGAGAAATTTTTTTAAAGTAGAACCCCAACAACTATTAAAATCTGTTGTAAGCCATAGGGATTAAAATAATGTAGTGTTTCTTGACTAAACAGACCAATTAATGGCTTCACATAGAAAAGGGAAAAGTAGACTGAAATTCATGTAATAAAGATAACATTTCAAATGAGTAAACGTGGATTATTTTGTAAATAATATTGGAACAGCTGGGTAAAGAGCTGCACAAATAAAGCTATATTCTTTAGTGCATATTTTACATAAAATAAAGTTTAGATATATCAAAAATTTGAATACAATAATGGAACTATTAAAAGTACTCAAAGTATACTATAAGATTTTGTATTATAGTTTTCAACGGGGAATGTCTAAGTATGACCCAAAATCCAAACACAAAGAGAAAGGTCCACATATTTGATCACAACAATAATTATTAAAAAAAAGTCTACAAAGTAACGGGGTGGCAGATCAGAAGACACATATCAAAACGGAGAAAATATTTGCACATAGTAGAGCAGATAAACAGCTAATTTATGTGACTTATAAAGATTTCTTATAAATTAGTAAGGGAAAAGACCAGTAGCCAGTAGGAAAGTGAGCAAAAGAAAGAAACAGAATACTTATTCCTGTGAAAACTCTTAAACATATAAAAGAATGCTCAACCTATCTCCAAATGCAGATTTAAAAAAAGTACAGTCAATATTTTTCACCCATCACCATTTCACTTAGCCTAAACATTTAAAAGAATAAACAGCTTGGTAATGCTGGGTGTTGGCTGTAATGTGGGTAAACAGGCCATCCATTTTTTGCTAGGGGCAAAGGAAGTTGATAATATCCAGAAAATGTAAGATGTGTCCCCTTTGTCCCCATAATTTCATTTCTAGAAATTTATACTACAGTTATATTCCCACATGTGTGAAATGATGTATGTATAAAGATATTTATCACAGCATTGTTTGAAATAGCAAAAAAGAGGACTTGACCCAAATGTATAAAATAAATTATAGCACTTTCAGACAATGCAAGACTATGCAGCCATTTAAGAAGAAAGAAGCAACTCAGTAGGGCCTGCTATGTCAGCCATCCCCAAGGTACATGCTAAATCATAAAAGCAAGATGAAGAACACCACAGATAGGGTGTTAACAGCTGCGTAAGAACAGAAAGAGAAAGAGCGGAGTGCATTTGCAAATGTGTTTATGCATTCCTGGAATATCCTGGAAGGACACGTGGGGCTCAAAAGCAGAGGGTGAGCCCCACCAGGATGGGGTGCTGCCCAGCTGGAGCCAGGGTGAGATCCAGATGCTTTCTAAGTCTAGAGCTTTTGTAACTTTCAGATTTCGTATCACCTGTACATACGGTTTTAAAAAACAAAACACTGGACACAGTGGCTCATGCCTGTAATCCCAACAGTTTGGGAGGCTGAGGCAGGAGGATCACTTGAGTTCGGGGGTTTGAGACCAGCCTGGGCAAGATAGTGAGACCCCGTCTCTGTAAAAATATAAAATTCAGCTGGGTATGGTGATGCATGCTTGTGGTCCCAGCTACTCAGGAGGCTGAGGTGGAAAAATCACTTGAGTCTAAGAGGTGGAGGTTGCAATAAGCCAAGATCACACTACTGCACTCCAGCTTGGGCAACAGAGCAAGACCTTGTCTCAAAAATAAATAAATAAATAAAATAATGTTTAAAGTTCTTGGCTTTATTCTTTTCTTTAATGAGACCTTACTGTTTACAACTAATCAAAAAAAAAGAGTGTTCAGGCCAGGCACAGTGGATCACGCCTGTAATCTTGGCACTTTAGGAGGCCAAGACAGGCAGATCATGAGGTCAAGAGATTGAGACCAGCCTGGCCAACATAATGAAACCCCGTCTCTACTAGAAATACAAAAATTAGCTGAGCGTGGTGGCGCACGCCTGTAGTCCCAGTTACTTGGGAGGCTGAGGCAGGAGAGTCCCTTGAACCAGGGAAGAGGAGGCTGCAGTGAGCCGAGATCACACAATTGCACTCCAGCCTGGCAACAGAGTGAGAGTCTGTCTCAAAAACAAAAAAGAGTGTTCAACATAGGGAGAAAGCAAGGTTTTGAAGTCAAATAGTATTACAGAGGAATGGCCATAAACTAGAAAAGCAATGTCCGCCTTTTCTGTTTTCTCATCCACACACCCACACAACTACTCAAAAATAATATTTACTGAAAAAGACATGATTTTAATCTTTTTGTGACTAAATAGTATTCTGTTGTGTATACACACGACATTTTCTTCATCCAATCATCCTTTGATGAATGCTTAAGTCAATTCCATGACTTTACTGTTGTGAATAATGCTGCAATAAACCTGGAGGTGCAGGTGTCTCTTTGGTACAATGACTTCTTTTCCTTTGGGGTAGATACCCAGTAGTGGGATTGCTGGGTCGAATGACTGTTGTATTTTCAGTTCCTTGAGAAATCGCCATACTGTTTTCCATGGAGGTTGGGCTAATTTACATTCCCACCAACAGCGTATAAGCGTTTCCTTTTCTCTACTTCCTCACCAACATCTGTTACGTTTTGTCTTTTTAGTAATAGCCATTCTGACTGGTGGCCTTTTGTAGTAGTGTGAATGTAACTGGAGGCTATTACTGTAAGTGAGCAGCTCAGAAACAGAAAGTCAAATACCATATGTTCTCACTAATAAGGAGTAGCTAAATGATGCGTACACACGGGCACAGAATGTGGAATGATAGACACTGGTGACTCGGAAGGGTAGGGTGGTGAGGGGCGTGGAGATGGGAGATTACCTAATAGGTACAATGTACATTATTCTGGTGTTGGTTACCGTGAAAGCCCAGACTTCACAAGTAGGGTAATAGATCCATGTAACAAAATTGCACTTGTAACCCTTAGACTTACAAATTAAAAAATATATTTAATGGGTTTTGTGCATAACAACTGTATCTCTGCCAGCATAGGGAGGTCTCCCCTCCTCTCCCAGCCTCAGTTCCTGCACTTTTATAATGAGATCTTTGGACCAGATGCTCTCCAAGGTCCCTTTTAGCTCCAGAATTCTAAAAAACATCACTCTGATCTTTCCCTAAGGTTACTTTATTAACTTGCTTCAACATTAGCCCACAAATTGGGGATTACCAGCTGCTTACTATTGCTTGAAGCTTCCTCTTCATTTAAATAAAATGGTTCCCTTACCAACCTTTCTTTTAAAGCCAAGTTTATGATACAAACAGATTCTATTTGTGTGTTCCTTTTTTAGTTCCCAAAGTTTGTATTTATATGCATCCCAATTTAGACCATTTTCTGTTTTCTAAAAGCCAGTATTCTTTCTGGTCCAAACTATGCCTAACCAAAATGTGGTAACCGTTATGGCTATGCTGGAGGTATAATGTGATTTCCTCTCATATGATTTTGTAAAAAGACAAGACAGTGCTCAGGAAAGACCGTTCCATTTGCTGTTAACCAGTGATTTGCAGAAGAGTCCTCTGCTCTGCTTTTCTGGAAAGCACCTGGAGCCCAGGATGAGCTTTTCTTGTGGACCCGGGCACACTGCTCCCCAGAGGTATCTCTGAAAGGTGGCTCTGCTTTCCAGGGAGCTATTTAGCTAATATGCATTACCCAGCTCCTCAACCCTTTTACACGATCCCTGCCTGATGCTGCCTTTTGGTGATTTCTGGTAAAGCATTAGCGTCTTATCATCTGCTTTAGTGACCAGCTTGGGGGAAGTAACTTAAATCAAAACCAAAAGATGTCTTGGTGGGGCATGAACAAAGCATAGACTTTTTGTGGGGGGGAAAAAGGTGTTACTTGGTTTCAAATTCCCGTCCAATGATTTGTTAGTAGATGTAGTGACATTGTATAAATTTCTCAAGCTGTTAGATTCTCTATTTTGTATCCATAAAATAAAAGTAATAACACCTACCTTACAAGGGTTTTGTAAAGATTATAAGAAATACATAAAATATATAATATATGTAATAATATAAAACATTGCATACAATGTGCATCATAAGTTTTTTTTGTTGTTTGTTTTTGTTTTTATTTTTTGAGATAGAGTCTCACTCTGTCACCCAGGCTGGAGTGCAATGCCATGATCTTGGCTCACTGCAACCTTCTCCTCCTGGGTTCAAGCGATTCTCCTACCTCAGCCTCTTGAGTAGCTGGGACCACAGGTACCCGCCACCAAACCCAGATAAATTTCGTATTTTTAGTAGAGACAGGGTTTCACCAGGTCGGCCAGGCTGTTCTCGAACTCCTAACCTCAAGTGATCTGCCTGCCTCGGCCTTCCAAAGTGCCAGGATTAGAGGTGTGAGCCACCACACCCAGCCAATATGTATTATAAATTATCTATTACATAATGTATATTAGTGTAGGGAGTAAAATCACAAGATTTTACACTTGACCACTCTGCACCTCTGTTTCTGTTCAGTAAAATGGGCATTTCAGTAGGTCCTACCTTATAGTGTTATTGGAAGGGTTAAGTGAGTGAATACATATAAAGCATTTACACAGTAGCTGGCTAAAAGCTCAACAAATGTTGTCACCATATGTCAAGGTCCCCTTTACGAAATCAGCCCTCGGTTCATATTGGCATTTGTTTTTTCAATGACGGTCAAGACGCACAGATGAAGATGTCTGGTGGCATTTCAGGGATGCTACAGGAATGGACCCTGTGCAATGTGCTGAGAAGAAACTAGGTGTAGCCTGCAAGATGAAGGGGTGCAGGGAGAGCAACAGGGGCATCGTCTCTTCCCGCTCTCAGCTGAGATGATCTCAATGCCTGGCTTCTTATTTTCAAAATAGGCATGGGCTTTCTTTAGAGAAGAGGAGGTGCTGATTGTTATTGAATCAAACTGGGGCCCACTGGCCTTGTGTGGCAAAGCCAAACACTGACCCTGGGACTGCAGGGAGAGAAAACGAGGCATTTATTCCAGGGCACCAAGCAAGGGGACTCGGGCAGCGCAGGCTTAAGACTTGAACTCACAGAGGGTTACAGGTAAGGGCTTTAAAAGCAGTGAGGAGGAAGTACAGGCAGTCATAGATCAGTACTTGGAGGCGATACATTGGTTTGACCCAAAAACAGACCTCGAAGCTTTCATACGTGGTCATAGGTGGATTCAACACTTTTCTGGTTTACAATTGGTTAAGGAGTCAAGCGTTTGTCTAAAAATTTGGGATCAGCAGAAAAAAAAAAATGTTGGCTCTAGCTCCTAGGTGTGGCCTCCTCTAGGCCCCTTAGGAAGAAACTTAGAACACAGAACAGCCTCAGAGTTCAGTCCTCAGTTTCTCCTTATCTGAGCTCTGTGTCAGCGAATCCATTGAGAAGGAGGCCCAGGTGGTTTCCGAAAAACAGCCCAGGGACGTATGCTAAGATGTTATCTTCAGTTTCCACTTCCTCAGCTGTTACCTTAGGCTACCATTGCCTTCTAGCTTATCAAGTTACTGATTTACTTCTCAAGGCTCGCTGGGTGCCTTGAATTTCCCTAGAAGGAACTCAAGATTTTTCTTTATTTCCATTCTTGGGGTGGGGGCACAGGTCCCTAACGTGCAGGGAGGAGGTCCTTGCTCCATCTCGCAGTGTGATAGGATGATGAAGGTGTTGGACTCAGTGGGAAGACTGGGTTCTGGCAGTAAGGCAGATACTTGACCAATGCCTGACTCTCTGCCTCCTCACCTGTTTAATGACAGTTTATTTTCAGGGCAAGTACAAAACACAATTTCCCAACAATCTTGTCTTTGGATGTAATTTTCGGATCTTCTCCCAGGAGTGGGAGAGGGGAGGAAGAGAAAATAACAAGAACAAAGAGTGGGAAGGGGCGGAGATGTCAATGACAGCTTCACAGAGAATCTTTCTTCTGGACCACCAAATCACATCCATCCTGGGGAAATTCCTGTGAAGTTCCCTCCAGGAAAACCTCAAACTGCAGTATTGCCTAATCAGTATCTCTGAAAAAACACAGTGGATGGACCTCCAGGCTATATTAGAGTGTCCAGGCTTCACGGCTGTGGCACCAGCACGTTTGAGAGCAGACAGCACACTCCAAAGCATTGATTCGGTGGCCACAGCAAATACGCATCCTGCTTAAAAAGAAAAACACCTGTTTGTGTACAGCAATTGTGCTGTGTCAAGAAGAGGAAGATGAACAGGAGCAGAGGCGGGCAGAGCGTATTGCCCGAGTGATCCCCAGTGCACCACTCCAGATGCGGTCAGGAGCTATTTACGGTCTGAAAGTTTTAGAGCATTTCAGGAAGGTGTTTCAACTCAATTAGCATTTAATAGTCCTGATGTTCAATCTCAGGGATCAGTGAAGTTACTAAAACCATCGCCAGGGGTGTAGAGTAGCCAATTGTGTTTGAAATACCAATGCATTTCGCCGGACACTGCTTTCTCCCACCCGGCAGTCTTTCCAACCTGAGCTCCTGATATTTAGTAACATTTCGCAAGGGCAGGTGGTCATCCTTCAGTCTTGGAAGCAGAGCTCTTGAACCCGCCATGGAGTTAACTTAAGCTTTACTCTGTACCTGGGAAAGCAAGCCAGTGTCAGAGATGCAGGAGCAGGTTGGGGACCTGGACACCACAAATGGGTGAATCCCAAAACAAGGGAGCACCTGCTCCCATGAGATCAGGGGGTTCTAACTGACCTAGTTGTCTAACTAGCTAAATAAGCAAACTCCCCAAAAGCGCTGAAAGTAGTTACCTGTATATGATGGGATTATGGATGAAATGTGTTTCCTTTTTTCACCTTTTCAGTATTTTCTAAATTTCTTACATTGAGAATAAGTAATTTTATAAACAGAACAAATTGCACATCATTTCTATGCTAAAAGCTGTATAATCCTTTTCCAGCTGAACACCTCCCGAGCAGATGGCATCAAAGAGAAGCTGGATGTTTTTCTTCAAATGAATTAAGAAAGCAGAAGGTTCTGCCAGGGGTAACAATGCCACTTGTGGGCACCACTGATTTTTAAAGCATTCCACATTTGTTAGCTCCCAGAACCTTCGAAGCATCCCTGGAAGGCAAGAAGTGCGTAGGTGTCATCCCCATTTCAGAGAGGAGAAACAGGTCAGAGAGGCACCTCATTCTGTCATCAAAAGGGTCACTACTGAAATCTAGAGCCCTCACTTGGAGCTCAAGCGTCCCTGGACCAGAGCGGCCTGACACGAGCACACTTCTCATCTCCAACACACAGCCATGCCCACAAACCCTCGTCTGTATAAGCCCACAGCTTGCATGCTCCCAAACATCTGAGTCTGGGACTTCCATAGGAGTCAAATGGAATTGTGCAATTCCAATAGTGATGCTGGAGGTTCCTCTCAGCCTCATCTTGTTTCCAGAACTGGGGCTTTCTCATCTTTGGATGATCAAGGGCAAAGACCCTGGGTGAGTTCTCTGGCCATGAGCTGTTCATTGCATCTTTTGCATAACATTTTTATAAGACTGCATGTCTTACAGAATCAGGAGCTCAGACTCATATCTAGATAACTAAGAGAATGCCTCCCCACCTTGACTCTCTTCTCTGTAGGCTATACATTTTTCTAATCACTTTGGCAAGTAAAAGTGTTTTTTCCTCTAAATGAGTCAGATGGGCTGGGAATGTGTAACTTGGAAAAGAAGATGCCCTCATACCCGTACATAAAAAAAGACAGACTGCCAGTTACCTCAGCCTTACCACCTGTGCTGGGCACCCGTTCAGAGCTCCAGAACAATCTCATTAGCAGGGAATTCTGAGACGATAGGTATGAATTAGTTAACTAATAAAACTCAAGGCTGTGTCAGCCAAAGGCTAATTAATAGTGTCTCAAAAGACATGTATTTTGCTCATTTTAAAATTTTTGTGCGGGTGGGGTCCTTTTCAACTCTGACCCGCGTTAGAAGTTATTTTCCCCACCTACAGGCTCAGAATATAAATCTCAGCCTCAAGAGAATGTGGGCAACATCAGACACAAACAGAAAGACCCAAGAAAGAGAAAAAAGGAGAAATCTGGAAACCTGAATCAAGAGGCAAATGACAGACATTTTGCAGAGAGCATTAAGGGCAAACCAATATTTCAATGTCATTGAAGGTAACACTCCTTAAAGCCAAGCTGTGAGCTGCTCTAACCACAAGGACTGGAAATCTGTAATTAGTAAATACACAGCTTGCATCACCCAACATAGAATCACTTGGAATAAGTAGGGGAATGAGATACTAAAGACCAACAGAGCCTGGATTTTGAATGGGGGGAACTCTGAACTGGGCAACAGCAGAGATTACTGCACAGGACACAAGGCTTAAAGTTTAGCCATTCTTGAAAAAAGAAACCAGAAGGTTAACACTAGAACTTTAGTAAAAATAACTTAGTTTTGTTTTCAATTAATCCTTTTGTTATCTTGGTAAAAAGTGGGGAGGAGACCCAGTGCAGTGCCTCACACCAGTGATCCCACCACTTTGGGAGGCCAAGACGGGAGGATCACTTGAGGTCAGGAGATCGAGACCAGCCTGGTCGACATGGCAAAACCCTGTCTCTACTAAGAACACAAAAAATATATATCCGGGTGTGGTGGTGGGTGCCTGTAATCCTAGCTATTCCGGACGCTGAGTTAGGAGAATCGCTTGAACCTGGGAGCCAGAGATTACAGTGAGTTGAGATCGCACCACTGCACTCCAGCCTGGGAGACAAAGCAAGACTCAGTCTCAAAAAAAAAAAAAAAAAAAAAAAAAAAAAAAAACGTGAGGAGGAATGACTTTAGTAATTATTATGATCAATATCTGGACTAGGTGTGCCTCAATGGCAACTGTGGATAATGATATCACAAACCATCCACTGAGAATTATAATGCGCTGGTCACTGTGTGGGGTACTTTAAAAATATTGAAGTGGATCTTCTCAGCATCATGGATATAGGCATTGTGAGTTCCATTTTACAGAACAGTAAACTGAGACTCAGAGAGAAGGTGTGATTCACTATTGTAAACACAAAAAGGAAAAAAAAAGCCCCTGTAATAATATCCCTGCTGTTATTTTAATAATTTTTTCTGTACTTGTATTATCAAATGTTAACAAAATCGAAATACTTCATCCAGCATTTTGTGCCCTGCTGTTTCACTGTTTCCTTCTGTCATTAAATATTCTTCGAGAAAACCATGTTTAATGGATAAACTATTCTCCATTCTTTAGCTGTATCATCAGTTATTTAGCCAAATCCCTATGTGGGACATTGGGTAGCTTCTAATTTTTTTTCCACTACACTAATGACTGAGATGAATATTCTCAAACATAAATCTTGTATACAAATTTGATTATTGCCTAGGATAAAGTCCTAAAATTAAAATTACTGGCTCAAAGTGTAACAGCACTTCAAGGCTGCTCATACACAAACTGCCAAATTACCTTCCAGAAAGCTTGCACCAAAGTACATCCCCATCAGCAGCAGTGGGTGAGGGGTGAGAACACCCAGCCATCCACATCCTCTGCAGTACGGTTCTCTTTAAATTTCTACCAATGAGATGAGCAAAACTTTACATATTTATAACTTGTATTTCTTTGATGGCTGGTGTGATCTCCCATCTTTCCTACTTTGCTGGGCATAAGCTCTGGCTCTATTGTGAATTTCCTGTTGTGCTTTCCCTGTTTGTCCATCACTATGTTTGGGGATGCTGGAATTTAGGACCTCAAGGAGGCTCTTCCTGACCTTTGCAGCACTTAATGTTGTTCTGCTTATGGTGAGGATGAGGCAGAGTCCCTTCTCCGTGAAAGAAAGACAAGTGCTTCCTCGACACTTGGCAAATGTCATCTCATCAGCAACTGACCTGAAACTGGAGCAGGGGCTACTCCATCTAATCACAATGGCTCTCTTGGCACTGTCAGGTCCCTGGGTTTAGAAACGCACTGGGAACCAGGGCTGGAACTTTAGGACTAAAGGACTCTGCAAAATGTGTGATGTCTCAGAGACATGACCTTCCTCCTGCCTCCCCCTGGGGACTGTATCAGGCTGCCTTGCATGAAGCACAGCTGCGCCTTTCTCCTTTCAAGATGGGCCTGAAAGCCCAGCACGGAAGCAGAGTCCCCATAGCTGATGAAGATGCCCTCTGGGTGACCCTGAGGCACAGTAGGAGGAGAGGAGGGTGGCAGCCCTCACACTTCTGGAGAGGGAGCCGTTCTCCAGAAAGGCTGCAGCAGCCCCCGGAGGAATAAACACAAACCACACAGCCGCCTGCCATGAACGTGATCTCAGTGGTTGGAAATTCATCCCTCTTTCTGCAATTCCCCCGCCTTTGCTTTGCCGATGCCTTTCTCCATTGGGAAGCAGTTTGGTCTAGCTTGAAAGTCAGTGGGCGAAGTTCGGAGCATCCAGGACCTACTATGGGTTAAACCCCTTTTAGTTGTTACGAGTGAATGAATGAATGTACAATGACACAACTCCTCTCTAGTATTTTTCTTTCTTTTTTTTTAAATTGAGACAGAGTCTCACTCTGTCACCCAGGCTGGAGTGCAATGGCACGATCTCTGCTCACTGCAACCTCTGCCTCCCAGGTTCAAGTGATTCTCCTGCCTCAGCCTCCTGAGAAGCTGGGATTACAGGTGTGCGCCACCACGCCTAGCTAATTTTTGTATTTTTAGTAGAAACGGGGTTTCACCATGTTGGTCAGGCTGGTCTCAAACTCCTGAGCTTGTGATCCTCCCGCCTCGGCCTCCCAAAGTGCTGGGATTACAGGCGTGAGCCGCTGCGTCCAGTCCCTTTCTAGTATTTTTCATGGTGTTTTGAAACGATGTATGCAGCTGCTTCCTTCCTACAACCACGGACTCTTTTTGAGGGGTGCGGGGAGCACACAGTCTCACTCTACCGTCCAGGCTGGAGTACAGTGGCTCGATCTCAGCTTACTGCAACTTCCACCTCCCAGGTTCAAGTGATTGTCCTGCCTCAGCCTCCTCAGTAGCTGGGACTACAGGCACACACCACCACACAACCACATACTCTTTGAAGACATTTTGCCACCCCTTGTATGCCTGGCACACAGTAGGGTAAATGCTTCTTCAAGGCATGAATGAGTTGAACCACATTTCCACCACTGAAAACCCTTCTTGAGTTCGTCTTTGTAGTAGCCCTTCCCTCAGGAGGCATGCAGAACGCAGCAGGGACTCTCAGCCGTTCCCCATGGCCACTCGTGCTGGACGGAGCATTCCCCATTGCATTGCTCTGCGTGGGCGTGGGGCAGCCAGATTAACTCCGTGTGACAGCCGCCCCCACAGGACTCACAGAATAATGACATGTCTGTCTCCCCAGCTTGATGCTGCTGGGAACAACACTTCCCAGAGAAGGAGAAAGATCCAGCTAGGGCATACCTGTGTACACCTTTGTTTACATTAGACAGATAACAACAAGCTCTGTTGGAACAAAAGACATCTTAAATTCACACAACTCTTGGTGCCAGACCCTGACTACAGCTGAAAGGTGTGCTTGCAACAGGCACTTGCCTCAAACCAAACCCTAGTTTGAATCAAAAATACATTCTGTAGCAAGAAATAGCTTGTCATCACACTTTAATCGCGTGTTTTGTCAGGGGCACAAGCACTCTGGGAAGAAGCTCCAGGACACCCACAGAGCAGAGGACAGGTGGCTAGTGGGTCTCTGGGGCAGGACCCCCTGGGCTCATCCTCCTGGCAGCAAAGTGGTCTCCAATCAGAGGAACATGGAGCTCAGCCTCCTGGTGTGCCCCTGCATTTCTGGACACCCAGGGAGCTCTAGCCTTACTGAATAATTGAACTTCCCATCGGAAAGAAGCTCAGCTCTCTCCTCACACAAACATTAGGGCTGCTGAATATTTCAGGATCCCTGGGTTGGGTAGGGTCACTCGCTTGTCCCTTTGGCTAGCATAAAGCCAACGTCAGCGGCTTTGGGCACAGCCTTGGACAGAATTGCAAACACAGAAAGTCTCTGCGTGTGCCCTTCTTCCCCTCTGTGCCATTTTCAGCTGTATTCAATAACCTGTCTGCTTTGTGAGCAATGATTGAGCACCTGCTGTGAGTGAAGTTCTGTGGTCTCCACCAAGAAGAACTGGCCCAGGGAGGAGCGTGTGAAAAGACGGATGCCTGGCTTCTCGCCAGGGCCTGCCTGCTGTCAGTAGTGGACTGCTCCCTGCTGCGTTGATGGGCCTCCACGAATGTGATGACTCAGGCGCCCCATTCTCGTCTCCCTGAGTCCTTTGTTTTTCGGGCTTTAAAAAATTTCTTTTCTTTTTCTTTTTTTTGGTAGAGATGGTGGGCTCACTGTATTGCCCAGGTGGGTCTTGACCTCCTGGCCTCCATCAATTCTTCCATCTCAGCCTCTCAAAGCACTAGGATCACAGGCATGAACCACTGCACCCAGCCTGGATCTTTTGCTATTGGCTTCCACACAGCCCCATCAGCCTTGGGGAGACCTTGTAAGACCACTTGTTCTTTAGGCTGTTACTGGGGCCTGAGAAAGCTCAGATCAGTGCAAAGCAAGCTTTGTAAATATCTCACTTCATCAAGTTTGACAATTTCACCTTCTCCCTAACTCCATCCATCTCCTCCGCCACACATACATTTGTTTTCCCCAAAAAGAGCCTTCAAGATAATGTTGAAAGGGGGTTTCTTTTACTGCCCTGCTATAATAAAACTCTAAAAGTGGTACCCACCCTGCAGCCAACTTCAGCAGAGAAGTCCTGAATAGCTGCCACTCCCACCACCGACCACCCTCTCCAGGTTCCACACAAGCTCATGGTGGCTTCTCCACCCCAGCAGAGCCACTGCCCGGCAGTCACCACCGACTTGCATCTTACTGTGGCTCTTCTCTGTGTACCCCAGTCATCTGCCTACACAGAGACGGCACAGCCACTGAAGCCTGAGTCTCACAAAAGATGCCTGTGCTTTGAGGGGCTGCAGGAGGCTGCTTCTAAGGCGAGCTTCACTTCAGGGTCCTGATGCCCCTGTCTGCTTCCCACCCGGGGAGTTCATGGAACCCCACAACAGGACTCCCAGAAGTTCTCCCTGCCTGCATGTAATGGATAATTTCATGTGTCACCTTGACTGGGCTGAGAGATGCCCAGACAGCCGGTAAAATATTATTTCTGGGTATGTCTGTGAGAGTGTTTCTGGATGAGATTAGCATTTGGATCAGTAGGTTGAGTAAAGAAGAGCCAATCCCTTGAGAGCCCTGTAGAACAAAAAGGCAGGGGAAGGGCGGATTACTCTTTTTCTTCGTGAACTGAAATATCCATCTCCTCTTCTCTGGCACATTGGCACTCCTGCTTTCTGGCCTATAGACTCCAGGACTTAAAAGTCCTGCTGTCCAATCCAGTTCTCAGGCCACCCAATCCAGTTCTTAGACCTCCAGACTGGACTGGGATGCACGCCAGCAGCCACCCTGGTTCTCAGATCTCTGGACTCAGACTAAATTACAGCACCGGCTTCCCTGGCTTTTCAGCGTGCAGATGACAGATTTGCAGGACTACTCAGCTCCATGATCATGTCAGCCAATTCCCACATTACAGCCCCTCATAAATCCACGTAAATATGTATGCTATGTACATACATCTATATGTCAGATATAGAACTCCTATTGCTTCTGTTCCTCTGAGGCACCCTGACTAATGCAGCAGCGTTTTCAGTGCTGGTTCCATCAGAGAGGATCACGTAGTCTCCCTGTGTTGCCTGCTGCAGTTGCCTGTTGAGGGAACTACCCCGCAGGTCCCCCTTGAAGATACAGACTCAACCTCCCGGGGCCTGGAGAGAGGGGCTCTGCACAGGGTCAAAGCATATCCCCCTCTCTCTCCCTATCCCTAAGTTTGTAGGGTAGGACTCAGACCATGACTCAGCAGCTGAACTCATGTTCACTCATCTCTCAAACCACCAAATGATAAGAGGGGAGGGATGTATGTGAGCCCCTAAAGATCCCTACTTCCCCTCCAGTAGGTATCCTGGCTCTGGAGATCTTTCTTAAACACACACTCTCACTTCCTTGGCCTCAGGTACACACACCAGGGACCCCCCCAGGCATGGTTTCTTTATCCTTCTTACCCTCACTTCCACTCCAGTTACAGTGTTAGCTGACAGCAGGAAATCTCAGGAATTTCCAAGGGCTCATTTTTTTTTTTTTTCCGAGGCAGGCTGGAGTGCAGTATGCAATCATAGTTTACTGCAGCCTCCAACTCCTGGACTCAAGCAGTCCTCCCACTTCAGCCTCCTGATTAGTTGGGACTACAGACATGTAGTTCTATTTACTATGGGACCACATTTACCGTGCCTAGCTAATTTTTAAAACAGTTTTGTTAAAATGGACTCTCCCTGTGTTGTTCAGGCTGGTTTCCTACCCCTGTCCTCAAACTATCCTCCTTCCTTGGCCTCCAAAAGTTCTGGGATTGTAAGGATGAGCCACCATGCCTGGCTTCCCAAGGCCTCTTGAATATAGAAAACTCTCCAAGAGTCAAAGTGATTGTATTGGTTTGTCTACACGCTGCTGATAAGGAACATACCCGAGATGGAGCAATATACAAAAGAAAGAGGTTTATTGGACTTACAGTTCCACATGGCGGAAGGTGAAAGGCACATCTCACGTGGCAGTGGCAACAGAGAGAATGAGAGCCAAGTGAAACGGGTTTCCCCTTATCAAGCCATCGGAACTCGTGAGACTTATTCACTATCATGAGACCTGCCACTGTAATTGAATCACCTCCCACCAGGTTCCTCCCACTACATGTGGGAGTTTTGGGAGTTACAATTCAAGATGAGATTTGGGCGTGGACACAGCCAAACCATGCCAGTGATTTAATTCTAGTGATAAAATTATACAGAGAACTTACAAACCATTCCCTTACATCTCACTACATGGACAGCTGACTCTAGTTAAAACCCTCCCATCTGAAACACTCCAGCTGACCTGTTTGGTTCTCTTAAGGGTGCTTTCGATATTGGGACTCTTGCTGTCTCCCCTGGCTAGAGACATAGCCTTAATAATAAGGCTACACCCTGCCCATCAGGCTATCGCACCCATTGATCTACATCTTCCTGCCTTCTTCCTCCCCACTTTGGAAGCTTTAGCAAAACACATTTCAATTCCCACTTTAAAATGCAATCACCAGCCTGTAAATAATTAATCTTGTGTCAATAGGAGGGCATGCAGTCTGCACACACACCTATGGTGGTCGATCTGCCCAGTGAAGGAGAGAAGCAAGCTTTTCCTATTGGGTTTCCTCGGAGCTTCAGAGAATGAAGTTTGGGGAATGATGGGAAACTTAGGGAATGTATGTGTTTGGAAGTGACAAGGGGAGACTTCTCCCGTAGGAGAGGTGGTAGGGAGCCCCTCGGTGCTATTCCTAGGTAGCAAGCTATAGTAACAATTGGCGTCACAGCCCATCACCACCATGAAACATTAATATAACCAACTTAATTCCAAACTCCTTGCCCAACATTAAATTTCTTTTTAATATTTAACTTTGTATACTATTTTTACAAAACAGTGTTGAGTGATAGATTTGAAATTGGACCCCTGACATCATACATAGCAGAAATTAATATCTTCTGGGACCTCTAGCACCAAAGACCACCATGCACTGATGAGCCACCTCCAGCACTCCAAGCTGTTAAATTCATATGTACACTTTCTTTCATGTCCAGCCCATGGTGCTAAACTGACTGAGCAAGAAGCATCCAGAGGTTCTTCTACTGGGTGTGTGGAACACACTCCCAAGAAATCCAGCTCAAAATAGGATTCTATGGTCAATGAAATGGAATGGGAAATGGTGCATAGTGTATCCCCTTTCCAAGGACCCACGGTGTTTTTTTGCTGTGTCAGTGAAAACTCTGAGACAACCTTCAGGAAAGTCATCCTTTTTTTTCCCCAAACTTTCTAACCTTTCCCCATGATGAAATTTTGTTTGTTTGTTTGTTTGTTTGTTTGTTTGGTGAGATGGAGTTTTACTCTTATTGTCCAGGCTGGAGTGCAGTGGTGCAATCTCAGCTCACTGCAACCTCTGCCTCCCAGGTGCAAGTGATTCTCCTGCCTCAGCCTCCTCAGTAGCTGGGATTACAGGTGTCCGCCTCCATGCCCAGCTAATTTTTTTTTGTATTTTTACAAAATTTTAGAGAAGGGTTTTTTCCATGTTGGCCAGGCTAGTCTCAAACTCCCAACCTCAGGTGATGTACCCATCTCAGCTTCCCAAAGTGCTGAGGTTACAGGCGTGAGCCACCGTGACCAGCCCATAATGAAATTTTTATTAGTATCCGGCAGATTTGTACTCCACAAAGCACACTTGGAAAAGGCTTTTCCATTAGCACACTGGTTAAGTGGAAAAGAAAAAAAAAGTCTTTTCCAGATGGTATAGGATGGTGTCTGCAACCATAGTTCTTCTGCAAATGTAGCAGTGAACTTTGCATGACTGTTTCTAACAGGTTTAATTAAAGCCAAGGGCATGATTCTTAAAATGCAATCCAAGGAAGGTAATTATGTAAGAAAATAAATGAATATCTTTCAAGAAATTTGCCTTCTGCTGGTCTGCTAAGATCATAGGTCTCAGAGTGCCTACAGGGGTGGATGGTTGTGGGACGTTGCACAATCAGCCCTAAATGGCACTTCTCCCACCACATCATATGGATACTAAATGGGCAACAATTCTAGGTGAGACTCTCTAAAGAAAAACAAGAAAACCATTATCTTACATTGATAATTGAGGATAGGATCCAGATGCCTTGGAAACCAGAAAAGCAAATGGCACAGATGCCATATGAGAAGTATGATTCATCTTCCTATCTGAATGGTGGTCTCACCCTCCTCAAGAATGGGAGGCATGAAATTATTCAGCTGTGGCCACACCAGGTTTTGGCAAGAGGTGGAAGCCATGTCCAGCGCTCCTGACTCTCCTCACTGTGACCTCACTGAATTAGTAATAATTCAGTTATTACCCACCCTACCAACTACCCAAAGACCTCAGCTTTGCTGGAATATGTTGAACTGAGTTATGAGTTGACTGCTTTAACATATTCAGAGTTATTTTATTGTCAGTTTTCTTTTCTTTGTAACATATATTTAGTGCAGAGTTTTTGGGTTTTTTTTGCATTAATTATTTTTATTTACAGAAACAGTTATTTACATTTAACCCAGTTTCGTGGCAAGTTCTTTAGCCTTTGCCTTTTCTAGCTTGGCAATGTGAGCCACAGACTTGGGACCCAGGACATTGCCTCCCCAGTGACGCCGGATCTCATCGTATCTGTCATTGTAGTTGGTGCGAATAGCTTCCACCAGCTTAGCCAAAGCACCTTTGTCTTCCGAGTTAACGTGTGTGAAGGCGACAGTGGTGCAGGTCTTCCTATGAACTAGACGTCCCAGTCTTGCCTTCCCCTTGATGATGCAGTAAGGGACTCCCATTCTACGACAGAGGGCAGGCAAGAAGACAACCAGCTCAGTGGGATCCACGTCGTGTGCAATCACCACCAGCTGAGCTTTCTTGTTCTCCACCAAGATGGTGACGCTGTTAACTCCTGCTCGGAGGACAGGTGGTCTCTTAGTGGGGACGTCCCCTTTGCCAGCCGCTTTTTTCTCCGCCCGGGCCAACAGCCTCTGCTTCTTTTCTTGCTTCGTCTCTGGTCTATACTTGTGGGCCAGCTTAAGCAGCTGAGTAGCTGTTTGGCGGTCCAGGGCTTGGGTGAACTGGTTAATTGCAGGGGGGACTTTCAGCCGCTTATAGAGGATGGCTCTCTGCCGCTGCAGCCTGATATAGCGGGGCCATTTCACAAAGCGGGTGAGGTCTCTTTTGGTCTGGATATCTTGTCCAATGCCAAAATTTTTAGGCCTTTTCTCAAATAGTGGATTCACCACTTTCTTGGCCTCCTGCACGACCACGCTGTCCCCGGCACCCAGAGTGGCCGGAGCCCGGCTAAGGCCGAGGCCGAGGCCACGCTCTCTTCCCGTCGCCCACCCAGGAGACGCCTGGTACAGGACTCGTGGCGACTGAACCGCGGCCCGCAGGCTCCAGAAGTAGCAGGAGCGGGCTCGGACTCGTTGGTCAAAGCCTCTGGGGCGGCCCTCAGAAAAACCAGAAGCCGCTAGTACTGCGAGCGCCTCGGCCCGGTCCGAGTCCCGCACCGCGGCGCTCCCTGCCCTCCTCCTCCAGCCCAGCGGCATGGGAACTAACGCATCCCGCTCCCGGCCGCCCAGGGCTTTAGTCCGTCTCAATGTCTCCGTGCCACACCGGGTACAGCTCTAGTGCAGAGTTTTTACATGAATATACTGCATCCTGGCGAAGTCTGGGTTTTCAGTGTATCCATCACCCAAACAGTGGAGATTGTACCCAATAGATAATTTTTCAGCCTTCACTCTATTGTTTTGTTTTTATTAAGTTGATGGAAGTCTGAAACCATGAGTAACCAGGAGCTAGAGAGGAAAGAGAAGAAAAACAGAAAAAAAATGTGGGGGAGGTACATCCTCCTGCGCTCTTGCTATTTTTTGCTTAAAACTATTTTTTTCCAGTAGTCTAGCCATAAATATTGGGATGATTATGATGATGGCGGCGGCTGGGTTTAACTGAGCCCCTGCTCTGTGCTGTTATATGCCTGTCTGTAGCATGCTTTCTAGATTCCCCTGCTGGTTCCTTCTCATTTTTCTGACTTCTAGACACTGGAGTATTCCACAGTCCTTTTCTCTTCTGTATCCTCATGCACTCCCTATGATCGCATGCAGTCCCAAGATCTAAAAAACTATCTACAAATTGGTGATTCCCAACATTATATCCCAGCCTCAGCCTCTCCCCTAGGCTGAGACTCTCACATCCACCTGCCTACTCAACACTTCCACTTGGATGTCTAATAGGCACCTTTAACTTAACATGCCTCAAGCCAAACATTTGATCTCAGCCCCCGTTACAACAGAAACAGTCTCCTTCCAGCAGATTCTTCAATTTAGTCCATGACAACTCCATTCTACCAACTGCTCAGAACAAAGCCTTGAAGGCATTCTTTGTGTCTTACAATGAACACACCCCACATCCATCCATCAGGAAGTCTCATAGCTTCTAAATGCCAAGTATCTTCAGATCCTATTTCTTAACACCATCACTACTTCCACAATCCAAGCTATCATCATCTGTCACCTGAAGACACAGCTGGCTCCCAACTAGTCTTCACCCTTGTCCAACAGCAGTCTTAAAATCTTCTTTCCACCCAGCAGCCAGAGTGATGCTTCTAAAACGTATGTCAAGCCATGTTATTTCTCTGTTTAAAGCCTCCAATGACTGTCCATTTCCCTTAAAGTAATTATGCAAGACCTGCATGGCCTGACCTCCCTATACACACACACACACACACACACACACACGCATGCACGCACTCATGCACGCACACACACATGTGGGTACACACACGTCCCTCTATTCTCTGCTTCTCCACGAAGAAAGTAAATTCTCCTCACTCTCACTACTCTAGACATACAATGTCCTAATTTATTCTGGTTGCTATAACAGAATACCATGGACTGGGTGGCATACAAACAAAACAAAATTTACTTCTGGGGGCTAAGAAGTCCAAGATCAAGGTTTCTGTAGATTCAGTGTCTGGTGAGGGTCTGCCTTTGGGTTCGTAGATGGCTGGCTTTTCACTGTTAACTGTGTAGGGCAGAAGAGTCAAGGGATCTCTCTAGGGTCTCCTTTATAAGGGCACTAATCCCATTCCCAATCACCCCCAAAGGCTTGTTCAAGTATCACCCATCAAAGACAAATTCCTTGCCTAATCTTAAAAAAATTAAAAAAACACACCTTCGCATGAGCACACACACACATCACTGTCACACTTAGCCCATTTATCCTGCTTTATTTTTCTTCATAGTATTATTACCACCTGATACATCAATATTTATTTTATTGAGTTTTTTACCGTCTCACATTAGAATATAAACATGCTATGGCCGGGTATGGTGGCTCATCCTTGTAACCCCAATACTTTGGGAGGCCAAGGTGGGAGAATCACTTGAACCCAAGAGATTGAGACCAGACCAGCCTGGGCAACATAGGGAGACTCTACAAACAATAATAATAGTTAGGCAGGCAGGGGGGCACACCTGTAGTCCCAGCTACTTGGGAGGCCGAGTTGGGAGGTTTGATTGAGCCTGGGAACTGGAGCCTGCAGTGAGCTATGGTGGCACCACAGCTCTCCAGCCTAGACAATAGGGCAAGACCCTGACTCAAATACAAAAACAAAAAAAAATCCTAAGAGGAAAGACTTTACGTTTTGTTCACTGCTTTACTTTTAGCACCTAAAATACACTTTAGTGTGGATTTACGTATATTCATATTGTTCACTAAATAAATGAATGCCATGCTCCAGTTTTACAGATGAAGACACGGAAATTCTAGAAGTGAATCACCTGCCAAATACCAGGAAGCAGTGGAGCCAGGATTTGAACCTAAGTTTCTCAAGCCCCACAGGCACAGCCGTTTCCACTGTATCCTGATTCAGTCCCTGTTGGCCCGCATGCACCCTTATTACAGTGAAAAGACAAGCCCTTTGCCACCTCCCTTCTCCTGCCTTTGGGAATAAGCAGCTCTCAGGGCTGCGGTGGGCAATGGAGAAGCTGGTGCCATAGGCAGAGGAGAGGGCCCAGCTGTTTGAGGTTGTGTGTGTGCCATGCACCCTGCCTCCTCGGTCTCCCATCATCAGAATTCTGGAATATCTGCAGCTGGAATGGATTCCAGAACTCCCCCGCCACCACCCCGCCACACCACAAGAGGAAAAGCAGGCGCTCAGAGGAATCTGGGGCTTCCCTCAGCCCTTCTGCGGCACCTCCTGTGGGCCTGCTTGCCATGCATGCTGTTCAGGCTTCTGTATTAATTATGAGATAGGAAACTAGCAGGAAATCCATCTCCCTAATGCACCTCAGCTGGACTCCTCACAACCTTTTCCACCTCAGCGATGCCATGCCTGCTCTGCCAGCATGGCAGTCCCATGAGATACCTCATGCCTTCTGTGACAGCAGAATGCCCTGGGCATGGCCTCTGCCCAGAGGTGCAGGCCAAGGCAGGAATGCCCCTGATTGAGATCTACACGAGGCCCATCGCAGCAGCCCCCACTCAGGTGCCCCCGAGGCTGGGGCCGCAAAGAAGTGAGGGGTCTCTCGAGAGACCTGCTCTGCGCTCTTGTGATCAGTCCTGAAGAAGCCAAGCTGCTTCCCTTGTTCTCTCCTTCCCAGGCTCTTCCCTGAGGCCATGGGGGGGAATTTCATCAGAAGAGTATCAGCCTATTGGTATGGGTGCCAGCAGCCTTTCTGAACAGAATACGAAAGCCACAAGCTCCTGGGTCTCCTGGCATCACACCCTGACTGCTGCCTTGGGGACTCTCCTGGCCTTGCCTCTGCTGACCTCAGCTGTGGACTGAGCTTTAAGATTTCAGGGCCTTCACTTGGTGGACGAGGGTGTATGTCCAGGAGACAAGAAGAACGGAAGGAAAGGCAGCCAGGCCGCCGGCAGCACAGCCATGGTCGCTATTTAGGAAATTTCATTCCTCCCCCTTCCTGTATGACTCCATGCCCCGAGGAAACTCAGCCCAGGGTCCAGCTGTCTTCTGTGTCACACATGGATCTGAGTGCCTGGGGGTGGCTGACAGCCTGTGCCCTGGCACCACTGCTGCTGCCACTGCTGCAGATTCCATGACAGCATCTCTTCCGCTGCCTCCCCTCCCCTCCATCAGCCCCTGTCGGTGCTGCTCCACCTGCAAGCCCACGAGTCCCAAACGATTCCCCAGGTTAGTAAATGGTGTTATGTGTAGGGGGAGATTGAAGGGTAAGTGGGGAGTGTAACACAAAATAGGAAAAGCTGGCTTTGGTAAACATAAGCAGGTTCTTTACTGCGGAACTTCTCAGAGCCTTTAAACACACATGTAGATTTTGAATTCCCCAGAGGAAAATAGAGTAGTAACATTCTTACTTATCTTACAAGAGAGTGCATTTTTCAAGGCACTTGTCATTGACCAGGGCTTCCGAGGCCTATTTCCTGAAACATCACTGAAGGCACTTGGAGGACACCAACAACACAAAAATTGGCAGGAGGCACGGGGGTGGGATGGGGAAACGCAGGTGGCACCATCCTTCCGGTGGGACAGAGAATCCCGCATTCAAAGCAGCAAAATATCTGGCCCTTACAGGCCCCCTTCCAGCGCCAGTCTGCTCTGGAATGAGCTGCATGTGTGTGTACCTGTGTGTGCGTGTGTGTGTTTGCGTGCGTGTGTTTGTGCACGGGTGTGTGCACGGAAAGAACGAGGAAGAGGAAGGATGCAGACTGCTCATGAGGGTGTGTGACGTGGGCACCAGAAAGGACGGGGAACAGCAGAAAGAGGGGAGAGGAGCTGGAGAAACAGCAGAGGAGGCAGCCACCTTCTGAGAGGTGCCTGGAAACGCCCCCCACTCTCCCTTCCCAGCCTAGTCCTTTAGGAGGGTGAGGAGGGGAGATCAGAAGAGAGCCGCAGATAATGATTGAAGGTTTCTCCTAAAGTTAAGGGGTTTTTTTCTTCATTCTGTAAAGCAGGTGTGAGGAACTGAAGGCAGCATTTCCACACTTCTCGGGTCCTCTGCGTCTTCACTGACCGTTTAGCGCGGGTGCAGTCCTGAGTCAGGCGCTGCGAGGAATGAAAAAATGGGCCGGGCGCGGTGGCTCACGCCTGTAATCCCAGCATTTTGGGAGGCCGAGGCTGGTGGATCACGAGGTCAAGAGATCGAAACCATCCTGGTCAACACGGTGAAACCCCGTCTCTACTAAAGCTACAAAAAATTAGCTGGGCATGGTGGCGCGTGCCTGTAATCCCAGCTGCTCAGGAGGCTGAGGCAGGAGAATTGCCTGAACCCAGGAGGCGGAGGCTGCGGTGAGCCGAGATCGCGCCATTGCACTCCAGCCTGGGTAACAAGAGCGAAACTCCGTCTCAAAAAAAAAAAAAAGAAAAAGAAAAAATGGACCTGGTGGCTGCTTTCAAACAGCTGCCAACGTTGCTGGAATGATGAGACCACACAAGAGAGCACAATCAGAGAACAAGGAGAGACTTAATCAAGAGCAGAAAGGGAGGGTGCCGTCCGCCCCGCCAGCAGAGGGAAGCAGCGAGCATGGAGGCGGGAGGAAGGGCTTCTCGGAGGACGCCAAGGAAAACGCCGGGAGGAGAGGGCATTCCCTGCAGAAGCGCATCACAGAGGCACCCTCTGGGCCTCCGTCTGTCCAGAGCGAGGTCTCTGGGACTGGGCCACAGCCACTGGAGGCGGCAGGGCGCTGTAAGAAGACAGGAACAAGCTGGGTAGATCCGCTGGGTCATCTTGGGCTTTAGCAGGAGGCTGGAGGGACGGTGATGGTTTAGGCCACACCCCCTACAGGCACCTTGGGCCTGGCAGGCAGAGGCTACAGCCATGTATTGGCAGCACATGGTGATGGTCAGAGGTCAACCACGTGACCCTCATCTCTTTCCCATCTGCCAAATGGGAATGTTATGGCGTGACTTCTGCCTCCTACCCAAAGCTTATATGTTGAAGTCTTAACCCCCAGTGCTCTGAATGTCACTTTACCTGGAGATAGAGTCTCCAAGTTAAAATGATGTCATTAGGGTGAGCCCTAATCCAGTGACAGGCATTGTTCTGATCAGAGGATGTTAGAACCCAGATACAGGCAGAGGAAAGAGCCCGTGAAGACACAGGGAGAAGACGGCCCTCTGCAAGCCAAAGAGAGAGGCCTCAAAAGAAATCAGCCCTGCAGACACCTTGATCCCCAACCTCCAGCCTCCAGAACTGTGGGGAAATGTCTACTGTTTCACCTTCAAGTCTATAGTGCTTTGTTATGGAGAGGGATAGAAGGCCAGGCAGAGATGGTTGGAGTAAGGTGGTGTAGACAACACAAGAGAAGGCAGTGGGGGCTGAGAGCCCACTTGGACCAAATAGTTCAGGCTTCTAGGACACAGTGTACTCGTGTGTAAAATGTGGGAAAAGAGTTCTTATTCCACATGGCCTCCATAAGGATGAAACGAACAAAATGATCCCGAGAAGCTCTGGCTGCGCTCAAGGAGGGGCACTCTCCCGCTGTCCCTGGTCCTGGAGGGAGGGTGGAGGCCGACACAGACAGACTGGAGTCTCGTCAGACACAAGGAGGCACCACAGTTTGCTGGCAGCATGTTCGCCTGGATGCCGTAGTTCTCACACTGTGGTTTAGCACAAATTAAATCATTCCTGACTCAGGAAAAAAGTGGTCCTGAAGCTGAGAGTAGAGTGTGAAACAGTCTCAGCCATGAAGACCCAGGGGAGCACGAGCTGGGGGTCAAGTGGTTATCGGGGCTCTGGAACTGCCAAGGACGAGAAAGCAAACAGAGACTCTGAGCAGGTATCAATGCCTGGGACATGAGTCCAAAAGGAGGAGACCAGAAGTTGAAAGGAGTTGCCAGGGAAAAAAAAAAAAAGAAAGAAACTGAAAAATATCGCTTTCATGAAAACTGAAAGAGGAAAGAGTCTCTTTAAGGAGCGGGAATTTTCAATCCTACAGAGACAACAGAGAGAATGAGAATGAGAGCAAGAAAGGTGGAGAGGCTGCAATCAGAAGTCATTCAGGGCTGGGCACAGTGGTTCATGCTTGTAATCCCAGCACTTTGGGAGGCTGAGGCAGGAGGATCACTTGAGCCCAGGAGTTCGAGACCAGCCTGGGCAGCTCTGGGAAACCCTGTCTCTAAAAAAATAATAATGATTTAAAAAGAAGAAGAAAAAAGAAGGAAGGAGCGGAGAGAGGGAGAGAGGGAAGGAAGGAAGGGAGGGAGGAAAGGAGGGAGGGAGGAAGGGAAGGAGGGAAGAAGAAAGAAGCCCCATAACTGGGGGCCACTGGAGAGGCAGCTTTTGGCAGGCAGGGAGACAAGAGAAACACACTTGGGCTTGATGAGTCCATGACCACGCATTAGTAGAGGCTGGGAGAACTGACCTCATTGGAGGGAGGATGGCTTAAGTGTTACTGAACAAAAGAAAGAGTTATTTCATGAGAGATGTGAGCCTTTGTATTGTGGGAAGGAGAAGAGCCTACTGGGAGGCTTGAGAGGGAGTGAACCCAAAAAGAAAAAAAGAAGACCACCAGGGTAAGGTCCTAAGTCAGAAAAGAAGGGATGGAATCTGACTTGTACAGGAAAGGAGCCCTTCATTCTCTGCACACAAGGAGAGGAAGAGTCACGTAGTGGGTGAGGAAGGAAATCCTGAGGGAGACATCAGGGAAGTGGAAGCAGCCTCCACCTTGTGGATTCAGTCAGAAGGCTGGGTGATTTCCTGAGGGCTGGGGTGGGATGCAGCGGTGGAGACCTTGAGGAGGGTGAATGTGTTAACAAGGCTGCTGTGGGAAAGGCAAAGGGGACCTGAGGAATGAAGCTCAAGTCTGACTGAATACAAGTTCTCCCAGTAGCACATGCTGAGATCCTGATTTGGGTGCAAATAGAATTTAGCAGGTGGTCCCCGGAAGTGCGGTGAAGAAGGAGAATTGAGTCAGGCAAGGGAGGAAAGCTACTCAAAGGGACATTACCAGGTGAGGGTGCTGCCCTAGGACCTGAAGTTCACTCCCTCTTGGAGACCCTTGCGAAACCGGGTAAAACACACATCAGAATTGTCTCACCAAGGGACCAGAGGCCAGGGTACGCATTCGCCCACTTTCTCCCCTCAATGTTGAGAGTGCCCCCTGGTGGTGTTAAATTCCTTGCACTTCAGGCCTCCCCAGTGCTCTAACAGCCAGGGAAATCCATCAAGCAGACACCTGGAACTGGAGGACAGACGCTGTGGTAGTCAGAATTCTAAGGTGGCTCCAAGATGTCCCTCCCAGTACACTCACCATGTATAATCTGTCTCCCTGAGTGTGGCCTGGACCATGGCTGTGATTTTGTTATATGGCAGGAGAGATTTTGCAGATGTAATTAAGGTCCCTAATCAGTAGACTTTGAGTTCACCAAAAAGAAGACTACCCTGGGTGGTGCTGACCTCAGCAGATGAGCCGAGAAAGAGACAAGAAGCAGCAATAGACACTCTCCTGGAGGTGTGATGTGGAGGGGGCCATGGGGCAAGGTCCTGAGAGGAGTCTCTGGGAGCTCAGAGTGACGCCAGCCAACACCCAGCAGGAAAATGGGGACCTCAGTCTTGAAACAGGGAACTGGGTTCTGCCAATTACTAGAAAGTGTGGAAGAGGATCCCAGGCCTGAGATCGGATTGCAATCCCAGGTGACTCTGTGACATCAGCCTGAGACCCTGAGCAGGGGACCCAGCTAAGTCACCTAGACTCCTCACTGACCCACAGAGCTGTGAAGTGACATACATGTGTTTTAACCTGCTAATGTGTGTCACCTGTGCAGCAATGAAAAATGAATCCAGGCCGGGTGCAGTGGCTCATGCTTGTAATTCCAGCACTTTGGGAGACAGAGGCAAGGGGATCACCTGAGGTCAGGAGTTTGAGACCAGCCTGGCCAGCATGGTGAAACCTTATCTCTACTAAAATACAAAAAAAAAAAAATGGCCAAGCATGATGCTGGGTGCCTGTAATCCCAACTGCTTGGAAGGCTGAGGCAGGAGAATCACTTGAACCCAGGAGGCAGAGGTTGCAGTGAGCCGAGATAGAACCATTGCACTCCAGCCTGGGCGACAAGAGTGAAACTCTGTCGGAAAGAAAGATGGAAAGAAGGAAGGAAGGAAGGAAGGAAGGAAGGAAGGAAGGAAGGAAGGAAGGAAGGAAGGAAGGAAGGAAGGAAGGAAGGAAAAGAAAGATGGATCCAGAAGCCACAAGTGTCCACCAAAGCTGCAGGTGACCTTCAAGACGGGCCGCGGGAAGATGGATGAAACATGGTAGCTTCCTTCCTCATCCTGAGGAGACCCAGAGCTTCAAATCCAAATTCCAGCAGAGGAAGAGGCAGAGGCAGGGCGAGTGCCCTCTCTCCCGGCCCTGCAGGGATCAGCCAGTCTGTTTGCAGGATGCTAACACCATGTACCGGGCCCCTGGGCTGTGTAGCCTGGAGGCTAGCGCCATCAGGCAATCAGAGCTGGAGGTCCTGCAGGCTTGTTGATGATGATATTCTGGGACTGCCATGGTTTCCAGGCACCAGGCAGGTAATTTGCTTCTCCGTCTCTCCTCATCTCTCCTCGAGTTCTCCCATTACATTTTGGTGCCTCTGGCATCGTGATGAGGAACAAGATGTTGACTCTCCTCTTTGCAGGTAGACAGGCTGCATTTTCCTCTTACAACACAGATAGTCCCCTATACAACTTGGGTTGCTCTGCCCTCACCTTTCCTGCTCCTCAGCAAAGTAGAAAGAAAAGCCAACAGAGGTGATGTTTACAAACAGACAAAGAAGAGGTACTTGAAATTCAATACAACTCCACATTTAAATGCCTGGGATCCCCTGTATGGCTAGACTCTGAGCTTAATCAGTTTGAAGTGCAGCCCTGAACGCATTACCACGGACTTTTCTCACCTAATTGAGACTGTTGCTCTTAATGCAAAATTTCTGAGGAAGATGAACAGTCAGATGTTAGCCAGAGGCATTCTACTCTATTAGGCTGTGACTTAAGATGGCCTTAACAAAGTTCAGATGTGTCTGGGTCTGTTTTACAGATTAATAAATTAAATTGCATTGGTTCGTCTAAGGATGAACACATATTTGGGGAAGAATCCATAATCACCAAATTCAAAAGGGACTGCGTAGTAATCCTTCAATGAGAGATGTGTGCCCAGCAGGATGGCCCATTCAGGTCATTGGCCGGGTTTAATTTTTGGTAGGTATGTTCTGCCCCAAAATAAAATTAAATATCTTGCTCAGCAAATACTTTCTCCGTTTTTACGTATGCACAGGTGCCAGGCCAGCTGCTGTGGTGAGGACAGCGATGTTATACATGGTCATGCCCTGGAGAAGCTTCCCTGCACATAAATACAACACTGATGAGAACGTACTATCGGAAGATGCAGATGGCTTGCTAAGGGAGCGCTGAAGAGGGAAGGATCCTTCCAGCAGGGCGTGTGGGGAGTGAGGAGAGAATCAGAACCTCCCTTGGTTCTTGGCAGCATTCAAGCTGAGTCTGGAAGGAAGTGTGAAGGTTTGTATGGAAGATGGTACAGGGCGGCCATTCCAAGGAGAATACAGGTGAGCAAAGACAGGGAGGATGGAAAATGAGTAAGTCGCGTGATTTAGCAGAGGGGAGAGGTGCTAGAACGATGAGGAAGTACCAGATTCGGTTTCACCATCACCTGACAATTAGAGCGTAGAAGTCTTTTTACTTTTTTCTTTCGAGATGGAGTCTTACTCTGTCACTGAGGCTGGAGTGCAGTGATGCAATCTCGGCTCACTGCAACCTCCACCTCCCAAGTTCAAACAATTCTCCTGCCTCAGCCTCCAGAGCGGCTAGGATTACAGGTGAACGCCACCACATCTGGCTAATTTTTGTATTTTTAATAGAGACCAGGTTTCACCATGTTGGCCAGGCTGGTTTCAAATGGCTGACCTCAAGTGATCCTTCCACCTTGGTGTCCCAAGGGCTGGGACTACAGGTGTGAGCCATCTCACCTGGACAGAGCAGAGAACTTTTTAGGGAAGTATCCACTGAGCAGTGAAAGCTTGACGAAGTTGCTTTTTCCAGGGTGTGGAACCTTCTGTCTACATAATCTATTCTAGCTACTTGAAATTGCATCTTCCATGAATAAATCAATAAGTATTTGAGACAAGTCTCAATCAATTTAGAAGTTTCTTTTGCAAAGGCTGAAGACCAGGACCTGTGACACAGCCTCCGAGTGTCCTGAGAATATGTGCCTGAGGTGGTGGGGCTGCAGCTTGGTTTTATAAATTTCAGGGAGACATAAGTTACAGGAAAACATATAAATTAATACATGTAATGTCTACATTGGTGTGGCCAGGAAGGGTGGGACATCTTGAAGCAGGAGGACTTCTAGGTCACAGGTGGATGCAAAGATTTCCTGATTGACAATTGGGAAGAGTGAAATTCTGCCTGAAAAGCTGAAGTCAGCTCGAGTTAAGGTGAGGGAGTTGTGGAAGCCAAGGTTCTTGTCAGGTAGATGAAGCCTCCAGGTGGCAGGCTTCAGAGAGAAGAGATGTGACTGTCTCTTACTGAACCTTAAAAAGGTGTCAGACTCTCCGGAAAGGACCTAGTAAGGGAAGGAGATTCTCTGCAGAATGTAAATTTCCCCGACAAGAGACAGCTTTGCAGGGCCATTTCAAACTACGTCAAAGAAATATATTTGGGGGTAAAATACTTTTATTTCCTTCAGGGCCTGCTATCTGCCATGTGATGCTATACCAGAGTCAGGTTAAAATTTGGTATCCTATTGCTACAGAGTGTTTCTGTTACAGCGATAATGCTGGTCAGCTGTGTCTCAACTCCAAAGGAAGGAGGCTACAGTGAGCATGTCTGACCCCTGCTTCCCATTGTGGCCTTAACTACTTTTTCAGGTTTGTTTGGGGTCCCATTGGCAAAGTGGGGGGAGGGGGGCCCATTCAGTCTGTTGGAGGCCTTAGAATTTTATTTTTGGTGTACACATGTATTGTGGGGACACCCTGACATGCCTCAGCCTGCTCTGTTTGGGTCCCTTCTTCTTTTTTTTTGAGACAGAGTTTCTCATCACCCAGGTAGGAGTGCAAAGGTACGATCTCAGCTCACTGCAACCTCCGCCTCCTAAGTTCAAATGAATTTCCTGTCTCAGCCTCCAGAGTAGCTGGGATTACAGACACATAGCACCACACCTGTCTAATTTTCAAATTTTTAACAGAGACGGGGTTTTACTACATTGGCCAGGCTGGTCGCAAACTCTTGATCTCAGGCTATCTGCCCACCTTGGCCTCCCAAAGTGCTGGGAGGGTCCCTTGCTCTTCATCAGTCATTCAAGTCTTCTGCCATTATGTGATGTGGTGATGGTGTCTTACCGCCCATTAGATTATAGCTTATCTCACATGAATTACTCCGTGCATCAGAGGCCCCTGACAGCCTTCTGTAGGGCAACCTCGACTCTGCAGTAAGGACCAAGGAACCCTCTGGTCTTCTCAGCAATGCAAAGACAAAGAATACCCACTCCTTAGAGTGGCTGGCCTTGTTCGACTCTGGCAGGATTTAATTTGCTTCCATAGCAGAGGGTGCCATTTCTTTGCCTCCATCCTCAAGGTGAGGTTCACTTGGGCTTCCATGCTCCCCACTGACTGCAGTGGTGCTGGAGCAAAGACAGGCCTTGGGTGAACTGAACGTGACAATCCAGCTTCTGGGGATAGTCAAGGAAGGTCCAGTGAGTCTGTCCCTCACAGAGCCAGAAATAAGAAATGGCAGAGAATATGTCCACATCACTGATGTCCAGAGTTCCAGAAAGGGCCTGCAGTCAAACAGAGCCAGCTTCAAATCCCAGCTCTATCACTTACCAGCTGTGTCACTCGGCGTGCGACTTATTGCAAGCCTCTGTCTTCTTTTGCTTAAAGCAGGGGAAAAGACTGTGCTTACCTCCCAGGGTTGTTATAGAGACTAGCGGATGAAGTCTGATTGACAGCTAGTGCAGCGCCTGGCCCGTTAATGAAGCTTGATTGATGTTAGCCATCACGATGGTAGACCAGGGAGGCATGCTTGGGCAATACCAGAAACCTTGCAGCTGCTGAGAGGAGCCACAGTCTGTATCCCTAGCAGGCAAGGAGGCCTGGATCAGTTGCCAGCAATCTGAGCCCTTTGTTTCCTTCCTGTCCCTCCCTCATTCTTGCACTTGACTGTGCTGCGGCATTAGGCAGTACCCACAGCAATCAGGGACCCCAAAGAAACTCTCCAATGATCCATGTAGCTTTCCAGTTTATAACATCTGCACTGATGACCTGCTCTGGGGCCGAGGACCCAGGCTCTTGGTCACCTGAGGTACAGAGAGGCAAGATACTCGGTTCCACTGTGGTTGATCGTAAAATGGATGATGGCAGCTTGGGCTTATAAACTTCCAGAGACGTGGGACCAGGGATATGCTAGTGAGAGCACCAACCGGCTCATGTTTCGGAATTACGCTAGCCTAGCCTAGCCGCTTGACATCCTGTTTGTAGCTTGAAATTGGCCAGAGGGAGTGTTGACACCATAGAAATCAGCAAACTTTACAAATCAAAGTCCTCCGCTTCCATTCCCGTTAAACATTTATCAGCACACCCTGGGCAGGCCCTTTCTCACTTGCCTCCCCTGCTTCACTTGCTCTTCACTATTGCCCTCACGTCACATCCCCACCCCCAGACAGCCCAGCAAAATCTTAAGCAGTTCAGAAATAAACTGCCAGAGACGGGCCGATGAGAAACAGCTTGAGTTGCAGCGAGGGTGCCCTTGAGAGCGGATGCTGAGACTCTAGAGCCTGGTCTCTTTCCTTCACTCTGCTCCTCAGGAGGGAGGCAGTCGGCAGATACTCAAGTACAAGAACGCTTTGCTGCCTGTCAGAGGTGAAAGATCTCCATGCCAGTTCTCTGAGGGGCAGGTGGATGAAAGAGGAACATCCCATAGGGTCACAGGGACTTCTCAGTGTCACCCCAAAGCAGAGAACAGAAGTGACCATAGAGGGGGCTCATGAGGACAAGTTGTGGGGCACACAGAAAAGAAAAACGAGTCAATGTCAGCGAGGAGGACCAGTGAGTTCAGCAGGGGCCAAGTTTACATTTCCCTTGCAGGAGAGGAAGCCAGAGAAGTGGCCTTAAGGCTAAGAGGGGGTGCACTCCCCACCCCCACCACGTGGATAGCTTCAGCCTGCAACCTCAGGGCTTCCCGGAGCAGCAGCAGCCCCGAGAGGAGCCCCACCCTCCACCCTGGACATGCATCTCCGCCTCCTTCCTCTGTCCCCAGAAAGGAGCTCTTCCCACTGCAACCGAAGGGGAAGCTGCTCCCTGAAGACGATCCTTATGTGTATCTGGTGCATTCGCTCCTGCAATATTTATGATCGCATTAATTTTTCATCCATCTCATCCCTCGCTTCTCAGGCAAGTCTGGAGACCTTGCCCTCTGCGTTCTCCTTCTCCTTCAGGCAGTTGGAGACCACGGTAAAGCATCGGGTACCTCCTGTACCTGACCTAATGGGTTTTGCTGTTCCCTGCTCAACAGCCAGGGTCTGCTACATTGCCTGCCAGCGCCTCTATCACACTCTCTAAGCCGTTCGGAGTCTAATCTCACCTTTAACATCCAGCCCTACCTCCAGCAACTTCTCCTTCACCTGAGCTTTCTTCTCGCGGTGTTCTGCAGACATAAGCCTTCTCCCTCCCACCCCGTTGGGCTCCTGCTGTCTCTGCCACCTGGATCACTCTTTCCTCCCTTTAGTGCGTCAAGAAATGCCTCTTCATCCAAACCCAGTCCAGATTCCCCATCTTCCAGGCAGCCATGTGTCCCCTAATCTAACCCCGACATCTTCTCCCTTTGTCTCTATTTTGCTTTGGCCAGTAACTCATGACTTGAGTCTTAGCTGTTCTTTCATTGTTCCCTCCAGCTGGACGGCAAGCTCCTTAAAGACAGACTCTGCATCTGAACACCGTTCTCTGCAGTCCCCATGATGCTTAGCGTAACACTGGTATGCACTAGGTGCTTAATAAATACCTTGCTTGGTTAGAATTATTAGGGACTTCTGTCTATAATATTGAGTCTTTTTCCGACCGGGTCCTATCTCAGCTATAATAATATTTGCAGAGACATTCTTATCTCTGAGTAATATATGAATACATTAATTATATTTATAATGATAATTGCTCCAATTTATTGAATACTTATTCTGTGCTCAAAACAGCAAAGCATTTTACAAGCATTACCTAATTTACCTCTAAGGTCAGAACTATCATCCCCATTTCACACATGAGGAAACTGAGAAACAAAAAGAATGTGACTTCTCTAAGCAAACATTCAAACACGCTCAGCTAGACCAGAGCCCAGGGTCTTCAACGCTGCTTTATTTCTGCTGTCGCCAGAAGCTCTGCACACATTCTGTGGAAGAACAGTCTGAAGTGCAGTGAACAGCATTAGCCACCAACTGTCCATGCAAATCAGCCTGACAAAAATAGGCAAATTTCCAGCTAAATAGGTAAAATGAGCATGAGCATTTATACCTACTCTCTTGAAACAGCAGTAATATCACAAGAAAGTAATAAAAGACGAGTAAATCTACAAAGACAATGAGAAGAGAAGACTTTCTGACAGCAGCAAGATTCCAGAGGTCAAATGGCGGGTGAAAGAGTGGGGCACCCCCACACAGGACGGGGAGGCTGGGCCGCTCTTCACGCCCTGCTGGACCCTGAGTGGCCCAAAATGAAAGCAGTGAGTTCCGAGGTAAAGTGGGCCAAGAGAAAAAACTAAAAAGAGACCTGTCTGAAACCTTTCATACAGATTAGTCAGGCTCCCGAATCCGCTCCCAACACCCTGCGCAGCCAAAGAATGGCCCTTACTTGGCCCTATAGGATGGACTTCAGAAAAGGGCTCCTGAGGCCCGCAGACAGGCATGGGCCAGCTGCCAGGCTGAAGAGAGGGGCTGAAAGATCTCTGTCTACAGAACAAAGACAGCTTCACCCTCCCTCACTCCTCACCATCCTCTTTCAGTCACAGTCCCCAAATGCCAGTGGCCAGACAGGAGATGGGAAAATACTCCCCCGAAAAACAGAATTCTCTGTTAATGAACAGATAGTCCTGAGTGTATGTACAGGTGGAGTTGAGTGTCTCTCAGGGGAAAAGCCAGCTTCCAGCCCCACCACCCTACTGTGAAGTCCAGAATCAGTGCCTGTTGCAATCAGAGAGCCTCACATCAACCCTTGAGTCCTTTATTTCAAAATGCAAACAGACAGCAAAGTAGCAATAGATTTTTTTAAGGAAAGACTCTAACATGAAGATCAAAACAAATTATTTTTAAAATCAAGAACCAAAGACGGTATGAAGAACAGAAAAGAAGCTCCAAAGACTGTCAATATCTTTAGAGAGACACAAAAAAGAAATGACACCCATGAAATGAGAACAGAGTGCCCCGTTAGCAAAATGGGAGCAATTACAGAATAAGAAAACTCTATTAAAAATGAAATAATGAAATTATGAACACGAAAAATTGTTTCATAAATAGAAGAGTCAATAAAGTCAAGGAACTGTTCCAGGAAATACTTCAAAAATGGAAGAAGAGGAGGGGGAGGAGGAAGAGGAGGAACAAACAAATGAGGTATGGAGAGGCAGAAGGGAAAATTTAATGAGCAATTCAAGGAGACCAAGAGTTAACTAATAGAAGTCCCATAAAGAGAAAAGAGAAAATATGAATAGGATAATATTAACAAAAAACTAATATGGGAAATTCCAATCTGGGCAGATTAAAAGGGCCCATTTAATAATCAATACAATGAATTTTTAAAGGTCCATAGCAAAGAATCTTAATCATGAAAATCTACAACATGTGGATAAAAATAATATTCAAAATAAAGAAGCAAAGAAGGAAGAAAGGAAGGGAGGGAGGAAGGAAGGAAGGAGGGAAGGAAGGAAGGTTAATTACATGCAACAAACTAGGGATATGAATGACACTGGATTTCTCAAGAACCTCATTGGATTTTAGAAGGCTGCGGGACAATTTTTTTTAAAGTTCTGAGGAGAAAAATAACTTTTAGTTCAGAATTAATACTTAACCTGTCAACCAAATTTGAAGGTAGATTTCTTTCTATCTCTTATGCACTATTTCCTAGAAGCTACCAGAAGGTGAGTTTCAGTAATAAATATGTGCAAACGTACCAATAAACAGAGAGATGGGGAGAGTGAGCCAAGAAAGGGGAAGGCTAGATGCAGGGAATCAGTGATACATCAGAGAGACGGCGGAGAGAAATCCCAGAAGGGCAGCCACGTCCTCTGTGCCATAACTGGAGAAGGGACAGACAAGCAGAAAGCTTCAGGGGGAAGTTATCCAGGTAAAAAATGAGAACTCATAATAATGTATTTTAAAAACTCAAGTGGTTCTGCTTTTCTGATAAAATCCTTATTGATACTAAACTAAGCAAGTGAAAAGCATTTCTAACTCCAGAAAAAAACAAAAGTTTATAAAGGAGCAAAAATTGTATACCGGATGGCTTAGCAGTCAACAATATTTGCATAAGCCTAATAATGTAACAATCAACTATTCACTTATCCAAAACATGTGGTATAGCTGTACTGAGAAGATTGAAGGGGAAGTATATGCCTGCAGGTGGGAAGAAAAAGAACCCTGAATCCCCATCCAAGCTTCTTCCCACCTCTGGGCCCTTGCCCTAGCAGGTGCCTCTGCCTGGAACTCCCTTCCCCAGACAGGATGTGGCTCACTCGTCTCATTCAAGTCCCTGTTTAAAAGTCTCTTCTGTGTCCAATGCATCAGCAATAATGCTGTCCCCAACTGTAGCGCTCTTATCATCCTATTCTGCTTTATTTTTCTTTATAACACTTTCTAACAGATATAATGTAACTTATAGACTATTGCTTGCCATCTAGGAGATTTTTAATAAATACTGGCTGAATGAATTACCATGACAGAAAATCAATAATTAATGTCTGTTTTAGCTTGAGTTTCTCCCGAAGCAGACCCAGAGACAAGAATTAATGCAAGTTTATTTGAAGGGATTGCCAGGGCCTGGGGGAGAGAGGGAATGGGGAGTTATTGTTTAATGGATACTGAGTTCAGCTGGAGATTGTGAGAAGCGCTGGAGATGGATGGTGGTGATGCTTGCACAACAATGTGAAGGTACTTAATGCCACTGAACTGTGCACTTAAAGTGATTAAGATGATAAATGCTACTTTTTGTGCATTTTACTACAATGAAAAAGTATTTAAGAAAAGTTATTTTTGCCTATAATCCCAACACTTTGGGAGGCCAAGGCGGGTGGATCATGAGGTCAAGAGATCGAGACCATCCTGGTCAACATGGTGAAACCCCGTCTCTACTAAAAATAGAAAAAATTAGCTGGGCATGGTGGTGCGTGCCTGTAATCCCAGCTACTC